>NC_086329.1:97839416-98147416 GCF_036172605.1 Pelobates fuscus | reverse complement strand
TGTCTTTAGAGCAGATCTATAAAAAATTTTAAAAATCGATCATTTTAAGTAAAGTCAAAAGCTAATTAGTTTTGAAGTGCTTGCAGTGCCTGTAAACCCCAATCTTAGGAACATCTGCAGCATGTTATCACCAAACCAAGAAGAAATACAGCCAATAATGATGCTCCTTCAACATTCTATAGCTCTTCTGAGCTAATACCCTTTCTAGGACTTGTAATTTAAGGCTTGACTTACAGCTGTATGTTGGAGTACAAAAAGAAAAGTGCAGGCTGTGCTAGTGGGGCAAAAATATAGGACCAAAGCGTATAATTACAAAATAAAAAAAATAGAAGATAAAAAAGTGATTTCTGAACACATTTATTGTAGTTTAAAGACCCAATACGGTGTGCATTATTGCTTTGGAGTTGTTATACACTCAGGCACATCAATAATATGGAGATCCTAGAATTAAGGGGTTATTAGGTAAGTAAAAAGGGACAGAGGGATTTGGGCCCAAAATAGCGACTGTCATTTTAAAAAAATGGACACTTGGGAGGTATGCCACTGCCATCTCTGCTTGGAGGTCACTGATGGCACTTTGTCAGTTTATGGTATTATACTTTGTTTAAGTACAAGTGTTTTCATTAATTTAACATAATTATATGTTGCTTTGCAGAAACGTTGGTCAGACCTGTGATTTCTGTGACGCCAAACACCAGAAAGATATTCATTGGAGATTCTATAACTTTAACTTGTAATGTGGATTCCGTCAGTCAAGGGGACCAGAACTATTATTGGTACAAAGACAGCAAATATATATATATTACTGGAAAAATGTTTACAATCCAATCTGCTGAAACTGATGACAACGGAAATTACCAGTGTGAAACCGAGAGGGGCGATCAAAGTGATACATTAAATTTAGATGTTAGTAATGGTGAGTAGTTACACAGCTCAGCTATTAACAAGGAAAACAAAACAAAAAATTAAATTCTGCCTTGATATCTGCTAAGATGCCTATGCAACACCACTAATGCTTTCCTAAAACAAGAGTCTTCATGGATGTTACCCTATTTTCCTCATGATCGATGGGGCAAACGTGCCTATGCCACAAGCTCCTGGAGGAGCCTGCTAGCTAACCTCCTGCCTAAAGACTATAGGCCATATCCAAAGACCCTGTTTGGGAGTTAGCAGCTTTCCCTGGGTGCCCCTGGTTCATCACTTTCCCTTCATTCAAATGGAACTGAACACTAGCTCCTTGTTGGCCATTCGCCACTCAGCGGTACTTTGCCGCGATCATCATGGAACTAAATTTGACATGAGGACTTTGTGGGTTTCCGGTCACCTCAGCGGGACTTAGCTGCAAATGTTATGGAACTATTTCCAGCATGAGGTGACTGTGCGGCTCCTGGACAACTTGGTCCAGGATTTTGAGCAACTGCAACCCGCCAGGGGAGCGCTTTTTGAAGGGACGGTGCTATGGGGCACAAACGCTACCTAAGAACCAGCCAGAGCACCCTATATTTCGGACACAGGAGCTCCCGTAAATTCACCACCCATAGCACCAAATGACCTGAAATTGTTTTGGTCATAGAATCACGTGTACGGCCGGTCAGAAATTTAACACTGTGGTGTTTCCCCTACACTGCATGGATCTGAGCGCTATTTGGACAACATGAGCGCGCAGATCAGGGCTATTTGGGGATGTATTATTTGTAGGGTTAATTTATGTGTTTATGATGTTCGGGGTATTTTCATGTTTGTTTGCCTCTCTGTTCCTGGGAGATAATTAGCTTATCGGTCTTTAACACAATAATCTCCCAGGCACAGATATTTATGGGAGGAGCCTGTCTTACATTGAATGGAGACCCCATGCTGGAAGCTGTGTATAATAGCAGGCAACTTGGCCATAAAATAAACAGTTCCTTGACACCCTTCACTCAGTGACGACTAGTGTTTGGGTGTACCAGTTATAGAGCTATACTCTCTGCAGGAGAGCTTCAATCACTAGAAGCTGGTTCCAGGACCGTGTTGCAGGGTGGAAAGCGACTGCGAGACCCCGGCCAAGCTGCGGCAGCTAGGGGCTGAAGTGCTGATCGTGTCCTGGCAATAGCTATGGAGCGTGCTTGGCGGAGGTACCCAGTCAGGGTACCAGGCGGTCCACCACAATCGTCTACTTCAATTAGACTGTGTAAGCCAATATCTACTAGCCCACTACCCCATTGGGACCCCATGAATCCAGTGATTCTCTAAGAGAAGAACTCACTAAGCTCGGTTAACGCAAGTGAGGAGGAGACACTCCTACCTTTTTAACTGACAGACAGAATTATACAAATAAAATCATTTAGAAAAGAGCCAATTTCTCTTAAAATCAGCATTTTATCAAACGTGGGCAGCCAGTTCAACTATAATGCACTTCAGTAAACTGAAATGCTTTGTTGGACTGGGGTGTTTCTTAAACTACTTTGAACACAAGTATGTCCCGTCTAGACCCGAAGACCTACGTCTATGCTCTGTTCATACTCCCACCTCTGAAGCTCACCTTCAGGCCTTCTCTAGAGTTGCACCGTCCCTGTGGAACTCCCTTTCCATATCCATAAGACTTCAAACCAGTCTCCATTCCTTCAAAAATCATTGAAAACTCACTTCTTTAGAAAGCATATCAATTAAACTGTCAACAGCTTTCTTTCCCCGCACCCTGATTCCACTCCTGCAACTGTCAAAAAATAAATAAATAAAAACAAACAACTAAGACCTACTATCCTAGCAAGCTACTTTTCTACCCTACCTTTTGTGTCACTATACCCCACTCCCTCTAGCATGTAAGCTATGTAAGAGCAGGGCCCTCTTTTTCTGTACATCCAACAAGTCTGGTTATAAATACGTCTCTATTAGTCCTCCCATTGTACATCACTACGAAATATGTTGGTGCTTTATAAATACTAATAATAATATTTCAAATAGTTATAAAATTAAACAAAAAAATCCTATTCTGATGAAAATTCTCCTGCAGCTCAACAAAAGAGTTAATTCTGTCTGTGAGGGGAGATACACACTCAACAGTTTATTTTAATAAAAACGCAAAACAATACTTACTTACAATTCCCTATGATCCGGGATGTGGAGCCTATCAGGTGTTGAAATTTGATCTTGTTTCTTAGTCAGCTCCTGTTTCTCTGAGTTTATTCCAAATCATTTTTATCACACTTGGATCCTATTTTTTTTTTTTTATAAATTCTTTATTTTTGCAGTGCAGGTGGTTACAGAATATAATCTTACGCCACAACAGCGTTTGTCAATACAGAAATGGAAATATATTAAGCAGTGGCTTTGAGTAAATGTGCACATTTTTTAAAGAATCAGTATTTTTCACTTTTAAACATTAAACCATATGAACAGTTGTACAGAAGTGAGAGATACGGGGTTAGTTATGATAAAAATAGGGGTAACAATGGTAAGGTACGACCTTGTGTTATCTTTGGATTAATCTGACATTCAGTTTTGTTATTTTGTGTTATACCATCTATAGTAGGCCGGGATTGTTTCGCGGTCGTGTGTCCGACCTCTAAGTACAGGTTGAGTGTCTGTGTATCTGAATGGTGGGTCTCGGTGGAGACGTACGGTTCCCTGCTGGGTAGCGGGCCGAGCAGCCGGTCTTTTTATTGTTGCGCGTTGTGGTATGGCTCATAAGTCAGTGATGTCAGGGGTTCTGATGGTGGTCGTGTATGGGGGATTTCTGGTGTAGGGGTTGCCTATGTAATAATATTTGATGAGTGTGGTTGCGTCGGCAAGGCCTGGCAGTTGGGCATGGTGCAGAGGTCATGGGGTAGTTGGGTAGGTGGTAGTGATGGGTGCCTGTCGGGTGGGGGGAGTGGAGTGGAGCTGCCTCCTCGGGACCCAACCAGACCCCCAGTAGGGTGGGAGGGGTGGGGTCTAGTTGGTGGTCGCTGCATCAGGGGTGGCGGTTTAGCTGTATGGGTTCATGGTATGTTACCATGGAAGAGAGCTGTGTCCTTCCAGCCAAGGGTCCCAGACTTTGTGAAATGATTTTGGGGTGTCATGTATTTGTGCTGTGAGCCTATCCATGTCGATGTTGTCAATTATTTTAGTGTGTATTTGGGGATGGGTGGGAATGTGTTGTGTGGACCAGACTTCAGCGATTGCTCTCCGAGTGGCTAAGGCCACTCTTGCGATGAGTTTGTTTTCGTTACGGGTGAAGGTGTCCAAGGGTTTAGAGAGTAGTAGGGCCCATGGGTCTAGGGGTACAGGTTTGGTGAGTATTCTGGATAGGAGTGTCGTGATTGTTGTCCAGAGGGGGGAGAGTTTGGGGCATGTCCACCAGCAGTGGAGGAAGGTGCCGGTGTCGCCACACAGCTTCCAGCAGAGGTTAGTGGGGATTTGTTTCATTGCCTTTAGACGGCAGGGGGTGAGGTACCATCTGAAGAGCATCTTATATGCCTGCTCTTTGTGAGTGACGCAGGTGGAGATGGATTTAATGGATGACCAGATGTCCGTCCAGTCGGTTGATTCTGCTGGGGGTCCCAAGTCGGACTCCCATGCTGTGATGTATGGGAGGGCTACTTGAGTGTGATGTGTGGTTAGTGTCGTGTAGAGGGCCGATATTTGGCTTTTCCTGGTCGGTGAGCGGAGGGTGTCTCTTTCGAACCCGGTCAGGGTCGAGGTGGCTGCTATTCGAACTGTGTCTGTTGTGGCGAAGCTTCGGAGTTGAAGGTATCTGAAATAATCGAATGTGATTAGGGTTTCTGGGTCGGGGATTTCTGCGTATTGCAGGAGTTTGCCATTGGGATAAAGGTGGCCTAGTCTAACTATGTCCCTGTCTTCGAAATGGGTGTAGTGTTGTGGTGTGAGACCAGGTGGGAACATTTTGTTGCGAAGTATTGGGGTGAGGGGGGATATGCCTGTGGATAAATCGAATTTGTCGCTAAGCCGGTCCCAGAGGTCCAGGGAGTGGGTGATCGTTGGGGATGTGGGTGGCGGTAGTGGTCTGTGCTGTCTCGGGAGCCACATGTATTGGGAGGGGTGGTCCTTGCCAAATATAGAGTGTTCTAGGTCTACCCACCGTTTGTGTGCGGGGGGGAGATGCCAATGTTGGATTTGCGTCAGGTGGGCTGCATTTAGATAATGTGTGAGGTTGGGAAGGCCCAGGCCTCCATATGGTGTAGGTACGTATAAGGTGGCTCTTCGGACTCGGGGTTTCTTCCCGTTCCAAATGAATCTGTCTATAGCTGTTTGTAGGAGTTTAAGGTCGTTTTTCCTACAAGGGATGGGTAATGCCTGGAATGCGTAAAGGAACTTTGGTAGGAGATTCATTTTGATCGAAGCTATTCTCCCGAGCCAGGAGATAGCCATCGGTTTCCAGCGTTCGAGGTCTGAGAATGCTTTTTGGAAAAGGGGGGGGTAATTGGCTGAGTAGAGGGCGGCGGTATCGCTGGTAATTTGGACACCTAGGTATGTGATTTTTGTTGGGCGGATGCGGAAAGGGAATTTATGTTTCAGAGTGTGGATGGTGGAGTCAGTGAGGTGGAGCGGCATGAGGTCTGATTTTGTGGCGTTTAATTGATATCCTGAGATTGCTGAGTAGTCTTGGAGGATGGATAGGAGGGCAGTCAGGGTTGGGATGGGGTTGGTTAGGGTGAGGAGGATGTCGTCAGCGTATGCGGCAACGGTGAATGTTTCGTCTCTGATGTGGAGTCCTGTGATGTGTGGGTTGGTTCGTATGGTCTCTAGGAGGGGTTCGAGGGATAAGGCGAATAAGAGGGGGGAGAGGGGGCAGCCCTGACGGGTGCCGTTCAAAATAGGAAAGGAGGGGGGGGTAATGTTGGGGATCAGGAGTTGTGCGGCCGGTGTGTGGTACATTGCTTGTAGAAAGTGTGTGAGTTCTTGTGGGAATCCAAACTTGTGAAGCACTGCAAAGAGGTAAGGCCAGAGAAGGCGGTCGAATGCCTTCTCGGCATCTAGGGAGAGTATAGTTGTCGGGAGGTGTTTGTAGTTGGCGTACCAGATTAGGTCTATTGTTCTTCTCGTGTTGTCTTGTGCTTGTCTTTGTGGGATAAAGCCTACTTGGTCCGGTTTAATGAGTTTCGGTAAAAGGGGGTTGAGTCTCATCGTCATAACTTTGGTCAGGAGTTTTAAGTCAATGTTTAGGAGTGAGATGGGGCGGTAGTGGCCTGGTTCGTCATGGGCTTTGCCTGGCTTGGGTAGGAGGGTGATGTTGGCTTGAGTCATGTCTGGGGGTAGTGGGTTGCCTTTGAGCATTGTGTTAAAGACTTTGCAGAGTCTTGGGATGAGAATGTCGCTGAATGATTTGTAGTAAATGGCCGTTAGACCGTCGGGTCCCGGGCTTTTATTGGGTTTTAAGGTTTTGATTGCTGTTGATAGTTCTTCTGGGGAGATGTCTGATGAGATTAGCGATCTGGCTGTGTCCGTGAGGGAGGGGAGGGAAAGCTTCTCAAGGAAGGCGTCAGTTAGGGATCGGGTTATGTCAGTGTCTGGGTCAGGGGTATGGTTGTAGAGGGTTGTGAAGTATTGTTGGAAGATTTTCCCTATCGTGTGTGGGTCATTGCTCATTGTGCCGTCCGTATTGCGAATTTGGGAGATTCGTTTAGTTTCGGTTAGGTTTTTGAGGCGGTTTGCTAGCATTGCGTCCGCTTTGTTACCCTTCTCGTAATATTTCTGCTTGGTCCACGTGAGTGCTTTTGTCGTGGCTGAGAGTGATAAGCGTTTGAGTAGGGCTCTAGCTGTTGTAAGCTGTTCGAGGAGAAAGGGGGTTGGATTTAGTTTGTGTAGGGTTTCTAGGCGGCCTATTTCGGCAATGGTGTCTAGCAGCTGTTTGTTGTGTTGTTTTTTGCGGGCAGTTGCTATAGCTATCAGCCTACCCCGTATTACCGGTTTGTGTGCTGCCCAGACAGTGATTGGGGAGGATACGGATGGGTCGTTGAGGGTGAAGTATTCTTTGATGTCGTTGGCGAGGGACATGGTCGTTTGTTTGTCGTGTAGGAGTTGTGAGTTGAGTTTCCATGTCCATGGGCGTGTCATGTTAGGGATTGAGAGGGTTAGGGATATGTCGGCATGGTCTGACCAGGTTATGTGTCCGATGGAGGAGTGTGTGATTCTTGTCGTGATGTTGGGGGAGATGAGGAAGTAGTCGATGCGGGAGTATGTGTTGTGAGGGTGGGAATAGAATGTGTAGTCAAGGGTTGAGGGGTGTTGGGCTCTCCAGATATCCAGTAGGTTTTGAGTGTTTAAGAATTGGGAGAAAAGGGCATCATTTTGTGACGGTCTTGAGTCCTCCTGAGATTTGGTGGTACGGTCCAGGACTGGGTGGTGAGTGGCATTGCAGTCGCCGCCTATAATGGTGAATGTTGTGTTAAGTGCTGATAAGTGGGTCGAGAATGTTTGCCAGAATAGTGAGTCCGGGGTAGTGGGGGCGTATAGTGATGTGATGGAGTAGGTGGTAGGACCTATTTTGCCCGTGAGTGTTAGAAATCTCCCTTGTTTGTCTGGGAAAGCTTGGATATCTGTCAATGGGCAGGATGATTTGAGTATGATGGCCACCCCTTTGGATTTGGCATCTGGCGAGTGGGCGAAGAAGCTGCGGTTGTATTGTTTGTTCTTGAGTGGGAAGTGTTTGTGATGGGTGAAGTGGGTTTCTTGAATCATAAGGATGTCTGCTTTTAGGCTGTGGGCCCATCGTAGTAGGGAGTGTCGTTTTTTGGGGCTGTTTAGGCCCTTCGCGTTGATGGAAGTGCAGTGTAGTTTTAGCGGCATGGCCTGGGAAAGGGTAAACTCTTGCTACAGTGGGGGGTGCGGGGGGGCGTTAGGGGGGGGGTACCGGGGTCTGGGTGGTACCGAGGAGGCAGCAGAGGAACTTGGTGTTTTGTGTAGGGTGGGTTGGGTTGTTAATGTGCTGGGCTTACTTTTATTGCCAGCGAGGGTAGACTTGGTTGCCGGGGGTCTCTCTGGCCTGAGTGGTCGGAGACCGTCGGCACTTATCAAGTCGTGTGTGGGGGGGAAGTGGTCGTCTTTCTGGGAGCGGGCGGCAAACAGTGTGCAGTATCTTGCGGGCAGTTTCAGTTTAACATAGAACCTGAGTAAGTGTAACTTGGGAGGTAACTGTTGTAAGTCAGGGCGTCTCTAGTCTGGTGTCCCTTCGGTGGTGCTTGAGGTCCTGTAGGAGGACTTGGGTATATGCGCTGCCGAAAGGAGAAGGCCAAACCCGTGGGTCGTCCTGAAACTATATACTTGGGTGTGTGTGATGGTGTTGTGCCGCACCCCGGCACGGTGGATGGTCTGTTGGAGTGGATCGCTATGGGGGCCCTCGGTTCGGGAGTCCCAGGTTGGCCCGGAGGCCGGGTCCCCTTAGGTCTAATCTTCTGGCGGGGTGTTGTCGTGGGTGTTAACAGCGGCATAAGAGTGACATATTTATCTGGGTGCGCTAGTTGCACCGGCGTCGGGACCATCGCGGCCAGCCGCCCCCCCCGTCCCCGGAGGGGGGGGGGGGGGCCGCCAGGGCCCCGAGTCATTTAACATCTCTCCCCCCTCGGCCCCAGTCAATGGGGGCTGTTGGTGCAGTAAATTACTGGTTTGTGGTCGTAGAGGAGCCACATCCCTTTCGATCCCGGGACCATCACGGCCCGCCGCCCCCCCCGCCTCCTCGGAGGGGGGGGGGGGGAAGGCCGCCAGGGCCCCCGGCATTTAACATCCCCCCCACCCGGCCACACCCAACGGGAGCCGCCAGTGCGATGGCTGTTTACTTGTGGTCGCTGAGGAGCCACTACCCTCCCGACTCCGAGGCCGTCACGGCCCCCCGCCCCGGCGGAGGGGGGGTGGGGGGAAGGCCGCCAGGGCCCCGGGTCGCCCCCCCCCCCCAACCCCACAGAGTGTCCCCAGTGCATGTGTTAGCAAGCCATTCATCAGGAGCGATCAAACAGTTCATGTGCAATATTCAAAGTGTAGACTCTCCCCGCTGGGCCCGGTGCCATCGCTGCCCGCCGCCCCCCCGCTCCGCAGAGAGGGGAGGGGGCCGGCCGCCAGGGCCCCGAACCGCAGCCCCCCCAATCTCCCCCCCAGCCCTGTGGTAGGCAAAATGAGTGGCCCCATTGTGTTCTTACGGTTTTCCAGAGTCAATAAAGTTCTTACAGTTCTGTCACCGCCATGCAGGTGGCGGGGCGTCGATCTGTGCATTCATCGGCCATGCGGGGTCTCTGTCATAAGCGGCCATGGGGCGTTGGGCCGCGTGCTTGGGTTTGCCATGTGTCCTTGGTGCTGGGTTCCAGGGGCCCGAGCAGGCGTGGAGAAGTTCGGTCGGGTCCCAAGGCTGTCGAGTATTTCCCCGGAGCCGAGGGCGGGAAAAGTGCTTGGAGTTGCTGTTTGTTCGATGCTGTATAAAGTTTGTGTCCAGGTCCCGTTGTGGTCTTTAAGCTGGGTGCTTCATGCGGTGTGACCGCTTGCTAGGGCCTGAGGCTGCGCCGTGGAGCCGGTCTGTTGCTGAGGATTTGTACGTGTCGGGGTGCGGCAGCGGGGCTTGTCGTGTTTAAGCGTGGGCTTGTGACGGGCGTTGTCGCCTGTCTCGATCTCTTTGAGGCTGTGGTTCCCATGTGCGGTGTTGGGTGGAAGGCTGCTGTATAGTTACAGCTAGTTCTTGGGTGAGGTCTCGGAGGCCTAGTTGTGCGGCGAATTCTCGGGCTTCAGATGGCCTGTGGAGTGTGTATGTGTGGTTGTCGTGTCTCACCACTAGTTTGAAGGGGTGACCCCAGGAGTAGCGTATTCTCCGCGCTTGCAGTGCTTGGGTCAGTGGTCTTAGTTCCCTGCGTTTACGGAGAGTAGTGGGTGCCAGGTCCTGGTACAGTTGTACTGTATGGCCTTCAATTTGTAGTGGGGTCTCCCTTGTTGCGCGCATAATCGCCTCTTTAATGTGGAAGTAGTGGCATCGGATAATGATGTCTCGAGGCTGCGTGGTGTTTGTGGATGGAGGGCGGAGGGCCCTATGTGCTCTGTCGAGGAGGAGGTCTGACGGCGGGGCGTCAGGCAGCAAGCTGCTGAAGGCCTCGTGTAGTATGGCGGTTAGTGCCTCTGGTGCTGAGGATTCTGGCAGACCCCGTATGCGAATGTTATTACGCCTTGACCTGTTATTCAGATCTTCTTGTGTTTCTTCCAAGTATGTAATTTGTTCTTGTAAGTCTTTGAGGGAGGCCTCGTGAGTAGAGGTGGTGGCGGTAACCTCATCCATTTTGTTTTCGAGCGCATGTGTGCGTTTAGAGAGGTCAGTCAGTCCTTCTTTGAGTGGGGTTAGGTGTTTGGAGAGTTCTTCTGCCACTAAGGACTTCATGTCAGTCAGCAAGTCCTTTAAGTCTTTTTTGGTAAGGGGAGATGATTCCCTTTTGTGGCTAGCTATGCTTATATCAGAGTCTGAATCTGAGGCCTGCTGGCTGTGGGAGCATGGTGTCTCCTTCTCTGACCTTGTTTTGAATATCGGAGCCACGGCTGCTCCGGTCTTCGATTTTCGTCCTCCGCCCATTGTGCTGTTGCCTGGTGTGGGTCAGTGCTGTGGGAGTCGGTCCAGGGCTAATGTTTCGGTTCCAGTGCCCTTATTATCTGCTGATGTGCCGTTTGCCGCCTCGGAGCTCACTCAGACTGCGGCCATCTTCGTCGGCGGTTAAGCTCCGCCCCCACTTGGATCCTATTTTAATAAATAATAATCTGGTTTTCTGCATAATATAAAAAAAATTCCAATGTCGTTTGCTCTTGTTAAATGACTCTGGATGACTTTGGGTTCCATGAGCCTATGCTTAAGGATATTGTAGATGCAAATGCAATCAAGGGGGAACCTGCAGGTGAAGATGTGTTTAGATAACTGGTTCCAGTGCTATAAAGTGTACCTTCTCTCAGATCCATTATTCAGTAGAGTGACGGTGATCTTGGAGCCACGCGGAGGACTGATTACCGAAGGAGAGAGGCTGAAAGTGACCTGCTCTGTGGATAGAGGGTCCGGGAACCTGGAATTCAAATGGTGCAAGCAAGATGGTGAAACCTGTGACAAAATGTATGAGGCAGGATCGCACCAGGAACATTTTCTGGTGAAATCTATGGTGGAAAGCTACAGTGGAGACTATTTCTGTTCAGTAACTGCCAACAACATTCAGGTTGCTTTCAAAAGTGAAACGGTAAAGATATCTGTGCACGGTAAGAATACAAATGACAAAGTGACAGTCATGAATTAACCTAGCTTGGGGCACATTGGAGGACAATTATTCTTTTAACTGTCTTATCAGTTAACTGCATTCAATATTATGTTATAAAACAGCCACAATGGACCTCCATAAACAACTGTTTGGTGAACAGACAATGTAAAAAAATTCCCAGTTTAATTGACCAGCATATTCTACCAACCTTTCAGCTCCCGATTACTTCTTGTGGGAATATCTGAAGCATACACTTGAGAAGCTCATGGAAAATATCTGTGCAGAAATGAGAGCACTAGAGCCTCAAATATTAACCCCTTCAGGACGGAGTCAATAGTGCACGTTCTGATCAAAACAAAACGTTAACAAAAACTGGAATTTGCGCTACATGTCTGTTCAACCGTAATTCACCGCTGTCACATTAAGTGCACCCACACTTATTATATATCATTTTATTCAGGGGAAACAGGGCTTTAATTTATAATTAACTATTCATATATGGAACATAATTTATTATGAATACAATTTTAAAAAATGTGAGAAAATAAGATTTGTTTTTAAATTTGTATTTCCGTCTGACATTTTAGCTGTGAATGTCATAATACTGTTAGTTTTTACTGCAAAAAAAAGGAACACATATTTGTAATCAGCGATGTCTCACGAGTACAACAGTACCCCCCATTAACATGTTTTATGGTGTTTTGGGAAGTTACAGGGTCAAATATAGAACGTTTTTCAAATTGAAATTTGCCAGATTAGTAATGTTACCTTTGAGATGGTGTGGTAGCCCAGGAATGAGAATTACCCCCATAATGGCATACCATTTGAAAAAGTAGACAACCCAAGGTATTTAAATTGGTGTGTGTTTAGTCTTTTTTAGTAGCCACTTAGTCACAAACACTGGCCAAAGTTAGCGTTCATATTTGTTTTTGTGTGAAAAAAGCAAAAAACTAATATTTGCCCAGTGTTTGTGACTAAGTGGCTACTAAGAAAGACTGGACATACCCCACTTGCAATACCTCGGATTGTCTACTCTTGCAAATGGTATGCCATCATGGGGGTAATTCTCATTCCTGGATTACCATACGCTCTCAAAGGCAACATAACCAATCTGGCAAATTTCAGTGACAAAAAAATCAAATGCAAGCCTTATATGTGACTCTCTAACTTTCCAAAACACCATAAAACCTGTACATGTGGGGTATTGTTATTCTCGGGAGACTTCACTAAACACAAATATTAGTGTTTTAAAACAGTAAAACATATTACATCAATAATATAGTCCATAAAAATGCCGTTCGTTTGTAAAAAAAATGCAAAAAACTTCACTTTTACTTAAAATATCATCGTTGTAATACAATTTACCAGTTTGAAACACTAATATTTGAGTGTAGCGAAGTCTCCCAAGTAAAACAGTACCCCCTATGTACAGGTTTTATGGGGTCTTGGAGAGTTACAGGGTCAAATATAGTGCTTGCAAATTAAATTCTCTGCACTTTCTCCCTGTGTTGTCAGGCATGTCAATCAAATTTTAATTAATCGAATCACATAATTATGCTAAAAGATTACTTAAATATACATGTAGAATTTTAATATATATGCATTTATAGGTATTTAAATTCTACGTGTATACTAATGTAATCTTTTATGTAATTATATGTATTGATCTATATATATCTATATATATATATTTGCGGTTATTTGTATTTTATATATAGATAGATATATATAGAATGTCATTCTAAGTGTATTTTGTTACATATATATATATATATATATTAATAACAAAATACAGTTAGAATGAAATTACATATGCATATATAATTTATATTAAATTTTGTTTCAATATTTTATTTATTTTATTATTTTATTTATTTATTATTGTAATTATACATATATATATATGTGTGTGTGTATATATCTATTATTATATATATGTAACGTCATTCTAACTAGTGTATTTTAATACGAATATATATACTTAACATTAAAATACACTTTGTATATATAAATCTAAATATATATAAATAAATACATACATTTATTTTATTTTTACACATGTCAAACATTCATTGTATGTAATATCATTCAAAATTGGTTCATTAGTAAAAAAAAAAAAAAGTTATTAACTCCTCAAACCCAACTCTGAATTGTGGCTCACCCAATATTTACCACATCGATTGGATCCTCTTGAATTGAAGGACCACTTCCACCCCCATAACAACCTAAGCTAATTGAAGTTGTAATGGAGGCTGGAGAGTCTGTGTACCTTCATATATTAAGGGGTTAAACCATTTAGAAATGGATAAACCCCATGCTTCGGTCACTTGGATCCAGCAGTTCCTCCTCCTGGCTCTGTTTTCCTTATCAGTGCAGGGTTAAACAGATGGTTTAGAGGATCAAAAAAGTAAAGTGTCAGGAAGGTTCGGGGATCCTACACGCAGAATGCAAATGCTAGTGATTTATACCGGACCTTAGGATGGCCGGACTAGACACACAAAGAATAGTCAAATAGCGAGCCGAGGTCAGGGGTACCAGAAATCAGGATCAACGATAATGCACTAGCCGAGGTTAAAGGAACACAGAAGGAGGAATAGTCAAACGAAGCCAAGGTCAGAATACAAGAATACCAATACCGAATACATGCTCTTGGGTCAAACAAGAACCACAACAGAACAACGAGTCTCTCCCTGGTTTCTCTTTAAATGCCGTGTTCACTTAGGTAGGTAACTATGCCCCCAAAACGTTCTCGTTCGAACACGTTGGCGTGCCGTGGCGTTCTTAGCGTCATGACGTCGGCACTCATCAGCCGCGTCATAGCTTCAATGTTTTTATATTTTTTTATTAATCTTTATGAAGATGAAATTTATGAGGTTATTTGATTATTTGTACCAGTATTGTTCTGCTAACATTGCCTGCAGGAGCATTGCTAGGTGGCAAGAATACTATAGGTTTCAGGACAAGTGTAGATTTTGTCGTGCCCTCCCACATATATTGATTTCAGCTCCTCTCAAAACTTATCCAACCCTAAACCCCAGCATGAATGACTTATGAATCACATTATAATGCTGAGTCTTTAAAATAAGTCAAAGTATTATATCAGCCTGCATTTATAAAATCCATAATTGTTGTAGTAATTCCTCACCATGCTGCATTAATCCTGCACCAGCAACCTAAGACCCAAATTTGCTGCATGAACGCTGCACCCACTGCATTAAAACCCTGCATCTTCAGCAATATCCACACACGGTGTATAATTAACTCCAAATATCGTGCATCAAAGTGGAGGGGTTACTTATCCAAGAATATTACATGGGACAATGCTAACAATGAAAGCGTGCCAAATTCAGCCTAGGAGCTTTTTCAGGACCCCACTGAGGTTCCAGCACCCCTTCCTAGCAATGCCTCTGAGTGCCTGTGACCGTTGCCAGGAGCCACGTGGACAGAAAAGTTCTTCAAATGGTAGAAAACAGAGCGATCTTTACTTACTATAAGTAGATTTTAATGGCTGTTATTTTTGGATCAATTTATCACAAAACAAAAGTATTACCTTCTTAAATTGTATCTAGATATTTTGAAAGTAATTAGCCAATTTGCTTAATTTAACCAATATTCTTATTCTAACAGTGCCTGTGTCTGGTGTGAGAATCCATTCTGACACAGACAAACTGCAAATGGTGGCTGGAGACCATATGACCTTTACTTGCTCAGTCGAGAGAGGCACCACTCCTGATTTCTTGTGGTTGCACAATGGAGTGGAGGTAGATAATCAGTCTGGGATGTATCAGATCAGAGATTCTGGCAAGATGTTATACATAGAGTCTGTCAACTCTGACCATGAAGGAAAGTACCAGTGCAAGGCCAGCGCTACTGAGCAGAGCAACGTCTTGACCATTAGTGTCTCAGGTCAGTTCCTGGCTGAGCAGTCATTTTGGAGCAATCACAGTATTTTCCTTATTTACAGACTGAAATTATGTGTGCATCTGCATGTATAACACATGGCATGGATAAATTGTTGCAGAAAGATAACGTACGATTTAAAACTCATCCATTCTTGGCTCCATCTGGACTATAGTGCCCACCACCTGTATATTTATTTGTCTTTTTGGAAATTCTTTTTCTCAAAATTGTTTTACCTTCTCAAATTCTATTTAATTGTTTTTGAAATGAATAAGCAAACTTGCTAATTTGTACCAGTATTATTCTTCTAACAGTACCTGTAACTGATGCCAGAATCCGTGCTGACAGAGACATTCTGGAGATGGGGATTGGAGACAATGTGACCTTTACTTGCTTGGTGGAGAAAGGGACCTCTCCATTCTTCTTGTGGCAACACAATGGAAAGGATGTGGACCATAAGTCTGAGCTGTACCAGATCAAAGGGTATGGGAGGATCCTATTTATAGAGTCTGTCCAATCCGCACATAGAGGAACGTACCAGTGTTGGACCAGCAATCAAGGCTCAAACAGGAACTTTACTGCAGAGAGCAATGTTCTAACCATCAGCATCACAGGTCATGTTTAACCAGTATATGTATTAATTGATTCAAATTTGCATGTGTAAATCTAGTTATTTTTCAAAGCATGTTAATATCACAGGTACATATTCAAATGTTATACGTCTTATATAAAGTCAACATACGCTGTTTATTTTAAGATTACAAGCATACATGTTTAATTTCATAAGCCAAAATAGATTGTCTATTGCTCATGGATGGTGAGTTTGTCAAACAGGATTCCTATGTAATCAGAAAACAGAAAACACTGGAGTCTTTGGTCTTTATAGATGACCCAAGGACAGGTTAATGACACCACCTTATTAAATAGTTTATAACGGGACATACAGTGTATTTATCCATGAAATACACAAAACATGGATGTCTTTTAGTCTCCGTTTTAGTCTTGGGAGATGTAGTCTACAACATCTGTAGTGTCGAATAATGCCTACGCCTAATCTAACATATCTCCATAAATTCATCATCAGAATGTAACTCCTGATTGTTTTCTACCCACAGAAAATAAATTAAGCTTCCTGGTTCCCGTGATATCTTCCTTCCTGCTGATAGTAATTCTGACCACGGCCATTCTTGTTTTCATATACCGCCACAAACTACAACTCCTGTGTACTAAAAGTCATCAGCCTGAACCAAAAACAGGTAACTGAAGTCTTCAAACACCCTATATTTGGTATATTTGTTCCTCTGTGGACATGTTAGAATTTCTAAACTGTAATTATCTGGAGAATTTTATATATCACTCTGTTTATGTGCTATGTTAGCCGAACAATATGTCAGAATGTTTTTCCCCGTATTATAAAAAAAAATATTTAAATATACTACTATTAATAGAAGAACGTCTGGTTCAAGAAATGCTGCATACCAAACATTTAAAGGAACACAATAGTCACCTAAATTACTTTAGCTAAATAAAGCAGTTTTAGTGTATAGATCATTCTCCTGCAATTTCACTGCTCAATTCACTGTCATTTAGGAGTTAAATCACTTTGTTTCTGTTTATGCAGCCCTAGCCACACCTCCCCTGGCTATGATTGACAGAGCCTGCATGAAAAAAAAACGGGTTTCACTTTCAAACAGATGTAATTTACCTTAAATAATTGTATCTCAATCTCTAAATTGAACTTTAATCACATACAGGATGCTCTTGCAGGGTATAGCAAGCTATTAACATAGCAGGGGATAAGAAAATCTTAATTAAACAGAACTTGCAATAAAGAAAGCCTAAATAGGGCTCTCTTTACAGGAAGTGTTTATGGAAGGCTGTGCAGGTCACATGCAGGGAGGTGTGACTAGGGTTCATAAACAAAGGGATTTAACTCCTAAATGGCAGAGGATTGAGCAGTGAGGCTGCAGGGGCATGTTCTATACACCAAAACTGCTTCATTAAGCTAAAGTTGTTCAGGTGACTATAGTGTCCCTTTAATTTTAATTTGTCAAGATTTTGTTTTCAATAAAACTACATATCTCTTTCTATGATTATTATTATTATTATCTAATCTCTGAAATCTCTGATACATTTTTTTAAGGAAGAAATAAGAATATTAAATAGTTTCGATATAATTTTGTTTGATTTGCTTAAAATAAAAATGTCACTTTTTTAACAAAAGCAAAAATGTACCTAAATAAATTTAAAATAACATTAATTTCTAGTTCTAAATAACAATATATAGACATGTTTAGGAAAGGAAGTTTGATTAGTTTTATCATAAATGTATGTTAAAACTTAATTCTTTTTTTTTTTTTAAATGTTTTTTATTGCATTTTTAATTTAGATGAAGCATTTACCCGGGTTAGGTGAGTAACAGGATTTATTTTGTACTTGCATTCTATTCTACTTTTGCCAGCCGTTGACAGAATAATTACAATTTTCTCCATTTCTCAAACTTCAATATTTTTCTTTAATTATTGCTAATTACAATATATTTTACAAATGTTATTAAATACATTTCAAAGGAAATAAAATTATAAATAAAATACTGCAATAAGATACATATATTGAGCATACAGAATATACACATATATTTATGTTATTTTATTCATTCTATATTTAAGGCCTGACAACCTAGTCAGGAAGTCTTGAAAATTTAATGTGCATGCCTTATATTTGACCCTGTAACTTTCCAAAACACCATGCAACCTTACATGGAAGGCATTGTTATATTTGTAGGACCTCATTGAACACAAATGTGTGTGTTTTATTGACGTAAATGCTGACAGTATTATGATATTATGACAGTAAAAATGCCATGCAGAACTTGGAATATAACATTTCTTAATTTCTCACACTTTAGATTTTATTCATAATAAATTGTTTTACATATATAAATGTTTGATAAAACTGAAATGAAAGCCCTATTTCTCCTGAACAAAAAGATATATATATTAAGTGTGGGTGCAATTAATATGAAAGACATAAATATGGTTGAAAAAGCATTTTTGCTAAAATGTCAGGGTTTTGTTATGGTCAGAACTTGTACAATTGCCTCCATCCTGAACTTGTAAAATTACCTCCACCCCCAAAAAAATTGTCTCAATGTAAAAACAAGCTTGAAAATGTTCTTCTTTTCCTAATTTTGTTTTAAAAATATGTATGCAAACGTTTATGTACATTTCCTTGGAATAATTCTAATAGTGAAATGTGTGTTTTAAATGGTTAGGCGTGACAAATTGCACATTTGGTATCATTTATCAATTGATAATTAATTAACCAAAATTATTTTGTTGTGCATAACTTTAAACTCTGGCTTGCAGTTCCAGGGTACTTTATTTATCTTATAAATATTTTAAAATATTTTGTATTAAATCTGCATTATTTCATAAAAAACAGCTTAGTAGATGACCACACCTGATTTTAATTTTGGTGTGCTCTGGATATTTATAATTTATCTATGTAATTAATTAAAATATGTATTACTGATCTATGTGAAAACGCAGGCTTTCTTATTGACAGGACTGCTCTGGGACAACAATTAAGTTCTGAAGATGAACAAACGGAATACCGAAACTGTAAGGAAATAGAACTATCTAAATCATTCACTAGCCATGATTACCTTCTATTTAGACACGTGTATTCAGTTTTGTCTGAATCGCAATTCACCAAAATTTTGGGTGATTGGCGAGTTGTCCGAATTCCATAACTCCGAATTGCCGTATGACTGAGTTACGAAACAAACCAAACAAGGGACGAACGATCTGTTTACGTTGTTCCATGATTGGGAGTTCTGTCCATGGTGCCCAAAAAAAGATGATTGATGGTTAGAGGACAGACACTAAATGTTGATTTTATTCACAGATCAATTGAGAAGTGACCAATAATGGAAAATAAAGGAGCAGTAAGAAAATCCCTATATTTATATAATTAATAAATATATACTATTTGAATATAGCTTTATACTGTAACTATTGTTTTTCCCTCTATAATCAGCACACTGCAAAATAAATACCTAATATTCATATTAGGTATATATTTTGTGGTACAATTAAATGTGTTTTTTCATGGTATCTTGGATTGTCCGAATTTATGTATTTTTTTTTTTATTAATTGCATGGCAGAAATTTGTATAAATCAAACACCACACAGACGAAACTTGAATACTTTGAAAACATATTTTTAGATAAAGTGATTCGGACGCGCACGAGTCGACTTACTGTACATGTTTTTTTGTTTTGTTTTAGAAACTAGCTTATAAAAAGTTGAGCTCAAGAGCTAGACAAGTTTATTTTTATTTTTTTGGTTGCTGTCATTTGTTTAGTTATTATACATTGAGAATGGAATCCTCTAGTCCCATTCATCACTACACTAACTAATTTTAATAAACTTCTTTATATAGTAAGACTAATAGATTTCCATATAAGTGCTCAAAGAATTGAAAGAATTTCTGGATTGGAAAGACATGCAGAATTTCAGTCTTAAAGTTGTATTACAATTGATGTAAATGTTCCCTCTCCTGTTCATTTAAGCCAGTATGACCCCATTTCTTTTAGGGCCCACCAGGTCACCTGCCAGAGACTCTTGTATAGAAGATGACGTGCATTACATTGATATCCGCTGCGTGCCTCAAGGTAATTTATCTGATGTGTCGTGTCATGAGTCTACTTCCGGAGAGGGTTAAAATACAAATGTCAGTAGTATGACCCTCAAATTATTGTTGCTTTAAGAACTAATATTCTTTTTTAGAAAAAAAAATGCTTCTTAGTGCTCATCAGCTAATTTCTAAACTACATTCTATGTTGAAATACATAATGCATTTCACTTGTTTACACCTATTGACATACCTGACATACCTACCTTCCACTGGGTTCCTCTACCTTAAAAAGTACACATCTCAACACATTGGTGCTCCACTCATTTCATTGGGACGTTTGTATCAAACCTCAACACCCACTTTCAATACTCTGAATAAATATGGTTTAAATGATTCTTTAGTACTCTCTTTTTTGCAAGCATGATGAATAGATATATAAGAACCTTATTCATCAATACAGGACATTTTTATGATTTTACACTGAATCTTCACTGTGATGGTCAGTGTGTTTGAGATGTAATTTAGCTCTTGCCAATCAGGTATAGGGGGTTGCCACAATCTTCACTCTTTCCACACAAAAAAAGCAACAACAAAAAAAACTATTTTCTGACATATCTTATTTGTATGAATCTCAACCACCTACACACCAGAAAAAAAGTTGTATATCACTTTCTACCTTGTCACATTCCATCAGAAAGTTATTCCCAATACTGAAAAAAATCACATTACACAAGAGTTAAATGACCTTACTTCTTAGAACATTGATAATCATGCATTCTATGTCAGCTGGTTAAAGCAGTGGTAACATCATTGCCTTAGAACCGAGAAACCCAGGTCCAAGTCCAGGCCAGACAATAAGTGTCCTTGGGCAAGGCACCTAATGATATTGTAACCACAGCTGGTTCCCTTATTTACCACTGTAACGTCTTAAAGCATAGAACTTAGTAGGGCTAACCATACAGATATCTTAGCCATATTTTTTTTTTTTTTTTTTTTTAATTCTTTATTTTTGCAGCGCATATGAGGGTAACATACAGGCATGAGGTACCCCAAAGGCAATCCACATGCATATTTCAAAACAAAGGTTACATAACATGGAGAGCAGTGGGGTATGGTTGTACAATGCACTAGTTTTTGTTTTACAAGCAAGCTGAATACATGTTATTTAAGCAGGTTATAGATTGAGTTTCTATCAACGTGAATTATTATAGGCTAGCTTTGGTAGGTAATTCGGTTGCTATAACATAGTTTTAACATGGAGTCTATACATTTCTAAAGCAATTTGTTATGTTTAGCGTTTCAGCGATATCAGGTGTATTAACTATTGACATTCAGATTTTCATGCTGGTATTTAGAGACAGTGAGTTGGTAGTCTAGGGGTGTTGTGTAAAATCACAAGCTGGGCAAGTTACAAGTCGCTATGGCAAGGCTGCGGTCTGTGCTAAGTGTGGTGTGCTGGGCGACACCTGGCCTATCCCTACACTGAGTGTAGCCGGCTAAAGAGAAATACAGTGCTTAAATGCCCCTGCAGTAAACAGATCTTAATCGCCTCAGCAGTACACAAAACGGACCAATACTTAAGGCATAGCTGTAGTACAGAGGTGTAATGTTCAGTGTCCACCTGGGTGTCCTGATGCTCAATGTGGCTTGGTGGGGCAAGTTTGCCGTCGGTGGCTAGCTGGTGCGTGGACATGAGGCCCCAGGTATGGTCTCTTTCAGCCTATGCCCCTTTGATGGAAGCGGGGTGTGTTTGTCGCTGGGTCTCGGCGTCTTGCTGCACTGTGTTGTGCGCGGTGTCCAGGTGGGCTTCGTTATGTGTAGGCGAGTCTCCGGAGTGGCATCGTGCCCAAGGGCATTTCGCTCGTCTGTAGCGTGGGTAGCTTGTGTAGGGCTGCCAGTTGCCGCTCTATGTGAGTATTCCAGAAGCGGTTTTGTTGTGCCGGGATTCTCTGTATAAGCTCCGTCCTATGCAGCTGTGACGGCCGCGTGGTCTTCATGCGTTTCCCGCTGCCCGCCGCCATTTTAGGTGTGCCTTGTAGGGGCTTGCGGTCTCGTGTGCCTGGAACAGGCTTATACTGTTGTCTCTGTCGGTTCTTTTGAATGTCGAGTGCGGGCCGGGATGACCCCCGCCGGCCCGGGGGGGGGGGGAGGAAGGCGAGTGCATCGGAGGTCGCGTCTGCGGTGTTACCAACCAGGAGAGCGGCCGCCTCTCCCTGGCTCGGCCGCATGTAGGCCCCGTGTGCTTTGTTTGGGATCCCGGGTTTTGAGAGTCTCGTTTGTGGGTTCCTTCAGTGCCCCCGGGTTTCCCCAGCTCCTCCTGTGTCCTCTGCCTTGTGGGTGAGTCGGTCTTCGGGGTATTTAACCCCATTATCGCTGTTTCTTGCAGGAGCTGTTTTACCGCACGTCCACCCTGCTCGGCAGCCAGGCTCCGCCCCTTCTTAGCCATAATTTTATATAGTTAGTAAGAGATCCTCTATTTAACATATATAAATACTAGATAATACAATATAAAATAAGGATTGTTTTGTCTTTTTGATATTTATTATAAATATTATTTAAATAAATATAAATATAGACATATAAAATCCATTGCAATAATTTATAGCAGAGTTTATAAGATTAAACTAAATGCTTGCAAATATCATTAATAGGTTAACATACCCTTCTGAACATGTCATCATGTCAGCCTCTCTGTCATTTTAAGATGGAGTAGCATCTGTCTCCAAGTCTCTCCTCCGTTTCTTAACATTTTAAAAGTACACCTATTTATACCTTAGGTGTCTCCATTTTAGGGTTACTGTAGTTCATATATGAAAAAGTAACACTTCTTTGACTTTATTCATTTTAGCACCTCCCTTAACTTGGCCATAACTAAAGGGTGTATACGTCATGGAAATTTTCCTGACTTAGTTCAAGATTGCATCTTAAAGTCTGAACATCCTTATCTACTTGGGGTTACCACAGTATATTACGTACTGAAAGAGTCATAGGATAGCCTTGAAGCTTGTTTATGCATTATTGTTATTGTAATTCGTCTGGGACAAAATGGCGCAAACATATTATGCACTGAGGTTATTGTTTAAAGAAACATCTATGAAAAGCAATATGTTCCATTTCTAACACCTTGTCAGTTTGCAATATCTCTTAAAGACAAAGTACACAGTTTAAGAAATACAACATTTCATTCTAAAACTTGTAATATTTGCATTTGCCCATAACAATATGACAACCTTAAATCCTCATACATTTTGAATAGGGCCTTCCTAACCTCCAAATATCCCCTTTCTATAATTGTATAGCGCTGCTAAATATGTTGGCTCGATCTAAATGTTAATAATAATACAGAATTTAGCTCAACAGTGCCACCTGCTTTTGTATAAATATTTAAAACAGTTTATTATTGCATGTACTCTAACAATTCTTCTTGTGTTAATGTATCTCCCTCACTTCAATTTCATCAACATCCACTCTGTTAATCTCTTTGTTTTTAACCTTCCACATCTTTCTCTCCCTTTCTGTCTCTTCTGACAAATCTCTTGGTGCTTTGAGCGATCCACTTCATGGTTTTGTCATTTATTCAGTCCTTTAATCTGCTCTCTTATATCACTGTATATGATCCTTAGCAATGCAGACTATTTTCTGCCCCACGTCGTGTTTCCTTTTTTTTTTTTTTTTTTTTTTTTTTTTATCTTTCTCTAAATTATTATTTGTAATATGTTTTTGTAACTGCATGATGTTTATCCAAATTAATTACAGATTACCAGTGGATAATTAAAAGATAAAAAGCAATGTACTTTCTATACCAATATAAAAATAACTCTGAGCTCTAGGTGTAACTCTTTTCGGAGCCTCCCTCCAATTCCTTCTTTTTTGTACGATTTTCACACAACATATATAAATTTATATTAGAAATTAATATAATTGTATTTTGTTCTTTCAGACTCTTCAGCTTCCGCTGCTGTAAGTATCGCAGAGCTTTTTGTAGTTAGAATGATAAATCACCCTGTGCATCTTTGAATTGCATTTTATATCGAAATCAAAATTCTAAATACAGAGTGATCACTAGGACCATACTTAGAGACTTGCTCCAGAATGGCATTTTATATCGATATCAACATTTCTAAATACAGAGTGATCACCATGACCCATGGACTCTTCTCACTGATTGCTCCACACTTAGAGACTTGCTCCAGAATGGCATTTTATATTGATATCAACATTTCTAAATACAGAGTGATCACCATGACCCTGCGAATCTTCTCACTGATTGCTCCACACTTAGAGACTTGCTCCAGAATGGCATTTTATAAATAATGTTCATTGAATTGTTGGATCTGTGACATACAAGATTCATGGGGCAAGATGTAGTGACACGTTGGGGCAAGATGTAGTGACACGTTGGGGCAAGCTGTAGTGACACGTTGGGGCAAGCTGTAGTGACGCGTTGGGGCAAGCTGTAGTGACGCGTTGGGGCAAGCTGTATTGACGCGTTGGGGCAAGATGTGTGATATTGGCAGAAAAAAACTCCAGATAATAAAAACATGAGACGTTTTGTTATTCATTGACTGAAACACTTAATTACCAGTGAAAATATTTGCTGACCATGAAGTTTTTCACATTCCAAAAAAGGTAACACTGGTATAAACATTGCAAATAAATAGGAGAAATAGAAACAGTGTTTAATTTTTTTTCTCTGTATGTTTTATTTATGCTGACTGACAGATACAGTACATTCCAGCGGAGATGTTAGAGGAGTTTCACATTACACAGCATATCTAAGCATCACTGTATCTTCACTTCCTCACGCTGTTTCTAATCCCAACTTCAATCCTATAATCACCCGCAGAACTAACCACATTCTTGAATTTACCACATTTCATTCACCTCTTGACCTCATTTGTGACCTCATCCTCACTGTTATTATGAAACCATGATTTCTGTTTACAGCGCTTGTGTGACAGATTTATGAAAGCAATTATTGAGTTGGAATTTTATTAAAGGAAAACTCCAAGTACCATTACCACTACACCGCTCGGCCTCCTAATATATCTCTGGGCATAAAACTAGAACAAGTGCCCTGACCACAGTTTCTTACTAACATGTATAGCTTGGAGGGAAGACAAGACAGGGGGGATATGATAGAAACATTTAAATACATAAAGGGAATCAACACAGTAAAGGAGGAGACTATATTTAAAAGAAGAAAAACTACCACAACAAGAGGACATAGTCTTAAATTAGAGGGACAAAGGTTTAAAAATAATATCAGGAAGTATTACTTTACTGAGAGGGTAGTGGATGCATGGAATAGCCTTCCAGCTGAAGTGGTAGAGGTTAACACAGTAAAGGAGTTTAAGCATGCGTGGGATAGGCATAAGGCTATCCTAACTATAAGATAAGGCCAGGGACTAATGAAAGTATTTAGAAAATTGAGCAGACTAGATGGGCCGAATGGTTCTTATCTGCCGTCACATTCTATGTTTCTATGATAACTGTGTGTAATTATTGATCATTAGTCAATTTCTACCACGTACACATGAAAAAAAATAGCATCCATACTGAGTCTGAAGTATAAATCTCATATAGACCTGCGTTATGGACACCTTAATTAAGACAGTTACCCATGTTAAGTATCCTGACAAGTTCTACTACAGTAGTCTTTTTCCCCCTCCCCTCTTTTCCTCCTTTTTTTTAGATATACCAGAAACTTCTGGCATACTTGGGACCCTTATCAGTTGTCATCCCTAACTATTTTTTATGATTTATTTCACATCAAAATAGCAACTGTGAAGAATGTCTTCTCACGGTTGTACATAATCTATCTAATAATTAAGGTTGGCCCATTAAATCTAATATTCTAAGTCTAAGTACACAGACTCTTTAACAGTGCCGTAATTGTATTCTTATTTTTCATGCTCTCACACTATTTCGTTAGACTAGGAGCTTTGGCCTATTCTTGAAGCCCAAGTGCCTTTGAAGGCACAGGACAGCCGTATTACATCTAGTGTGTAGGCAAATATCACAATTGTGGCATGTCGTTGTAATCTGATCAGACTACTGGGAAATAGTGACACTTTTTCGTTACCACTACTTAGTTAAGGTTCCCGTTTTCTCAGACTTTCGGATCATCTGCAACATTGTTGCTCTTCGGTCTGTATATTGTTGCACTATTGATACTGTAGGAACAGGTTACGTCTTTATACTCCCCTATGACAGGACTATTTGTAAAACACTCATTCCCAGTTAGTTCGATCAGCTTCAGACGGAACCTATTATTGTTCCTAGATCCCATCTAGACACATTTTTTGGATTAGATTCTGTGTCAACTATTTCTATATACACACTCATTTTTAGATACACTTTGAATTTGTCTTTTCTTATATTTCTTCTATGCATTCGTACTGCCACTCAGGTCTATAGCAGATTTATACCTCAGACTCAGTATCGATGCTATTTTTTCCATGTGTACGTGGTAGTAATTGACTAATGATCAATTATTACACGTTTTATCTCTACATACTTCTAAAGGTCTTAACATATAGAGTGATCCTGTGGTCAGGGCACTTGTTATAGTTTTGTTCTTTGGTTTATTGGGTTCGTGCCCTTCTTGCCCTATGGCCTCACATACACCCCCTCTCCCACCCTCTCTTGTTCATTATCTCTGGGCATGTTGTATGTAAATATACGGACACAATGAGTTGTTCTGGGCACCCTAACTATTGTCTGACAGTTCCTATGTTTCTTTCAGGATAATTACTCAGTCACATATTCTACAGTGAAGTGTTCGAATATTATTGAGAAGACATGTAAGGATCCTCAAGAAGAACTGACTGGATCATCTCCCAACATCTATGAGAATTTCAGTTCACACTAGCTTCAAACAAACTGTACATTGAATAATTGATCTAAATTAATCATGCAATCATTTTACTCCAAGTGACTTAAAGGAAAAACCGTCATCACTAAAAACAAAATGTTCAATGTGTATTGCTGTAATGCATACATGTGAGTAACTATCCCTTTCAGTCCATTTCCCGACTTTTTCTCTGTGGGGTTAGGCAACTTTAAATGCCCTTTGGTCAGAAACCACATGTATCTACCAAGACCACACAAAATTCATACAGCTGAAGCCAGCTGAGAGAATATTTTTGAGATACTACATTGCACATGACATCAGGATTTCATCAGAATATCTAGACACACCACTGTCGGTCACCTGCCATGGTATTTGGTTAAATGAGCAGTGCTTCTGACCAAAGAGGTTTTAAAGATGGCTGACTCAGTTGAAGGTTAAGTCGGATGATGCACTGAATATGATATATATTTGTATCATGAAATAATATACAAAGAGGTTAACATACTTGGTAACGTTCATTTTAAATAATAAAAAATAAATGAACATTTTTCTTTAAATAGTCAATATACAATTGCAGTGATATATCCTACTTTTTAGATGTAACCAGTAGTAGGGTTCTAGTTGAGTTACCACATGTTACCTTGTTGATAAAAATAGTCTCTCTCACTTGCCCTCTCAGAGCAGTAAGATGTCTGCTAGGAACCAGATTAGCCTGAATACTTCATATTGAAGTTATGTATGTGCTGCATATGAGTTGGAGACATCTTTAATTAATGTATTATTTACAAAATTTAAATATATTACTTGTACAAGGATCAGCAAAATTAAATTTAAATAGAATGTTAAAAAAAGTTTAAAGTATTAGTTAAATGCACAATGAAAATAAATGTTCTGAATAAAGCGATTATTGTAAAAGTCGATGCAATGTTTTAGCAAATTGCTCCACTTTAAGATATTTGTTCATCAATTACTTGCTATATGTATTCAATTTGTAGCGTTGTTATGTCCAGAATTATTTATCAAGTAAGTTGAAGGATTTGTGCATTCAGATAGTGTGACCTTAAATGTTTACTCCAACATCTTTTGAAGTTGGTCCCCCCCTTTCAAACCTGAAAGAAAGGTGTTAAACTTACCTGAAATCAAGTGCCAGGAGCAGCTCCCCGGTGCAGCTGTCTATACCTCCATCCAACATCATCGCTGCCCTCGAGATGTCCAATCAAATGCTTCTCCTACAGACGCATTTGATTTGACGGTTTCCCCATCTCAAAATATGTGCGCATACTCTGAGCCAGCACGAGGAAGGGTATTTAAAAAAAAATGTATTTCAGCAAAGGAGGAAGGCAGGAGGGATCACACAGAGGAAGGATGGAAGGAAGGGGAGAGCAAAGCTTCCCCTTGTAGGTGCTTTCAAAGGACTTTTTATACTAGTAGATTTTGTATGATAGCCACCCTTTCACTAAATTTTAATTTTAAAAAATTATGAACCGGATCATGTTGCTGACTTCTTGGGACATGACATTCGTGTACACAGAGATTATTACCACCTACCAGAGGCAACCTGTCAATTAGATAAAAACAAATCTAAATTGCTATTGGCCATGGAAAAAGGATGTCTCCCCAAAATCAAAGGCAAATCGCTGGAAGATGTTGCAATTGAAGGTATGTGAATGTTTTTTACACAATTGAAAGACCATGTAGCAAATGTATTATTATAACAGTATGCTACTACCATTCAGCCCCCTTCCCACCTGTAAACTGTATAAATTATGTGTTAGTCTATGGCCCAGACTGGCTGTGATGAAAGCACCTTCGTCACTGGGATTTGGAGATGCCTGTTTGCCAGCCTCTTGCCCTATGGCTCCTGGTATGTATTGCCCTTTAAAAGCTTTATTTGGGCTTATTGGATTTTAAAACACGTTTTCTGCCCCTTTAAATTTATGGGAAAATGTGCCTCTTCCCCTCCTCCTTTTTCCTGTCCTATTGTTTCTCCAGCAGGGTGTTGACCCAGGGACACTGCCAGACCCGTTTAAACTGGCTGCTTTGTCCCTCTTCAATCTCTCATCAGCCCTTGCTATTGTTTAGCCACATGGCGTTCCAACTGTATTCGTGAGATCTGAGTGCTTTTCAGACATATTGAGTGCTCAGATCCAAGCTATCTGGGGATATGTTGGACATATAGGTTATACATTGTATTATAAGAGTTGTGTATTTTTATGTAGTTTTTTTAACAGTTTTGACATAAAGATATTCCCTGTACCTGGAGATAATTAAGCTACCACACCCACTTAAGCCAATTATCTCCAGGATAGATGAGAAGATAGACCGGCTGCAAAGCGTGGAACTGTTTTGGGCAGGAAAGCCATGCTTGCGGTCGGTCAAATGTGACTTCCATGGAATTTGTGAACACCTGCTCTGATCTGGGTGATTTTTGGATATGTTGTTCACCCAGATCAGGGCTATCCAGGGATGTAGAGATAGGTGGTGTTTTGGGAAAAATGTGTGTTTTCTGTCTGTGAGTAAGTTAGCCCATTGTGTTTGTTAATTGTATCACAGGCAGAGGGGAGGGTTTGTGTACATTGTTTGGGAGTGTCTAAACTGTACAAGTCTGTCCTGATTGGTTTTGTAACTTTGTATCCTGTGTACCACAAGGTCCACTTGGGTGGTAACCTTGTGGGAAAACCTGTATATAAGAGACAATAAACCCTCAGACTGCTGAGACTTGTTCTACCCTTCATGAAGTTTCGGCTCATGTTTGGGGGATTGCCTACCTAAACTCTGGGGATTGCCATAATCACTATACTTGTAAGAGCTTGTTCCTGTTCCTGTTCCTGCTCTCTAGATTTAGGAGAGGTCTGCCTACTGGAAGCTGGTCCCTGGTCTTGGGCCCAGAGTAGGAGGAAGACGGCGAGACCCCAACCAAGCTGCGGTGGTTCGTGGGGTCTGCGGTGGTTATGGTGCTTAGTGGAGTGCTTGGAGCCCTCGGGAAGCACTAGGAGCATCCGTCAATGGAAGGTACCCAGTCGGGGCAGAACATGCACCGCTATGTCACACTTTGTAAAAAGGTCAAGGATTTCCATCAGTTTGACAAGAACTAGAGACCTCTCTGGAACCCAACTCCCAACCTAATGTGGACATAGTGAAAGAGTTTCACTGTGTGAGTCATGGGGTTACTGCAATTTTGAATCCCTACTGGACCCTTTTTAACCCCTTAAGGACCAAACTTCTGAAATAAAAGGGAATCATGACATGTCACACATGTCATGTGTCCTTAAGGGGTTAAAGAAAATGTAGGTTAGGTGTCAAGAAATAAATATGTGGTAAAATATAACCGTTAATATTATCACATTAAAATCACTCTAAATCTTAAAAAAGAAAGGTTGTGGACACGTAGTAATCAATTATATTTACTTATTTAATTTTTTCATGTCTTTATTTCCCCTGACAACTAACCACTTTTATAAACAGTACCTTTGATGTATAATAGTTCTCAGTACATGATCCTTACAAATCAAAGGGCCTGCTATGGGGACCAGACTTGCCCCCAGTTATGCCAACCTCTTCACTGGGGCATGGGAAAAATGAGTATATCAGGTAAAGCCACAAGTGGGGAGCAAGCCTGGTTACCTATAAAAGATACAGAGATTAAATTTGTGTTACCTATAAAGAGGATGAATGTTCATTAAGGAATTTCTTAAATCATTTAAATAATAATGCATTGGGGATTAAGCCTCACAACTTCTTTTAGTCAAATATTGATTTCTTGGATCTAAACATATATGTGAAAGGAGGTAAATCTACAAACTTTTTCAAGGCGGTCGATGTGAACAGTTACATCTTTCAAGATAGCTGCCACCTTCAAAGATGGCTTCAGAATGTTCCAGGAAATAACAGAACATATTCAGAATTTGAAAGTTTTCAAACTCAAGAATCAAGATTAAATGGACACATGTATCAAAAACTATAGATCTTTTTTTATATATAAAAAAAAAGCTTGGATGCTTTTTTGCAAAAAGAGAATATTCAAGGATATATTTGATAGTATGTGAACAGGTTGCTGTTACCATTAGATATATGATTGCCATCATGGAGATAAGAAGGACTTTTCTCTATCTGTGGCATAATTGGAAATGGCTACAATTGTTAGGGGGGTAGCTTCATTTTGGGTTAACATCTCTTAACACTATTATTGCAATTTTTGGAGTATGACCTGCCTGTGCTTTACGTTGCTACATCCAGTGCTGTTTTTGAAAACCACAATTATTGTTTTTATAAGATTTATTAATGGAGATCTTATATATTGCACATCAACTATTTCATTTGGATATTGACAATGATTTTATTTATTTTTGTGAGCCGTTGACCAAAACTCGGGTTCTACTTTTCCTTTGAAGCTTTTGATTTTCTTGCTTCTCTGTACAGTGTGACATGGCAGCAGATGGTATCTTAGAGCAATACAGATTTTGGGGGATCTAGGAACATATATTATTACCTTTTGGTTTTCTTTTTTCTTAGCTGTTTCATACTCATGATGTAACAGTGACTTGCTTACTTTACTGGATTCTGATGAGGAAAGATAGGCTCAGCTGGGTGGATTGTTCCTTATTCCACAATGCCATCTAGTGGAATGAATGATTCACTGTATTTGTAAAAAAATATACAAGAAATACAATTTCCAGTTACAATTTAGACATAGATGTGTGTGGGATATAGAATCTTTAGCCGTAACAGTAGAAAGGTTGCTAGATTGTTTACTCGGTTCCCCCCTAGCAGCTGTAACAGCTTCCACTCTTCAGGGACAGCTTTCCATTTGTTGGAGTGTTTCTTTAGAAATATAGCATTTTTTTTTATTCTTTATTTGTGTGGTTTTGCATATATTTGGGTTGGGGGGAAAGGGGGGACAGAAGAAAATGCTGAAGGGGGATAAGGGATATCGTATACAGTGTACAAAAGTGATTTTGGTACCATCGCAGGGTACTTCGTCAGGTATAAATTTACAATTACATAGGAGAAAACGATTTGCCTTGGTAAGATTGGTGACATTGCTGAGTACATACAAAGTTCATTTTGCGTAATTGGATGTAATGTACATTTATGGTGAGAAGGTTGCCGTGAGGTGCGTTTGGAAATATAGCATTTGAGAAGTAAGGCGCTGACTTTGGACGAGAAGGCCTGGCTTACAATCTCTGTTCCAGTTCATCCTAAAGGAATTTGATTGGGTTGAGGTAAGAGCTTTCTGTGGGCCAGTCAAGTTCTTCCACACCAAACTCATCCAACCATGCCAATATTAAAGCAAAAGAAAAAGCAGCTAGGTGTGTAGGCGCTTCACAGTGCGTAGAAATCACACACAATAAAAAAAGGTGCACTACTGGTGTATCCCCTTCACCACAGAGTAAAAATAAACACACAAAAAAAATGTACACCTTAAACACAGGAACATAAGATATAAATACCTATCCCTGTTTTGCGAATAGACAGGAAAATTATGTTTTAAGATGTACATTCTCTTTTTTTCATGTCAATAATAACCTTGTTTTGTGCACTGGGGCACAGTCACGTTGGAATAGAAAAGGGCTGTTCCCACAAAGTTGGAAGCATAGAATTTGTCTAAATATTTTGGTATGCTCGAGAATTAAGATTTACAAAATACAGTGCACACACAAACAAAAATACAGCTTTACTTTTGGTATACAAAATATACCAAAGTGAGTAAAAAACTATATATAAAGAAATATACGGGGATGAAAATCCCAAGTGTACCTCACAAAACACATCCAGAATAGATAAAAAAAGAAAGTGGCATAAGGAACACGTAGAAATATAAATACAATACAACCTGGAAAAAGCTGGACTATTCCAATATGTAAAACAAAATCAGTAGGAATCTGGTCTGGATTCCAAATCTACACAGAAAAAAATGGGAATTGGGGGCACACCCAGACCATGCATATCTAAGCAGTGGTGCTGCCGTAAAGACAAAAAACATATACAAAATACAGTTAAAGGGACAGCGATAACAAAAAAAAAAAAAAGCCCAAACAAAATACAGCACAGACAGCTTTACATTTAAGAAGACTACTTAAAATCACCTATCATTGAACATAGAACATTGGTGACCCCACTCTGTGACTTTACGTGGTCTTACGTGGTTGCAGTGGTTTCGAGTGCCTACATTGTTGTGGTTTGGCCTGTCTTGCAGTCACAATTGGTATAAGCTGACTGGGTGCAGTTGTTTCCACACTGAAGGGCAGTCACTCATGTTACATACTGGCTGTGTAGGGAAGCTTTGTTTTTTTTTCCATGGTGGTGGGTCGTCAATTGCCTACTTACTTTTTTCCTTTTATTTTTTTTATTTTTATATATTTTTTTTCCAACTTGAACTGATTCCTGTTGCTACTGCTCCTCCTACTTTTTTATTAATTAATTAAGGTTACAAAAGGAAGGACAATCTTAATAAAATTAAATTTCATTTGTTAAAATCCTTTCACTATCAATTTAGTGCATTCAAGGTGGCAGAAGTTTGCTGACAGCCCCAGCACCTAATGCATGCATGGGTGGACTTCCAACTTTTCTAAGTCTGTGAGGGGGCTGCATGTTTGTGATAAGAGTTGTGTGAGACTCCATGTAATGGGGGTTTCCATGTGAGAGTGCGGTGGCTGCATGTGTGGCAGCAAATATAATGGGAGTTGTGGGTTTTGCATGAGCATCATGGGAATTATATGTGTGTCTATGTGTGTACTGAGTGTGTAAGGAAACTGTACATTTATGATTGGCCTAGTTTTCACTGCATGTGTGAGTGTGTGTATGTGTGACTGCATGTGTGCTGACAGTTGTGAGTGTGTGTGACTGCATGTGTGCTGACAGTTGTGAGTGTGTGTGACTGCCTGTGTTTGATAGTTGCGGCACTCAGTGGACAGAGATAATTTGTACTGCTCCTTCTAGATCTGCCTCCCTGCATGAAGCATAGTCCCCACCCTGAGTATGGCCCAATCAGAGAGGTAATATGGGGCCGGGCACTTTGCAGTCGGCATTGGCTGACTGCGGATCTCTGAGAATTCCATCAAAAAAACTCCATTCGATATAGAATTTCTTCTTCTTTTTTCAGATTTTGATGTCTGTCTTGACTACTACACATTCCCTGGCTATTTACAAATATTTTTCTACAATATATACCATGGTAGAAATGGTATATCTCTGATTTTGATATTGTAACGGATCCCCTATACTCCGACTGAGTATATCAGTGAAGAATCTCCCGAAATCCAAGCATAGAAGAAGTTGTAATGATTATTATAACTCCCAATCCCCCAAACATGAGCCAAGACTTCATGAAGGGGTAAACCAATGTGCTTAATGATAGCCAGGTCCCCATGTAAGCCCCCCCCCCCCCCCCCCCGGGACCTGAGAGTAGACAACAGTACAAACAATTACACAATGGCATTGGCTCTCAGGTCCAGGACACTCCCACATAAAATAGAATAATCCTTCCTCTGTACCTGGGAGATAATTGGGTTAAGTACTGTAGTAAATGAAATTATCTCAGGTACAGAAAACATTTACTTTTCCACAAAACTCCAAAAAATACTTTAAAATACATACAATCATATTTCACATAACCGAACCCCCATAGTCCACTCATCCCCATATAGCTTGGATCTGAGTGCCCAACATATATCCGAAAAGCGCTCAGATCCCACGAACATAGTTGAATCGCCACTGGGGTGAAGATTTGACCGACCGCTCTCAAGATGTTTGCCCAAAATAGTTTCATAATTTCAGAGGTAGCGGTCGGTCTAGTTTGAGAGTTTTTACACAAATAAAAGGGTGAATGGGTAAAAAGGTGAACGGGAACCCTAGCTCATGGGCAGTGTTTGTTCGGAAGATCCAGTCGAACAAATCTGCAGAACAGCACTCTCCTGGCTTGCCGCGAACAGAAGCAGGCATTCGTATGGTTTCAACATTGTTCGGGCCGTCGAGTGGCCGCCTCAGAGTTCAAGGCACTCGATGACCAAGTCCCGCTGCGTGCTTTCATGCGACAAGATGGCCACCGTTTTCGCCTCCTCCTGGCGTTTGGTTATACGAACGGCAGCCACACAAAGAGAATACTGAATTATTTTGGTTTGTTTGAACTTAATGAACCAGGGGGGTGGTCGGTGTTCGGTACTCAGTCTCCTCGAATGGCAGCAGAATAGGGGAATAAAATATTAGGAAAGTGTCTGAAACTGAGTAGGAGAATGACTATAGGGAAAGCTAAATTGGGGTGTTGTCACAGATATGATATATTTTGTAAAGTACACTCCTCTTACTTTAACTCTAGAATACATATTATGTGTTGTACTATTTATTGAACTCTGGGAATCGTTTCCCCATTTCCTGTAATAGCCTGCCTTCATTATCATATCATTTTGTTCTGTCTCTTGCTCTGTAAGATGTTATGTCATTAAGGGGATTGCCATACAGTTGCATTTCAATCTTTGTATTTTTTTTGTGTGGTTTCTTTTGTATGTTTGTGATATCACTCTGAAATATGTGTATCTTGCAATTGTAATTGTATCTCAGGGTTTAGTATGTATGTATAGTGGGCGCCTCCCATGAGATGTATATGTAATTGTATAATTAAGGATGCATTTAAACTGTCTGTGATTTTTGGGAATCCAAGCTTAATGACAAAGACCATTCAATTATGTCAAAACATTGCCAGGTCTCTAATGGAAAAGTCTCCTTCACATTATTTCTAATATTGTCATATTGTCTAATACTTGCGTTTTACAGATGCGTATAGCAAATCTCAAATCATATTTGCATATTCCTTTGTAAGACAATATAACACACATGTTCCGGTAATTCTTTTTTTTTTTTTTATGAATTTTTTTTTTTTTTTTGCTTAGTGCTCAGTAGTGAATAACAGGGTTAATTAAAGAGTTTATCAACCGTTAAAAGTTCCTTCTTAAGTAATAGAGCATAACAATTAACAGAAAATAAAAAACAGGAAGTGAGAGTGAGATTTTAATTTTAGTTTTGTGTGTGAGAAAGTCATTATTCTGTCTCTCAGAGTCAGTCATCATGTTCCTCCTGATATTAACAGCTTTACTCTGTAAGTATCACGATTTTACTTGTTTTTTTACAATCTCAATTTATAATTATAATACATTTTCCTGTCCTAACGTGTCTTATATCCCACCACCTCCTACAGACTGAAAGCTCGTTTGAGCAGGGTCCTCTTCAACCTATTGTTCCTGTAAGTTTTCTTGTAATTGTCCTATTTATAGTTACATCCCCCCTCTCATAATATTGTAAAGCGCTACAGAATATGTTGGCGCTCTATAAATGGCAATAATAATAATTATAATAAACATTTTAAAGAAGGTTGGGGGGGGAAGATGGAAAAAAAGAGCAAAGGAAGGAAAGAGGACAAGTAATTGCATCTTATGGAGGTGAGAAGCATGTTGGGGGAATGTGAGTTTTAGCATTGAAGATCAAGTTTCTAAGGCTTGTTGTAGAAGGCCAGAACATTATGACACATGTTCCACCTGGGGATGAAATGCAATTGTAATAAACAAGTTTATGTTCCTATGTTTTAGGAATTAGGTGCCATGGTGCCAGGAATCACCACAATGCTTTTACAGCCATATTGCTGGCAAAGCATCAAGGGAGATGTAGTCCACGACATCTGGAGTGCACAAGGTTGCCTACACCAACTCTAGGGCATAGATACTATAAATAAAACCAAAGCTCAGAAAAAACTAAAAGGACCAAGAACCTGGGGTTTAAAGTTAATAACACTATAACAGACTATAAAATGTGTATGTGTTCTAGTCTCTTACCCCTTTAAGAGTCGACTCACCCGGGAAACATATATAGTAGGGCAGTGTCGGTGGAAGTAAACAAGACAATGGCAATTTTTGGCAGAATAATAGGGGGTATAGCGGTGAGACATCAGGATTTGGAAGGAATGCTACCTGGGTACTTTGGGCGAGATGGGGTCCATCTATCAGATGTGGGGTATGACCTCCTTAACCTGGGATTTCAGGAAGGTATTGCCAGGGCCCTGTTTTTGTGTGGTGGGGGCGCTCAGAAGCTTTAGGGGTCAAGTCATGAGCTATGGTGGGGAATTGCAATGTAATTTGGGAGCTACCTAGAGTAGGAAGGAGGGCATCTATAGGTTTAAGATGATTTAGACATGGGTTTACCTGGTTGGTAGGTTCAAGCTCTTTGGTGACTCCGAACCTGGTGGAGAAGTTTACGTGGTTTGTAGGTTCGAGCTCTTTGGTGGTTCCGAACCTGATGGTGTAGGGGTGTCTCGGTATACCCCTGCAGTTTATTATTGGAAATGTTAATTATTATTTAATGTTTATGGTTGGGTCATTGCCAGGGAGACTATGCATGGGGGGATTATGGTTTTAATATAGCGTGATGGTTGTTGGCAATGACCCTAATTGTTATAATTTAGGATATAGTTAATAAAGCTGTGGACAAATAATTCCAACAGTATAAATTTGTGTCTGTGGTTTATTGGGGTCTGGGTTAGGGGTATAGATATGCCGTGATACGACGGTGCGCATGTCAAGTCTAATTTACTTTTGGCTATATCTCTGTACCTTTGTTTCAATGTTACACACAGTGCTGTCTGTTTACCTCTATGCACGGTTAGACCCCAAGCTGTCTCAGATAAAATATAATACATTTAATACTCCTTTATAGGATGTTTTGTAGCTTCCATAGGAAGCTTTTTTAGGATATTATTAAAAGTTAAGTTTTGAATTGTGGGTCCTTTGTCCGTTTTGTTTTTCTGAGCTATTGAACTTTTCATGGGTTACCCACCATTTATTTCCCAAGGATTTTTGTTTTTCTATTTCTAGCTCAATTTCTTTTGTTTTTAGAAATAGAACTTTTGTCTTAGTGAAAATGATGCCTTTATAGGGTATTATATGTAATTCTTTAGTAAGTTCTATTTTAGACCCCTGGTGATTTCAGACAGCCTTTGTAGATTTTAATTTAATTACTAGATGTGCAAAAATCAGTTTTAAGGGACTTGTCCAAATAAAATTCCTGGCAATCGCCGAATGAATCGATTCGAAAAATTTGGTTCGTTCACCAAGTCAGAATCATCCAAACCAAATCAGAAACATCCAAATTGAAATCATTTTAACAGGGATTTTAATTTGGAAGATTCTGATTCAGTTAAATTTTTTAACAAATCAAATTTCCAGAATGTATTCCCTCGATGATTGCCAGGAATTCATTTGTACAAATCATATAAAAAAATTTTTTGCACATGTCTATTATTTACTTTTATTTGTATTTTTGTGTAGGTGGGGAGAAGTCGTGTAGATTTTAGCTGGTGATTTACTATATATTTATTTGCATGTTATATACTTAGGGCATTGATTTTTATATTTGGTGTATTCTTAAAGTGTGCTTTTTTTGTTTGTGTATAGAATAAAAGATAAAAAAAATTTCAGATGATTAAATAGTTTGTCCGATAAAAGCATAATGTGTAAAAATATAATAAAAGAAAATACAATTATGTGAAAATATAGTTTTTTTAAAAATATATATATTTTCTGCTTTGTTTTTCAGTTATGGCTCTGAACAATTCACATGAGTATGTTTCTCACATTTGTTAGTAGTGATGTACCGAACTGTCCGCCGGCGGACAGTTCCCGGCGAAATTAGCTTGTTCGCGTTCGCCGCGGCGGGCGGACACATGCGCAGTTCGATCCGCCCCCTATTCGTCATCATTGGGCAAACTTTGACCCTGTGCCTCTCGGTCAGCAGACACATTACAGCCAATCAGCAGCACTCCCTCCCTTCCACACCCTCCAACCTCCCTCCCAGCATCCATTTTCGATTCATTCGGAAGCTGCATGCTTAGTGAGAGGAGGGAAAGTTTAGCTGCTGCTGATTACATAGGGAAATTGATAGCTAGGCTAGGGTATTCAGTGTCCACTACAATCCTGAAGGACTCATCTGATCTCTGCTGTAAGGACAGCACCCCAAAAAGCCCTTTTTAGGGCTATAACATCAGGCTGCTTTTTTTTTTTTTTTTCCTGTGTAATGTAATTGCAGGTGCCTGCCTGCCAGCCTGTGTGTCAGGCTCACAGCATATACTGTGCCCACTTGCCCAGTGCCACCACTCATATCTGTTTTAACAATCGGTTAAGCTTTACATTTAAAATAAATATTTTTTTTTCACTGTAATAGAAGAGCAGTTGCCTGCCTGCCAGCTTCTGTGTGAGGTTCACATTGGATACTGTGCCTATTAGCCCAGTGCCACCACTCATATCTGTTTTAACAATCGGTTAAGCTTTAGATTTAAAATAAATAATTTTTTTTCACTGTAATAGAAGAGCAGTTGCCTGCCTGCCAGCTTCTGTGTGAGGTTGGATGCCTTGCCCATTTGCACAGTCAGTGCCACCACTCATATCTGTTTTAACAATTGGTTAAGCTTTCGATTTAAAATAAATATTTTTTTTTCACTGTAATAGAAGAGCAGTTGCCTGCCTGCCAGCTTCTGTGTGAGGTTCACATTGGATACTGTGCCTATTAGCCCAGTGCCACCACTCATGTCTGTTTTAACAATTGGTTAAGCTTTCGATTTAAAAGAAATCATTTTTTTTCACTGTAATAGAAGAGCAGTTAGTTGTCTGCAAGCGTCTGTGTTTCAGGCCTACTTCAGCGTGTGCTCTGCAGACCTGTGCCAGCGTGCTTTGACAGTTGCCAATCATATCTGGTGTCTCTTTAGCGTGCTTTTACAACCAAAATTTTGTTTCCACTGTAATAGAAGAGCAGTTGCCTGCCTGCCAGCTTCTGTGTGAGGTTCACATTGGATACTGTGCCTATTAGCCCAGTGCCACCACTCATATCTGTTTTAACAATTGGTTAAGCTTTAGATTTAAAATAAATATTTTTTTTCACTGTAATAGAAGAGCAGTTGCCTGCCTGCCAGCTTCTGTGTGAGGTTGGATGCCTTGCCCATTTGCACAGTCAGTGCCACCACTCATATCTGTTTTAACAATCGGTTAAGCTTTAGATTTAAAATAAATATTTTTTTTTCACTGTAATAGAAGAGCAGTTGCCTGCCTGCCAGCTTCTGTGTGAGGTTGGATGCCTTGCCCATTTGCACAGTCAGTGCCACCACTCATATCTGTTTTAACAATTGGTTAAGCTTTAGATTTAAAATAAATATTTTTTTCACTGTAATAGAAGAGCAGTTGCCTGCCTGCCAGCTTCTGTGTGAGGTTGGATGCCTTGCCCATTTGCACAGTCAGTGCCACCACTCATATCTGTTTTAACAATCGGTTAAGCTTTAGATTTAAAATAAATATTTTTTTTTCACTGTAATAGAAGAGCAGTTGCCTGCCTGCCAGCTTCTGTGTGAGGTTGGATGCCTTGCCCATTTGCACAGTCAGTGCCACCACTCATATCTGTTTTAACAATTGGTTAAGCTTTCGATTTGAAATAAATAATTTTTTTTCACTGTAATAGAAGAGCAGTTAGTTGTCTGCAAGCGTCTGTGTTTCAGGCCTACTTCAGCGTGTGCTCTGCAGACCTGTGCCAGCGTGCTTTGACAGTTGCCAATCATATCTGGTGTCTCTTTAGCGTGCTTTTACAACCAAAATTTTGTTTCCACTGTAATAGAAGAGCAGTTGCCTGCCTGCCAGCTTCTGTGTGAGGTTCACATTGGATACTGTGCCTAATAGCCCAGTGCCACCACTCATATCTGTTTTAACAATTGGTTAAGCTTTCGATTTAAAAGAAATAATTTTTTTTCACTGTAATAGAAGAGCAAGCGTCTGTGTTTCAGGCCTACTTCAGCGTGTGCTCTGCAGACCTGTGCCAGTGTGCTTTGACAGTTGCCACTCATATCTTGTGTCTCTATAGCGTGCTTTTACAACCAAAATTTGTTTTTCACTGTTATACATTGAATAGCAGTTACTTGTCTTCAAGCGGGTGTCTCAGGCCTACAGTGTGTGCTCTGCAGCACTGTTCCAGTGCACATTGCCAATCATATCTGGTGTCTCTATAGCGTGCTTTTAAAAACAAAATTTGTTTTTCACTGTTATAGATTGAATAGCAGTTACTTGTCTTCAAGCGGGTGTCTCAGGCCTACTTCAGCGTGTGCTCTGCAGACCTGTGCCAGTGCATATTGCCAATCATATCTGGTGTCTCTATAGCGTGCTTTTAAAAACAAAATTTGTTTTTCACTGTTATAGATTGAATAGCAGTTACTTGTCTTCAAGCGGGTGTCTCAGGCCTACTTCAGCGTGTGCTCTGCAGACCTGTGCCAGTGCATATTGCCAATCATATCTGGTGTCTCTATAGCGTGCTTTTAAAAACAAAATTTGTTTTTCACTGTTATAGATTGAATAGCAGTTACTTGTCTTCAAGCGGGTGTCTCAGGCCTACTTCAGCGTGTGCTCTGCAGCACTGTTCCAGTGCACATTGCCAATCATATCTGGTGTCTCTATAGCGTGCTTTTAAAAACAAAATTTGTTTTTCACTGTTATAGATTGAATAGCAGTTACTTGTCTTCAAGCGGGTGTCTCAGGCCTACAGTGTGTGCTCTGCAGCACTGTTCCAGTGCACATTGCCAATCATATCTGGTGTCTCTATAGCGTGCTTTTAAAAACAAAATTTGTTTTTCACTGTTATAGATTGAATAGCAGTTACTTGTCTTCAAGCGGGTGTCTCAGGCCTACTTCAGCGTGTGCTCTGCAGACCTGTGCCAGTGTGCTTTGACAGTTGCCACTCATATCTTGTGTCTCTATAGCGTGCTTTTACAACCAAAATTAGTTTTTCACTGTTATAGATTGAATAGCAGTTACTTGTCTTCAAGCGGGTGTCTCAGGCCTACAGTGTGTGCTCTGCAGCACTGTTCCAGTGCACATTGCCAATCATATCTGGTCTCACAGTAGCTTGCACGCATAGTACCACAAAGCCCCCAAAAAATGACAGGCAGAGGCAGGCCACCCCGCAGGGGCCGTCGTGGTCGTGTAGCTGTGATTCCCTTTTGCCCTAGAATAATGCCCAGTTTTCAGAAGCCACGTACCCTGAACTTGAAAAGTTCGACACTCTGAGGAGCGATGAACCCCTTGACTACTGGGTGTGCAGGCTTGACCTGTGGCCTGAGCTATCCCAATTTGCGATAGAACTTCTGGCCTGCCCCGCTTCAAGTGTCCTGTCAGAAAGGACCTTCAGTGCAGCAGGAGGTATTGTCACTGAGAAGAGAAGTCGCCTAGGTCAAAAAAGTCTAGATTACCTCACCTTTATTAAGATGAATGAGGGATGGATCCCGAAGGGACTGACACTGGGCGATACATTCGATTAAAAAAGGCCTGATGAGATGAGCTGCCTTGGGCTAAAAATGGTCCACACGCTGCTGTATTTTAGCTCTGAATGACGTTTGACTTGCGTGACTTATCCGCCACCAACTAGGGTTCAAGCCGCCATGTTTTAGGGCACTTTCTGCCTGTGAAACAAACATCAATTTTTCTGGACGCTGCTACAGCAGCGGCTGCAACAATACCAAATTTTTCAGGCATGTGTACATGCCTAATTTTTAGGCCCACTGGTGCAAGTGGACTGATTACAATTACAGGGCCTCTAAAGAGTCCTGTATTGTTATTTGTTGTCACTACCTTCCCGCGTCGGGAAGATTTCTTGCACAGGGCGACCAAAGGCCTAAGGCTGGCCCTGCGCATGGGTCAGTGGCTCTGCACCAGACTTCCCTCCAATTGATCAAAGTTAAAGGATTTCAAGTGGACTGATTACAATCACAGGGCCTCTAAAGAGTCCTGTATTGTTATTTGTCGTCACTACCTTCCCGCGTCGGGAAGATTTCTTGCACAGGGCGCCCAAAGGCCTAAGGCTGGCCCTGCGCATGGGTTAGTGGCTCTGCACCAGACTTCCCTCCAATTGATCAAAGTTAAAGGATTTCAAGTGGACTGATTACAATTACAGGGCCTCTACAGAGTCCTGTATTGTTATTTGTCGTCACTACCTTCCCGCGTCGGGAGTGGGTCATTTGCGCCCCTGCTGCCTTCCTTGCATGTGGTAGCTGTTTGTCAGGGATTTGTCAATCCATATCTGCCAAGTGACCCTATGTAGGGGGAACAGTCCCTATTCTGCTCTGTGTCAGTGTGTATCAGGGATCATTAGGATAGGTGTCAATCCATATCTGCCAAGTGACCCTATGTAGGGGGAACAGTCTATATTCTGCTCTGTGTCAGTGTGTATCAGGGATCATTAGGATAGGTGTCAATCCATATCTGCCAAGTGACCCTATGTAGGGGGAACAGTCTCTATTCTGCTCTGTGTCAGTGTGTATCAGGGATCATTAGGACAGGTGTCAATCCATATCTGCCAAGTGACCCTATGTAGGAGGAACAGTCTCTATTCTGCTCTGTGTCAGTGTGTATCAGGGATCATTAGGATAGGTGTCAATCCATATCTGCCAAGTGACCCTATGTAGGAGGAACAGTCCCTATTCTGCTCTGTGTCAGTGTGTATCAGGGATCATTAGGACAGGTGTCAATCCATATCTGCCAAGTGACCCTATGTAGGAGGAACAGTCTCTATTCTGCTCTGTGTCAGTGTGTATCAGGGGTTTTGAGGATAGGTGTCAATCCATATCTGCCAAGTGACCCTATGTAGGGGGAACAGTCTCTATTCTGCTCTGTGTCAGTGTGTATCAGGGATCATTAGGACAGGTGTCAATCCATATCTGCCAAGTGACCCTATGTAGGAGGAACAGTCCCTATTCTGCTCTGTGTCAGTGTGTATCAGGGATCATTAGGACAGGTGTCAATCCATATCTGCCAAGTGACCCTATGTAGGAGGAACAGTCCCTATTCTGCTCTGTGTCAGTGTGTATCAGGGATCATTAGGACAGGTGTCAATCCATATCTGCCAAGTGACCCTATGTAGGAGGAACAGTCCCTATTCTGCTCTGTGTCAGTGTGTATCAGGGATCCTTAGGATAGGTGTCAATCCATATCTGCCAAGTGACCCTATGTAGGGGGAACAGTCTCTATTCTGCTCTGTGTCAGTGTGTATCAGGGGTTTTGAGGACAGGTGTCAATCCATATCTGCCAAGTGACCCTATGTAGGGGGAACAGTCTCTATTCTGCTCTGTGTCAGTGTGTATCAGGGATCATTAGGATAGGTGTCAATCCATATCTGCCAAGTGACCCTATGTAGGGGGAACAGTCTCTATTCTGCTCTGTGTCAGTGTGTATCATGGTCTCTGTGGACAGGGAACAGTCTCTATTCTGCTCTGTCAGTGTGTATCAGGGGTATTGAGGACAGGTGTCAATCCATATCTGCCAAGTGACCCTATGTAGGAGGAACAGTCCCTATTCTGCTCTGTGTCAGTGTGTATCAGGGATCATTAGGACAGGTGTCAATCCATATCTGCCAAGTGACCCTATGTAGGAGGAACAGTCCCTATTCTGCTCTGTGTCAGTGTGTATCAGGGATCATTAGGACAGGTGTCAATCTATATCTGCCAAGTGACCCTATGTAGGAGGAACAGTCCCTATTCTGCTCTGTGTCAGTGTGTATCAGGGATCCTTAGGATAGGTGTCAATCCATATCTGCCAAGTGACCCTATGTAGGGGGAACAGTCTCTATTCTGCTCTGTGTCAGTGTGTATCAGGGATCATTAGGATAGGTGTCAATCCATATCTGCCAAGTGACCCTATGTAGGGGGAACAGTCTCTATTCTGCTCTGTGTCAGTGTGTATCATGGTCTCTGTGGACAGGGAACAGTCTCTATTCTGCTCTGTCAGTGTGTATCAGGGGTATTGAGGACAGGTGTCAATCCATATCTGCCAAGTGACCCTATGTAGAGGGAACAGTCCCTATTCTGCTCTGTGTCAGTGTGTATCAGGGATCATTAGGATAGGTGTCAATCCATATCTGCCAAGTGACCCTATGTAGGGGGAACAGTCTCTATTCTGCTCTGTGTCAGTGTGTATCAGGGATCATTAGGACAGGTGTCAATCCATATCTGCCAAGTGACCCTATGTAGGAGGAACAGTCCCTATTCTGCTCTGTGTCAGTGTGTATCAGGGATCATTAGGACAGGTGTCAATCCATATCTGCCAAGTGACCCTATGTAGGAGGAACAGTCCCTATTCTGCTCTGTGTCAGTGTGTATCAGGGATCCTTAGGATAGGTGTCAATCCATATCTGCCAAGTGACCCTATGTAGGGGGAACAGTCTCTATTCTGCTCTGTGTCAGTGTGTATCAGGGGTTTTGAGGACAGGTGTCAATCCATATCTGCCAAGTGACCCTATGTAGGGGGAACAGTCTCTATTCTGCTCTGTGTCAGTGTGTATCAGGGATCATTAGGATAGGTGTCAATCCATATCTGCCAAGTGACCCTATGTAGGGGGAACAGTCTCTATTCTGCTCTGTGTCAGTGTGTATCAGGGATCATTAGGATAGGTGTCAATCCATATCTGCCAAGTGACCCTATGTAGGGGGAACAGTCCCTATTCTGCTCTGTGTCAGTGTGTATAAGGGGTTTTGAGGACAGGTGTCAATCCATATCTGCCAAGTGACCCTATGTAGGGGGAACAGTCTCTATTCTGCTCTGTGTCAGTGTGTATCAGGGCTGGGCTTTGAGGACAGGTGTCAATGTTAGGTGATTTCTGCCCTTTATGGATTAAAAGCAGACTCTGCATCAACTGTGCAATTTTCCATGGGAGTTTTGCCATGGATCCCCCTCCGGCATGCCACAGTCCAGGTGTTAGTCCCCTTGAAACAACTTTTCCATCACTTTTGTGGCCAGAAAGAGTCCCTGTTGGTTTTAAAATTCGCCTGCCCATTGAAGTCAATGGCGGTTCGCGCGGTTCGCCGGTTCGCGAACATTTGCGGAAGTTCGCGTTCGCCGTTCGCGAACCGAAAATTCAGGGTTCGCGACAACACTATTTGTTAGACAAAATACCGTATATACTCGAGTATAAGCAGACCCAAATATAAGCCGAGGCCCCTAATTTTACCCCAAAAAACTGGGAAAACTTATTGACTCGAGTATAAGACTAGGGTGGGAAATGCAGCAGCTACTGGTAAATTTCTAAATAAAATTAGATCCTAAAAAAATTATATTAATTTAATTTATTTACAGTGTGTGTATATAGTGAATGCAGTGTGTATATAGTGAATGCAGTGTGTGTATGAATGCAGTGTGTGTGCATGAGCGCAGTGTGTGCATGAGCGCAGTGTGTGTATGAGTGCAGTGTGTGTATGAGTGCAGTGTGTGTATGAGTGCAGTGTGTGTGTATGAGTGCAGTGTGTGTATGAGTGCAGTGTGTGTGTATGGATGCAGTGTGTGTGTATGAGTGCAGTGTGTGTATGAGTGCAGTGTGTGTATGAGTGCAGTGTGTGTATGAGTGCAGTGTGTGTGTATGAATGTAGTGTGTGTATGAGTGCAGTGTGTGTGTATGAATGCAGTGTGTGTGTATGAGTGCAGTGTGTGTGAGTGCATGAGTGCAGTATGTGTATGAGTGCAGTGTGTGTGTGTGTGTGTGTGTGTGTGTGTGCGTGCGTGTGTGCGTGTTTTATTATTATTGTTTTATTCATTTTTTTGTTAAATTCGTTTTTATTTTTTTTTCATTTTTTTAAATTATTATTATTATTATTTATATTTATATTAATTTTTTCGTCCCCCCTCCCTGCTTGATACATGGCAGGGAGGGGGGCTCTCACTCCCTGGTGGTCCAGTGGATGGGCAATGTGTAGGAGGGGGGCTGGCAGGAAGCTCTTACCTCTCCTGCAGCTCCTGTTAGCTCCCTTCTCCTCCGCGCCGGTCCGGTCAGCTCCCTCTGACAGCTCACACTGTAAGTCTCGCGAGAGCCGCACTATGACTTACACTGGGAGCTGACAGAGGTGCTGACCGGACCGGCGCGGAGGAGAAGGGAGCTGACAGGAGCTGCAGGAGAGGTAAGTAAACGCTCTCTGCCAGCCCCCAGTCTGTATTATGGCAATGTAAGTTGCCATAATACAGACACTGACTCGAGTATAAGTCGAGTTGGGGTTTTTCAGCACAAAAAATGTGCTGGAAAAACTCGGCTTATACTCGAGTATATACGGTAACTTCAAAAATGGTAAAGCATTCTGCAGGCTCCTAAGAGTTAAACTTTTTTTATTTTTAAGAATGGCAATACCAAATGGGGAAAAAAATTTATCTCATGTGCCCTGCTTTTGGGTATAGCATAGGAACATCCCAATAAGCACAGTATTAAAGGGATATTCTAAGCACCAAAAGAAATTTAGCTTAATGAAGCAGTTTTGGTGTACAGATCATGCCCCTGCAGCCTCACTGCTCACTTTGTCTGCCATTTAAGAGTTAAATCCCTGTTGTTTCTATTTATACAGCACTAGCCACACCTTTCCTGGTTGTGGTTTACACAGACTTAATGGAAAATATTTTATTTTTAATCAGGTCTTACAGCTCAATGTGGTTATTTTAGGAGTTTTTAACTGGTGCTCTGTTAATTGAACTTGAATCTTTAGGCTTCTACAGGCTCTAGCAGGTTATTAACAGAGCAGAAGATATAACTTTTAAATTAAACCAACGAAGGGATATTCACTAAACTGAAGATATGTAAGGTCTAAATTGCTAGAGTGGTAACATTTCATAAGCCAGCTGTGCTTTCAAGTGATCTTTTCTGACCTTAAACTTCATATTCACTTTGAGTGATAAACTAAAAAAATGTAGACTCTTTTTTTCAGGGAGTGTGTAGGAATGCTGTGTAAGTCATGGTAGGTGCAGCTCAGGCTGCATGAACAAAAAGTGACGTAACTCCTAGATAACAAAGAACTGAACAGTGACTACAGGTACATGATCTACACACCAAAACCACTTTAACTAAAATAGTTTTAGTACTTGGAGTGTCCCTTTACCGTATGAGGCTATCCCAGTGTATTTCTATCTTCATTGGGCTGCCTTTCAATCGGGCGGGCATAACTGCCTTCTTGGTGGAGATCATCAAGATTGATAATCTCAGCAAATCCAATGGATCCCCATAGGGAAACACTGGGAGGCTACTGCGCATGCATGGCAAAATGCTACACTGCACCATTCAAATGCCCTCTAGGAGAATTATCAGACCACATGACTGAGATTTACTTTAGTTGTAGGAGAGGAAGTGCATGTCATACTGATAACCACTAGAGGTGTGTTAACCTTGCAATGTAAACATTGTGTTTTCTACAAAACTACATGTTATATTGCAAGATGAAAATGACAGGAGCGCAGCAGCCAGACCACTTCATTGAGATGAAGTGGTCTGGTGCCTTTAATTGTCTTTAAATGTCTCATTAGATACCCATAATCAAATTGCATCACTGGAAGGCCCCTATAACAATCTCAAGCAATACAGCTTCCCATACAATGTGATAGTTTACAATGTGGAAAGGTATGTTACCTTAGTTAAGTACAAGTGTTAGCTACCTGTACCACTACAGAAGGAGCTAAAACCATTAGTATATCTGACTGATGCCAACCAGGAGGACAGTATACAAAAAAACTCAGAATTTGTTCTGTATCATTTACTCTCTGCTTGGATATTGTTCATGGCCTTCTACCAGTTAATGTCATTAAATCCTACTCAGTATAAAAGTATAATTACACTTTAGTATCATTTCAGTAAATTAACCGGGAATGTGTTGTTGCTCTGCAGGAGCTGAGGATAGACTCATCATTTCCACCGAGCCAGAAACGGGAAAGATATTAATAGGAGAATCTATAACTTTGACCTGCAACGTGGATTCTACATACACATGGTACCAGCAATATTATAAATGGTACAGAGGCAAAACAGAGATAGGAAAGGATACGATTTATACCATTATATATGCAACATCCATGCACAGCGGGGATTATACATGTACATACAAAGCCGGCAGTACCAGTTACAAAAGTGATCCTTTCACACTGGAAGTTAATGATGGTAAGTTAACCAATTAATATGAATGTACTGCTTGAATATTCTGAATCTTTGGTTGTAGTTTTTTTCTGAGTAGTGATGTCATCTCACATCTAATCTCATTGTTCAAACTGAGCTCAACTCCTGATGCATGGAGAAAAGGCCATCACAAGCCTCTGCTATTGTGTACATAGTTTATACTAAGTGACCCATAGGTTGAGGAGGGGGTGACCGTGGCGGTGGAGGAGGAGGATGAGGTAGCCAACACTTTTTATATATATATATATATATTTTAATTCGGGTAGCCCCCAAAATATTGGGACATATAAAAAAGACAACTCTGTTCCGCAGAGTAGCTGTTGACATTATAGTTGCGCAGGAACTTTGTTGACTCTAGAGAACCTCCGGCAAATCGCACATCCGAGTGGCGGCGACTTTGCATGCTGATGTCATCCATATCAACTTTCGATGCCAGTTTCTGCGCCTACCATGGTGATTCTCGAGCTAATACATGCCGACGAGCGCTAGGGGACGGCCGCTCCGCTTTTGCACCCTGCTCCCTCACTCGCATGACCTTGATTCCATGTGGGGTCTAGGACCTCATCATCCTCCACATCATCTTCCACCCACTCCTCAACCATGCCCTCCTTGCCGGTATGCACTGCAGAAAGCCACAGCAGTTGGACAATCTGCAAAGGACATATGGAAATTGTTTTAGAATAAACTGACCTCTCAGTTTGACTTGTGAGGGTATTGCCCCAGAATTACAATATTGTTAAAGTACCTCTTAGCTATTGATCACTGGTTTAAATATAGCAGCTGGTTATCTGGTAGTTTCTAGTGTAGAAAATATCAATCTGTTTTCTATCACTTAGATCTGTGTAAGTGTTGTAGGTGTGAAACAATATTACAAGTGACCGATGTAGTAAATTTGAATCAAAGTTACGCTTTAATTTGACTCTCAGATATGAAGTGAACACCCCAAATATACTATTTAGCACCCCAAAAAAAGTTTACTTTTTAAAACTCCAATGTAAGCAGCAGATTAGCAGCAAAACAATTAGAATGTTTACAAGTGCGCAGTAAGCACACTATTTGACGCTTCGATTTGACTCTCAGATATGAAGTGCACCGCAGGCCCCAAAACGTACTATTTAGCAGATTAGCAGCAAAACAATTAGAATGTTTACAAGTGCGCAGTAAGTGCATTATTTGACGCTTCTATTTGACTCTCAGATATGAAGAACAGGCCCCAAAATGTACTGTTTAGCAGATTAGCAGCAAAATAATTAGAATGTTTACAAGTGTGCAGTAAGCGCACTATTAGACGCTTCTATTTGACTCTCAGATATGAAGTGCACCCCACTAATGTACTTTTTAGCACCCAAAAAATTTGAAGTTTTAAAACTGCAATGTGACAGCAGTATTTGACGATTCTATTTGACTCTCAGATATGAAGTGCACCCCACCAATGTACTAGTTTGCAGAATTCTTTCCTAAGCTGTCCCTATCAGCGGCAGCATCCTCTCCCTACAATAATAAGACCGTATGTGCGTGCGGTGCTACGCGACTCCAGCTTATATATAGAGGCTCGGTCACATGATGCACTGGCCAATCACAGCCATGCCATTAGTAGGCATGGCTGTGATGGCTTCTAAGGGCACACAAGTTAAACGCTTGTTGATTGGCTGCACTGCAGTCTTTCAAAACGCGCCATTAAATCGCCGAACACCGAACTTCAACCCGAATATACAGTGATATGTCCGTGTTAGAGTCCGGGGTCCAAAAAACCTAATGTTCGGTACGAACCCGAACTTTTCAGTTCGGGTTCGCTCAACTCTAATGGTTACAGACAGAACTGCTAAAATAGACAACAATATCGCTATTATTACTTTTTTTTTTTTTTTTTTTAAATGTTAAAATTATTTCAAAAAGCACCGCAAAACTCAGGGACATTTCTAACAGAAATATAGGTTTAGCCATATTTTCCAATTTCAATATCTGTGATAATTGTAACCACAATTTATTTCTTGAGCAAAAGCCTTGAATTATGCACAACATTGTGCCCAGTGCTAAAATGTATATTAATCATATCACACAATGCATTGTAATGGTACATTGATGCAATGATCAAATTCAATACTTTTTTTTTTACTCAAAAGGTATCAGAGGTGGGTTGAATAAAACTCATCTTCTTATGAAGTCTCGTAGCCTTGAATCACGCTCCATCAATGCCCCATCTGCATAAGAGGGCTGACTAGGCCTGATGAGTGTAGTGAATTGTAGTAAACCCAGCATGACCATTTTGCGCTCTTAGGCACAGGAAGCCTGTTCCGTTCCAACCTCTCACATGCTTTTACCGCTTCACCATTAACATTGAGTATTAACTTTTTACTTTCATGTATTTTTGCACACTAAACTTTAGCCCATAAAGTCTTACTTATCACCCTCATTTAAACACTAGGAATGACTACCAGCCTGTCGAATTATTGTCAGGAACCTTTTTCTGGACAGAGAGAAATATTTAGGCACTCACTATAATCTGTAAAAGATCAGAGCAGCAGTAAATCTTACGAAGATTTCCAAAACTTTGTGAAAATCGTGAAATGTACCAAAACTAAATTAGATAGACTGTGCCAAAATAGAGGCAATATAAACAACCATTAGGTGTAATATATACAAATTTGTTAAAAAAAAAAATACAAACATAGACCTATAAAAACATTTCAGATTAAATAACCTTAAAATATAAAATAGACGAGCAATAGTGCAATATATACATACAAAAAAAAAACAAGTCCTGCACTCAAACTCCCACTACTTTTGGGCAGCAGCAACGGCCATAACACACATCAGCCGCAATGCATACAGCAAAAACTTGATTTTTTTTTTGTATTTGTAAAGGAAAAAATAGCTCAACACCCTACAGAAAACATGGAGAGTAGATTCCTGGATATGAAACAGCATCAATATTAAATGATAATGATGGTCTAGGACAGTGATGGCGAACCTGTGGCATGCAGGGCCCTCTCGGTGGGCACACGGCCATAGGTCACCGGGTGAGGGGGCCGCTGTCTGTCTGCATCAATGCAGAGTAGGCACCTGCCTGCCCAAAATGGTCGTTGCCTACTCTGCTTTCTTGTCGGGGGAGGACCAGAAGCGGGGAGAGGGATCTGGGAAGCAGCTCTCCTGTCCTCCCGCGAGAAATCTGCGCGGGAGGACAGGAGAGCTGCTTCCCTGTCACATACCACCACCGGACCACCAGGGATGCATGTGTTTAATTTATTTTTTTAATATAGCTCCCCCCCACCCAGCACCCCTACCAGCCCCACATACACAGCACCCCTACCCCCCATGCACAGCACCCCTCACACACAGCACCTTACACACACACAGCACCTCACACACACACACCTCACACACAGCAGTTGAGCAGTTAAATGTATTTCTTTTTATTGTAGTATTATTATAAAAAAAGTTTCACGCTAGGAGCTGTGCTTTTTTATCTTTTTGCCTCCCCATTACTGGAGATTTGGGTTTCATTACCTGGCTCATCAAAGGCGGGTGTTCCCCCTACACTGGCACATTCGCTCTTACACAAAGAGCCATGTACAAGAGGCTCTTTAGAAGGTGAGCAGCCATTTAAAATGCATATTAATAATACTATTTAAAAGGTTTCATACGAGGAGCAGTGCTCCCCTCTGCTTTTGTATTTTTACCTGAGCTCCCCTGCATTTGAATACAGAAGAGGCCCTGGTATTGCCGTAACTTAAAAAACGCTGGTGTGATTTGAGCCCATCCTCGTCAGGCTCTGCTCCATGTGAGTGCATCCAATTACCCATCACACTTCAGCTTTTTTTCTTGGACTTATTACACTTATGTACATACCTTTCTTTCCTTTAGTATACTTTGTTAAGATCGGTATTATTTAAGAGCAAGTCAATTATATTTAGCACTCCACTCGTTCACCCCCGTTTTTTCTGCATGTTTGTGTGCTAAGTGTGAGGCTACTTGCACGTGTGTTGCATCTGCTATACATTGTTTCTTTATTGGTTACATTAAGCGCCTTGAGTTGAACTTTTTTGGTTATTACAATACTCGTTCTTTATTTTTACTACTCTCACAGAAAGAGGGACAAACAGCAGCTGAGAAATATCCACTGACATAATAAATTGGAGACTTTTCTGTGCAATAAACCCTTCTAATTAATGTTTTTCTATGCAGCCATTCAGCTTTAATGTGTGTAATTTATCTGAAATATAGAAACATAGAAACATAGAAACATAGAATGTGACGGCAGATAAGAACCATTCGGCCCATCTAGTCTGCCCAGTTTTCTAAATACTTTCATTAGTCCCTGGCCTTATCTTATAGTTAGGATAGCCTTATGCCTATCCCACGCATGCTTAAACTCCTTTACTGTGTTAACCTCTACCACTTCAGCTGGAAGGCTATTCCATGCATCCACTACCCTCTCAGTAAAGTAATACTTCCTGATATTATTTTTAAACCTTTGTCCCTCTAATTTAAGACTATGTCCTCTTGTTGTGGTAGTTTTTCTTCGTTTAAATATAGTCTCCTCCTTTACTGTGTTGATTCCCTTTATGTATTTAAATGTTTCTATCATATCCCCCCTGTCTCGTCTTTCCTCCATGCTATAGTATTGGTGATATATGTTCACTTAGAGAAATTTCTTGTTTTTGACACACATATACATGTAACAGCTTCAATATGTGGACATGTCTTAGAACAATGTAACTAATACACAGTTTGTAAATGGTTCCACGTTCTTCAGCCTGCTCTGATATGTGGTATACAGATATATGTTGACTTTTACCTTCTCATTATTGTTTTTCATTTTTTTATTTTTTTTTATTTTTCCTAGAGCTCTTCTCTGATCCAGAATTAAATATGGATCCATATCAGCTCACAGTAGGTGCTCCCCGGACCTTGACATGTGCCACAAGGCTTGCTCCGTACAAAACGGGCACAGAACTGCAGTTTGCTTTCTACCGAAATGGGCAGAAAGTGCAGGAATTTGGTAAAACCAATCAATACAGAGTTAAATCTAGTAAGCTGTATCACTCTGGAGATTATACATGTGAAGTGAGGACTGCAACCGACAGCGTTAGGAAAACCAGCCAAAAACTAAATATTAAAATTGAAGGTGAGCATGATTTTTTTTTATATTAGTAAAAAGAGTGAACAATGACCCCTAATCTAGAACATTTAAATCAAGTTCCAGGAGGTTTGGGTGTCCCACATGTCTCTGTCTTATTGTATCAAATATGTCTCTGCTGTTTGTTTAAATTTAGAGAGTAGAAGCAAACTGTTCGCATTATTTTACTAATGGCCACAAGCTTGTTAATTAATATGTATATTTAAGATTAAATTAAAAGGTAGGAAAATAGTGATGTACCGAACGGTTCACTGGCGAATAGTTCCTGGCGAACATAGTGTGTTCGCGTTCACCACGGCGGGCGAACACATGTGCGGTTCGATCCGCCCCTATTCGTCATCATTGAGTAAACTTTGACCCTGTACCTCAGTCAGCAGACACATTCCAGCCAATCAGAAGCACACCCTCCCTAGCAGACCATCCCACCTCCTGGACAGCATCCATTTTAGATTAATTTGGAAGCTGCATACATTTTTTTTTGGTAATTCTTTATTTTTGTAGTGCATGGAGGTATAACAAATAAGCATGTGGTACCCAAACGGCATTCCTCATGCTTTTCAAGAAACAATTGTAACAATAGGGTATATGTTAATACCCTAGTCTGCGCGGAGCCCTCCATGGGTGAGGATGGATTAATTTTGTTTTTGCGCTCGGGTTTATTTATTTTATTTTTAAGTTCGACGGGTATAATGGCTTTTTATTTGGCCTTTTTTGGGGCTGAAAAAGGAAGATTTTAGAAAAAAGAAGACGTTGAATAGTAAGTTGAATTTTACTTTACAGGGTAGTAATTTTATTCCCCCCTCACTATTTTTTAGGGTGAGGGGGGTAGGTAGGGTCTTTTTTATTTGGGTGTTTATTTGGGACCCCTAGTCACCTTTGATGGGGGAGGGGGGGATTTTCATTTAGGGCCCCCAGGAGCTCAGGAGTGGGGGCTGGGGGGACAGTAGGTCCCCCCTTATTGTTTTTTAGGACCCCCACCCACCGCGCAGGGGTGGGGGTTGGGGGGGAGGAAAGTAGATCCCCCCCTCTTATTGTAACTTAGGACCCCCACCCACCGCTCAGAGGTGGGGGCAGGGGGGGAGGACAGTAGGTCCCCCCCATTATTCTTTTATAGGGCCCTCACCCGCAGCTCAGGAGCCATGTTACTCTGTATATAGAGGGAGCTATGTTTACACTGTATATAGAGGGAGCCATGTTACTCTGTATATAGAGGGAAGCCATGTTACTCTGTATATAGAGAGGAGCCATGTTTACACTGTATATAGAGGGGAGCCATGTTACTCTGTATATAGAGGGAGCCATGTTATTCTGTATATAGAGGGAGCCATGTTTACACGGTATATAGAGGGAAGCCATGTTACTCTGTATATAGAGAGGAGCCATGTTTACACTGTATATAGAGGGCACCATGTTACTCTGTATATAGAGGGAGCTGTGTTACTCTGTATATAGAGGGAGCCATGTTACTCTGTATATAGAGCGAGCCATGTTACACGGTATATAGAGGGGAGCCATGTTACACTGTATATAGAGGGGAGCCATGTAACACTGTATATAGAGGGAGTCATGCTATTCTGTATATAGAGGGAGCCATGTTTACATGGAATATAGAGGGAAGCCATGTTACTCTGTATATAGAGGGAGCCATGTTACTCTGTATATAGAGGCAGTGGCGTACTAAGGGGGGGCGGCAGGGGCGGTCCGCCCCGGGTACCACTCACTAGGGGGGTGCCCGGGGCGAACTTTCGCAGGGGCGGCGAAATGCCGCCCTGTGTCTTGTGTAAAGGGACCGTCCGCTAATAAGACTATCTACCCGAGTTTCCCATCCAGCAGCAGCAGGGTCCTCTTGTTCTCACGATACGCTAGAGCGTTGCCGTGGGCTGCCATAGCAACGCTCTCACGCATCGCGAGAACGTTGCCATAGCAACGCACTCGCGGATCGCGAGAACAGAAGACTCTGCTGCTGCTGGATGGGAAACTCGGGTAGATAGTCTTATTAACGAGCATGGAGAATACTGGGCCCCTCTAAACTGCCCAGTGATGCTGTGCCCTCGGACCACCAGTTGAGGAGGACGGGAGGGACAGGTAAGTGGCAGCACTTATTCCACACAACATACACACTGCATCTGCATACATTCTACACACACTCTACACACACTGCATACACTCTAGACACACTGCATACACTCTACACACACTCTACATAAACTGCATACACACTGCATACACACTACATACACTCTACACACACTGCATACACACTACACACACTGCATACACTCTACACACACTGCATACACTCTACACCCACTGCATACACTCTACACACACTGCATACACACTGCACACACTGCATACACTCTACACACACTGCATACACACTACACACATTATACACACACTGCATACACACTACACACACTGCATACACTCTACACACACTGCATACACACTGCACACACTGCATACACTCTACACACACTGCACACACTGCATACACTCTACACATACTGCATACACACTACACACACTGCATGTACTCTACACACACTGCAATACACACTACACACACTGCATACACACTACACACACTATACACACACTGCATACACACTACACACACTGCATACACTGCACACACACTGCATACACTGCACACACACTGCATACACTGCACACACACACACACTATACACACACTGCATACACTCTACACACACTCTATACACACTACACACACTATACACACACTGCATACACTCTACACACACTGCGCACACACACTATACACACACTGCATACACACTACACACACTGCATACACACTACACACACTGCATACACACTACACACACTATACACACACTGCATACACACTGCACACACACTGCATACACTGCACACACACTGCATACACTGCACACATACACACTATACACACACTGCATACACTCTACACACACTCTACACACACTGCATACACACTACACACACTATACACACACTGCATACACTCTACACACACTGCGCACACACACTATACACACATTGCATACACACTACACACACTATACACACACTGCATACACACTACACACACTGCACACACACTATACACACACTGCATACACACTATACACACTGCATGCACACTACAAATACTGCATACACTCTACACACACTGCATACACACTACACACACTGCATACACACTACACACATTATACACACACTGCATACACTGCACACACACACTATGCACACACTGCACACACTCTACACACACTACACACACTCTACACACACTACACACACTCTACACACACTGCACACACTATACACACACTGCATACACACTGCACACACTATACACACACACTACATACACCCTATACACACACTACATACACCCTATACACACACTGCAGACACACTATACACACACTGCAGACCCACTATACACACACTGCATACACACTATACACACTGCTTACACACTATACACACACTGCTTACACACTATACACACACTGCACACACACTATACACACACTGCACACACTATACACACTGCATACACACACTGTACACACTATACACACACTATACACACACTGTACACACTATACACACACTGTACACACTATGCACACACTGCATACACTATGCACAAACTATACACACACTACACACACTGCATACACACTGCACACAATATACACACACTACACACACTGCACACACTATACACACTGCACACACTATACACACACTGCACACACTGCATGCACTACACACACTGCATACACTATACACACACTGCATACACTATGCACACACTATACTCACACACTATACACACACTGCATACACTATGCACACACTGCACACTCTATACACACACTGCACACACTATACACACACTGCATACACTTCATACACTATACACACACTGCATACACATAAATTTTAAAAAATTGCAGTTGTTTTTTACATTTCAAAGTTGGGGAGGGGGGTGCCAAATAAAGGATCCGACTCGGGTGCCAAATGCTCCAGGTACGCCCCTGTATGTAGAGAGGAGCCATGTTTACACTGTATATAGAGGGAGCCATGTTACTCTGTATATAGAGAGGAGCCATGTTTACACTGTATATAGAGGGGAGCCATGTTACTCTGTATATAGAGGGAGCCATGTTATTCTGTATATAGAGGGAGCCATGTTACTCTGTATATAGAGGGAGCCATGTTACTCTGTATATAGAGGGGAGCCATGTTACTCTGTATATAGAGAGGAGCCATGTTTACACTGTATATAGAGGGAGCCATGTTACTCTGTATATAGAGGGAGCCATGTTACTCTGTATATAGAGGGAAGCCATGTTACTCTGTATATAGAGGGAGCCATGTTACTCTGTATATAGAGGGGAGCCATGTTACTCTGTATATAGAGGGAGCCATGTTACTCTGTATATAGAGAGGAGCCATGTTTACACTGTATATAGAGGGAGCCATGTTACTCTGTATATAGAGAGGAGCCATGTTTACACTGTATATAGAAGGGAGCCATGTTACTCTGTATATAGAGGGGAACCATGTTACTCTGTATATAGAGGGAGCCATGTTTACACTGTATATAGAAGGGAGCCATGTTACTCTGTATATAGAGGGGAACCATGTTACTCTGTATATAGAGGGAGCCACGTTATTCTGTATATAGAGGGAGCCATGTTTACACGGTATATAGAGGGAAGCCATGTTACTCTGTATATAGAGAGGAGCCATGTTTACACGGTATATAGAGGGAAGCCATGTTACTCTGTATATAGAGGGAGCCATGTTACTCTGTATATAGAGGGGAGCCATGTTACTCTGTATATAGAGAGGAGCCATGTTTACACTGTATATAGGGGGAGCCATGTTTACACTGTATATAGAGGGAGCCATGTTACTCTGTATAGAGAGAGGAGCCATGTTTACACGGGATATAGAGGGAAGCCATGTTACTCTGTATATAGAGAGGAGCCATGTTTACACTGTATATAGAGGGGAGCTATGTTACTCTGTATATAGAGGGGAGCCATGTTACACTGTATATAGAGGGAGCCATGTTACTCTGTATATAGAGGTAGCCATGTTTACTCTGTATATAGAGGGAGCCATGTTACTATCTGAGGTGGTTAACTATGATTGGCCCTGGCATGTTTGTTAGTCTGGCCTGCATGGTTGTCTGGCATGAATAAAAGTAGCATGTTTCAACTATATTAGTAGTTAGACTAGTTTGCACTAAAACATGTGCAAATGGGGAGTTTGCGGTTGTGCAAATGGACTGTTTGCGGTTGTTTGCGGTGCGTTAAACGGGGAGTTTGGACTGTCACTGTGAAGCGGGCGTAACCCTTACACTACCTGATCGATACAACATCATACCTGATGTTTTAAAGCACATTATTCCAAACAATTTAGGAATTTTAGGTGATTTATGCCCTTTATGGATTAAAACCAGACTCTGCATCAACTATGTAAATTTCCATGGGAGTTTTGCCATGGATCCCCCTCCGGCATGCCACAGTCCAGGTGTTAGTCCCCTTGAAACAACTTTTCCATCACTATTGTGGCCAGAAAGAGTCCCTGTGGGTTTTAAAAATCGCCTGCCCATTGAAGTCTATGGCGGTTCGCCCGGTTCGCCCGTTCGCGAACATTTGCGGAAGTTCGTGTTCGCCGTTCGCGAAACGAAAATTTTATGTTCGTGACATCACTATAGGAAAACAAAAATGTTGATGAGCTATAAACACCTTCATGATATGGGCCGTTTTTCAACATGAGTATGAGCACTTTTAAAAAATTGTAAAATTCAGATGAGTGTGGGAGGTTAGTTTAAATGTCAAATATTTTGTGTCAGACACTCTTTCCTGCTGTTATGTTGGCTGCTAAAGACACTGACCAGCGGCGTACATACCGTGGTCGCAGGGATCGCAGCTGCAGCCGGGCCTGCCTACCCAGGGGGCCCATCCGCCCTACGGACCCCTGTGACCGGGTATCCACCGCCATCATCTTCTGCGGCAAACCGCCGGGGTCGTCGTCCAAGAAGTCCATCGGGTGGCCCATGCTGTCAGGGCCACCCGATGGTTATGGATTGTAAGGGGGCCCAGTCAGCGCTGGGCTCGTTATCAGCACGACCGAGCCCCCTGTGATGACATCACAAGCTGGGAGGAAGTGACCGCACGTCACTCCTGCCTGCTAACACTGAGAGCCGCGCAGGAGGATGCAGAGGGAGTCAGAGTGGGAACTCTGACTCCCATCCACCTGAGCCACCACTGGACCCCAGGGAAAGTCACCCTCCTGCACCTAAAAGGTAGGAAACAGGAGGGTGACTTAAACATTTTGTGTGTGTGTGTGTGTGTGTTTGTATGTATGTGTGTCTGTCTGTCTGTATGTGTGTGCCTGTCTGTCTGTATGTATGTGTGTCTGTCTGTGTGTGAGTGTGTGTGTCTGTCTGTCTGTGTGTCTGCCTGTATGTGTGTGTGCTTGTCTGTTTGTATGTATGTATGTGCATCTTGTGTGTGTGTGTGTGTGTGTGTGTGTATGTGTGTCTGTATGTGTCTGCCTGTGTGTATGTGTGCCTGTCTGTTTTTTATGTATGTGTCTTTGTATGTGTCTTGTGTGTGTCTGTCTGTCTGTATGTGTGTGTGTGTCTGTATGTGCACCTGTCTGTTTGTATGTATGTGTATGTGTGCCTGTCTGTGTGTCAGTCTGTATGTATGTGTCTGTGTGTGTCTGTCTGTATGTGTATATGTGTGCCTGTCTGTTTGTATGTATGTGTCTGTGTGTATGTGTCTATGTGTGTGTGTGTGTGTGTCTATGTATATGTGTGTGTGTGTCTGTGTGGGGGGTAGTAGAGAGGGGGGTCCCACGGATCATTTTCGCACCGGGGCCCCAAGGTTTGTGTGTACGCCACTGGCACTAACTCTTGGCTAGATTCATCTTATTTGAGTCTCCGGTATCTCAACTTGTGCCCAGTGGTTATTCAGATTTTTGTAACTTGTGTAATATTCCTAATTTAATATATTTTGTTTTTGCTTTGTAGGAACTATGGCCAGACCTGTGATTTCCCTCACACCAGATTGGGGGAAGATATTTACAGGAGAATCTATAACCCTGACCTGTAATGTGGGATTTGAGGAAGAAGATGAACAGAGATATTATTGGTATAAAGATAAACAAAAAATATCTAAAAGTGAGAAGACGTTTAAGATCCAATCTGCTGTAACGGAAGACAGTGGGCTTTACCAGTGCCAAACCCGCAGCAGTTTATTCAGTGATTCTATCACACTGGATGTCCGTAACAGTGAGTTAACCTGCTGCGTAGCTTAATTATTATTTCTGACATTTGCGTCCATTATCTACTCGCAAGGTAGGGCATTCTAGAAGAAACTGTTTTATTCTACCTGTTTAAGAGGATTAACTTCCCCTAGAGGTACTGTTTGTTAAAGTTTAGGCGCTTTACGAAGTTTGAACATCTAACTAGGATCAGTGAATGGATTTTTGCTGCCCTTTCTCCTAGTGAAGGATGCATACAGTGGCGTACCTACCTACCACTGCGACCGGGCCCTTCACTCTAGGCGGCCCAGCCACAGCCATGACACCTGTGATCGTGGGTCGTCTGGATACCTTCTGGGCCGGTGCACAGCCGCACTGGCCTTGATCCACGATTATCAGGTGTCTGGCAGGAGGGGAGAGCTACACTGCTCCCCACCTACCTGTGTGTAGCGTGGCCAAGCGGTCTGACAGGAAGTGCTCACTGTGAGAGCACTTCCTGTCAGACTGGGAACTGCGGCGAGAAGCAGGTACAGGAGGGGGGAGAGAGGGAGGATTGGGACACAGAGATGGGGGAGAAAGGAGGAATGGGACACATGGAGGGGCCAGGGGGAGGAGTGTATGGGACACATGGAGTGATAAGGGGAGAGAAAGAATGATACACATGGAGGGGCTGTGGGGCAGAGGGAATGAGACACATGAAAGGTTTTTGGGGTTGAGGGAATGAGGGAATGAGACACATTGGGGGCCTGGGCGCAGGAGAATGAGACACATTGGGGGCCTGGGCGCAGGACATTTTTACTATGCCATATTTCTGCTTTTGGCTATCTCTGCTTTATGCTCATTATGAGGTTTATTCTTATAGAGAGTTGTGGACCGAATGTAACAAGGTTAGTGATTAATGGTCCTTAGTACATCTATTTAGTGAAACATATAGCTTCACTATGAATAATGAATAATGGATGGGGGGTGGATGTGGATGTGATCCCAGGAATTTAACAGTTGGTTACTAATAGGGATAAAGTCATTATGAGGTTCTTGCTGTATTCTGTCTGTATATTTTTTAAAGTGGTAGTTATCCATTATTGACATACCTCTACATTGATTGATAGAATATTAATTTGTGAAGTATAGGGCTAGTGTGAGTCCTATATTTGTGTGTGAGTAAATCAACTGTGCATTCTTATGGTTAGAAGCATAATAGCCCAACTTGACTTACCAGGAATTCTTACCATGCCATATTTCTGCTTTTTGCTAGCCATATTTCATATTTCTATAAAACAAAGAGTAATGTGCATTTTGTTTAACAGTATCACAAAGCTGCACTTTACGCATCTCACAATAATGTGATGTAATGTGCATTGGCTATGTATGATGTGTGTATGTAGGCTGTATGCGATATATGTGTGTGTGATCTGTGTGATGAGTGGGTTGGTTGTGTGTCATGTGGGGTGGATGTTTCATTCAAATAATAATAATAATAAAAAAACATTTTGTCCTCATCTCCTGCTTACTTTTTTGCAGGAACGGGCAAAATATCCATGGTGGTCCAGCTGAAGCTATATTTTCCTGGTGCTCCAGTGAAGTTAATAATGTATTCATTTTATTCTGGTGATTGAGTGCATGTCCTGAACCCCAGGCGGGTGCAGACCATAATATTTGTTCCTTCAGGTCCAGAGCCTTGTGACAAGTGAGAACACTGGATGGGAATTATTGTCTGCAACAACCAGTGGTGCCATGTTCTCCACTACTGGACCACCAAGGATGCATTTGTATCAAATATATTTGCTGTCTAGTAAAGTATTAAGAAAATTGCATTGCCGTTTTGATAGGGGTTAGGTGGTAACATTGGCGGATCCAGGGGGGGGGCAACGGGGCAATTGCCCCCCCCGAGATTCTCCCCTGCCGGCTAGTGCAGGGCTGGCATTGCCCAAGCGCCAGCCCTGCAATGTGCCTGCGGACCGGGGAGGGAGATCAGTGATCTCCCTCCCCGGTCCGCAGGCACATTACTGACAGCCGACCGGAAGGGGAGGGTGAGAGGACCCGGGAGCTGTTACCAGCAGCTCCTCCGGGTCCTCCTCTCGCGAGATTTGGAGCGTTGCCGCGGTTACCACGGCAACGCTCCAAATCTCGCGAGAGTGAACTCTAGCCCTGGAACGCGGGCTAGAGTTCACTGGAACCACTGGACCACCAGGGATTCCCCACTGGGACCACCAGGGATCCAGAAATGTCCCCCCTCCTCCTCAATAAAGGTAAGAAGGGAGGGGGGACATAATATATTTTATTAAACACATTTTTTTTTTTTATTAAAAAGCCTCCCTTCCCTCCTCCCCTCCCCCCATACACACTGCCCCCACATACACTGCCCCACATACACTGCCCCACATACACACTGCCCCCATACACACTGCCCCACATACACTGCCCCCCATACACACTGCCCAACATACACTGCCCCCATACACACACTGCCCCCATACACACACTGCCCCCATACACACACTGACCCCATACACACACTGACCCCATACACACACTACACACACTGACCCCATACACACACTGACCCCATACACACACTGACCCCATACACACACTGACCCCATACACACACTGACCCCATACACACACTGACCCCATACACACACTGACCCCATACACACACTGACCCCATACACACACTGACCCCATACACACACTGACCCCATACACACACTGACCCCATACACACACTACACACACTGACCCCATACACACACTACACACACTGACCCCATACACACACTGACCCCATACACACACTACACACACTGCCCCCATACACACACTGACCCCATACACACACTGCCCCCATACACACACTGCCCCCATACACACACTGCCCCATACACACACTGCCCCCATACACACACTGCCCCATACACACACTGCCCCATATACACACTGTCCCCATATACACACTGTCCCCATATACACACTGTCCCCATACACACACTGTCCCCATACACACACTGCCCCACACACACACTGACCCCATACACACACTGACCCACAAACACTGCCCCACATACAAACACTACACACACTGACCCCATACACACACTGCCCCCATACACACACTGCCCCCACAAACACTGCCTCCATACACACACTGCCCCACAAACACTGTCCCCATACAACACTGTCCCACAAACACTGTCCCCATACAACACTGTCCCCATACACACTGCCCCATACACATACTGCCCCGCACACACTGCACACCTATACACACACAGTGCCCTACACACCCTGCTGCCCCCCCATACACACATTGCCCCAAACACACACACGACCCCCCCATACACACAGTGCCCCCCATACACACACTGCCCCACACATACATACAGTGCCCCCCCATACACACACTGCCCCACACAGACATACAGTGCCCCCATACACACACTGCCCCCTAACACACACACTGCCACCCTTACGCACTCACACTCACTTCACCGCTCACACACACACTGCACCTTTCACACACACTTCACCCCTAACACACACCACTTCTCCTATGCCCTATATCCCAGCAGACCCCAGGTAAGTTGTCAAACTGTTCTTAAACGGTATGACTACTTACTCCGGGGTGGGATCCTGGCACTACTGGCACCATAACTACTACACTGAGCTGTAGTGGTTATTGTGCTAGGATTATTTTTTTTAAATAATCTACAAGTGCCCCTCCCGAGATCAGGCTCTGGATCCGCCAATGGGTGGTAAAATGTCAAATTTCACCCCTTCCCGAGTGTCCTTTGGTAACGACAGCCATGCACTTAACGTTATCATATTCTACTAATATGAGTAATGCTCGTTGTGGCTGCTTCAGATGGTGACCTTATTTATTCCACCAAGTATAGCCTAGCAAAGAATTGTGGGACTTGTAGTGCAACAACATCTAGAAGACCGTGATGTAGACTTGGTCAGACATGCCCCTTGATTTGACACTCAGTACCTGCTTTGATGTCCTTTGTAGATATTTCTAATTGTATGTCTTCTTTTATTTATTTATTTTTGTTGACTATTTGTTTTCTCACTTCAGAACTTTTATGATTTAAATACAACGTCACATAACAGTATTTTATAGCGCAGGCTTTCCCAAACTCTGTCCCTCCAGATGTTGATGAACTACAACTCCCATGATTCTCAACCTATCTATTCCATTCATAGAATCATGGGAGTTGTAGTTTAGCAACATCTGGAGTTTGGGGAAGCCTGTTTTAGCGCTACTAACCATGCAAGAGATTTGGTAACATTTACATTTTTTCTAAGAGCATTTTATTTGGGTGACCTTTTTCTATAGCATTAATGAACATAGACTACATATACATAGCCCTGTAGACTGATGTCCAGTATAACATGAGGTTCCCACAGGTAAAATACTGATTAAAATGTATTGTAACACACACACACATTAAAAAAAAAAAAAACAACACAGATAGGTGTACCCAGGAAGGTTCATTTACATACATATTTACCATTTTTGTATTTTAGATGATTTAATCCTACAGGCACCTTATTCTGTGTATGAAGGGGACTCCCTGAAATTGGAATGTAACAAGAGGACAGGAAATTTTCAATTTTCCCCAAATTTCTACCACGGAGACAAGTTCCTTCAGTCAGACTCTGACTCTAATTTCCATCTTGATAATATAGAAACATCTGCTTCGGGTACATACCGTTGTAAATATAATTACTATTATGGAGACTATTATGAAGACTTTGCAAATGTCACCGTGGAAGGTAAATACTATTGAGTTTCTTTGCTGGTTCAATATGTTTGCTATAACTGACTCTCTGTATTGGACATGTCATTGTTACAAAGTATACATTGTATGTGTACAGGGCCAGATTAAGAGCCCATTGGACCTGGTGCCGACAATTATGATGGGCCTATTTAAGGTATCTTATCGAGAGAAAACACTTAAACACTAAAACAGTTATACCTCCCAAGCATCATGTATCTGGTGGAGGTGATGCTAGAGGGCCCCAGGCTGCTCACTGTTTAGTGGACATGACCCTACTCGCGGTATAGCGAGTAGGGGCATTCGGGAGATTTTAATCTCCCTTATGCTATTATGGGGGTCATATTGACCCTCATAGAGTGAGGGGGGTTTAGGAAGTGGTGGGGAGCTGCTCCCTGCCGCTTCTATGTTTACATATTACAAGGAGGGAGTTGCGTGCCGGTAGCTCCCTCCTTTAATAAACTGAAGAACAAACGAACACTGATACACAGTGTTTGTTTGTTCGGCTGAAATATCCATTCATTCGTCTGTCTGATGAATGAATGAATGAATAGATGAAATTCCCGTTCGCATGTCCAGGTGTTTCACTGGTCATGTGCGGGAATCTCACAGTCTGTCTAGTGTGGGCAGATGACGTGTCCCACAGGGACTTCATCTACCCACACAAAGATGGCGGCGCCCTGAATATAGATCGGGGCAGAAAATAAAGATTAAAATAGAGGTAATATGGGGGGCTTAGGGGCATTTGGGGGTAACTAGGGGGCCAGTTAGATGTAGTGGAGGCGGGAGGGGGGTTTAAAAAAAAAATGGATTCGGCCATGACAGTGCCGCTTTAACTAATTTCATTGTCAGCCAGTCCACACCAGTTTTGTTCCCCTGCATCCCTTAAGTGTCAGAAATTAAGCAAGAGCATGTGAGTAGTAAAAACATATATATATATATTTTTCATTTAAATCAATGGGCCTATTCCATGAGAATGGGCCTAGAGCTGCAGCTCCCTCAGCTCCTATGTTAATCCAGCCCTGCAACCTCCAGGGATCCTGCCAACACCAACTGGACCACCGGGAATTAACATCACTACCCACCTATATTAGACAATTTGTATATGCTTGAAATAATGCTAGCTTCTCCCTTGTAATGCTAGATCAATACATGCAGTATTTGTCATTTTTGTCTTTTCCAGAGCTCTTCTCTGTTCCTCATATAAGTGTGAGTCCATATCCTCTGACTCCAGGAGCTGATACGACCCTGACATGTGACACAAGCCTTGCCCTGCTCAGAGCTAACACAGAATTGAAATTTGCGTTCTACAAAAATGGAAAGATGGTGCAGGGTTTTAGTGAATCTAATACATACAGGATTAAAAAACTTAACTGGTATTGGTTTGGAAATTATACTTGTGATGCAATAACTTCAACTGGGAGTGTAAAGAAAACCAGCCAAAAAGCAAATATCGAGATTGCAGGTAAGTGTGCAATCCCACCATTTGTCAGTGCACTTTAAATCGGTGATGATTCACCACGAATTTAGGTTGGTAGGACAGTCAGTAATGAGCAGTTATCTCTAGTTCTGCTGCTAGTTTCTGCATTGTGTTTTCCAGATTTGTTTCTGAAGCAAACCTTATCCTACAGAAATGATTTTGAGAACAGAAACCGTTTGCTTTAAAGGGATACTATAGTGTCAGGAATACAAAACTGTATTCCTGGCACTATTGCTCCCCCTGCCTGCCCCCTCCCCTATAGAAACATAGAAACATAGAAACATAGAATGTGACGGCAGATAAGAACCATTCGGCCCATCTAGTCTGCCCAGTTTTCTAAATACTTTCATTAGTCCCTGGCCTTATCTTATAGTTAGGATAGCCTTATGCCTATCCCACGCATGCTTAAACTCCTTTACTGTGTTAACCTCTACCACTTCAGCTGGAAGGCTATTCCATGCATCCACTACCCTCTCAGTAAAGTAATACTTCCTGATATTATTTTTAAACCTTTGTCCCTCTAATTTAACACTATGTCCTCTTGTTGTGGTAGTTTTTCTTCGTTTAAATATAGTCTCCTCCTTTACTGTGTTGATTCCCTTTATGTATTTAAATGTTTCTATCATATCCCCCCTGTCTCGTCTTTCCTCCAAGCTATACATGTTAAGATCCTTTAACCTTTCCTGGTAAGTTTTATCCTGCAATCCATGTTTAGTAGCCCTTCTTTGAATTCTCTCTAAGGTATCAATATCCTTCTGAAGATAGGGTCTCCAGTACTGTGTACAGTACTCCAAGTGAGGTCTCACCAGTGTTCTGTACAATGGCATGAGCACTTCCCTCTTTCTACTGCTAATACCTCTCCCTATACAACCAAGCATTCTGCTAGCATTTCCTGCTGCTCTATTACATTGTCTGCCTACCTTTAAGTCATCAGAAATAATCACCCCTAAATCCCTTTCCTCAGATGTTGAGGTTAGGACTCTATCAAATATTCTGTACTCTGCCCTTGGGTTTTTACGTCCAAGATGCATTATCTTGCACTTATCCACATTAAATGTCAGTTGCCACAACTCTGACCATTTTTCTAGTTTACCTAAATCATTTTCCATTTGGCTTATCCCTCCTTGAACATCAACCCTGTTACATATCTTAGTATCATCCGCAAAAAGACACACCTTACCATCAAGACCTTCTGCAATATCACTAATAAAAATATTAAAGAGAATGGGTCCAAGTACAGATCCCTGAGGTACCCCACTGGTGACAAGCCCAAGCTTTGAATATACTCCATTGACTACAACCCTCTGTTGCCTGTCACTCAGCCACTGCCTTACCCATTCAACAATATTGGAATCCAAACTCAAAGATTGTAGTTTATTGATAAGCCTTCTATGTGCAACAGTGTCAAAAGCCTTACTGAAATCTAGGTAAGCAATGTCTACTGCACCACCATGATCTATTATTTTAGTTACCCAATCAAAAAAATCAATAAGATTAGTTTGGCATGATCTCCCTGAAGTAAACCCATGTTGTCTCTGATCTTGAAATCCATGTGTTTTTAGATGTTCAACAATCCTATCCTTTAACATGGTTTCCATCACTTTCCCCACTACTGAAGTAAGGCTTACTGGCCTATAGTTGCCCGACTCCTCCCTATTACCTTTCTTGTGAATGGGCACAACATTCGCTAACTTCCAATCTTCTGGGACTACTCCTGTTATCAATGATTGGTTAAATAAATCTGTTAATGGCTTTGCTAGTACACCACTAAGCTCTTTTAATAGCTTTGGGTGTATTCCATCAGGTCCCATTGACTTATTTGTCTTTACTTTTGACAGTTGAAATAGAACCTCTTCCTCTGTAAACTCACGTGTAATAAATGACTCATTTATCCTTTTTCTTAACTGAGGTCCCTTTCCTTCATTTTCATCTGTAAATACCGAACAAAAATATTCATTGAGGCAGTCAGCTAGACCTTTATCCTCATCTACATACCTTCCTTCTTTTGTTTTTAATCTAAATAATCCTTGTTTTACTTTTCTTTTCTCATTTATGTATCTAAAAAAAGTTTTGTCTCCCTTTTTTACTGACTGTGCTATTTTCTCTTCTGTGTGTGATTTGGAAGCTCTTATAACTAGTAACCCTTTATTTACTTACCTGATACCAGCGCCGTCTCTCGGCGCTGGGTCAACGCTCCATCCCCTTCAACATCCCGCCACAATCCGCGAGCGCATTCTTCCCCCTATGGGGAAAAATCTGACGCTCGGTGTACTCATGCAGAGCGTGAGGATGTCCAGCGTCAGATACTGGACCAAATGGCCATTTCAATCCAGAAAGCCCTCTAGTGGCTTTCTGGTAGACAGTCACTAGAGGTAGACTTTCTCTGGAACTGCAAGGTTTTACATTGCAGCACTAAGTGCAAAAGGGACACAGCACCCGGACCACTTCAATGAGCTGAAGTGGTCTTGGTGCCTATAGTGTCCCTTTAACTAAATATCTACCTTTAATTGAAAATATGTAAAAAAAAAAAAAAAGTGTTTAATTAAGTGCTCATCATATCCATTCAATCTTTATTTTTTTAAATTCTTATTTTTGATGTGCAATGCGTAACAGGCATGCATGCATATCACCGTAGTGTAAAGTATGGCATTATACAATAAACATTGAACAGGTGATGTGACTGTAGTTGTGCACATTTTTATATTATAAATGAAAATCCAGCGCACTCCCTTATCCACTAAACAGCTACTTTGGTGCTGACAGATTTTGCTAGTTTTATTAAAAACACCTAATCTAGGCAATGGGGGTTTAGTTACATTTACATTACATGATCATACATTGCATAAGCCTGCCACAACATTAATGTACCCCATCTCTGGCAGGTCCTACTCTCACTGCCAACTGTCTACTAAATGAGCTACTCACTTGGGAAAATCCTTCCATCTTGAGTTCTCTGGAGTACCATCTGGAGTGTTTAGCCTTGTACTGCAGAGAACTTGAGATGGAAGGATTTCTTTCGCCAAGTGAGTAGCTCATTTAGTAGACAGTTGGCAACCATGATGTATATGTGCGCTTGTGTGTGTCCTTAACTAGGTAGAGTGGTTGCACTACAAATATGTTCCAAGGCGAGTATAGGATATGGTAGGCCAGACATATTTGCTCCCTTGTGGCAATCAAGCATAGAGCCACATTTGGAACAGTGGGGTAGAAATAGAGTAAAACAGGATAATTCTGTTAGTGGGTACCGCGTGTATTTTCTCTTCACGAGGAGGAGTGATAGGTTTTGGATTTGGCAGACTACTCTTGAGTGGTAGTCCTTAACCAAGGGAGCATCGGGGGGTGGTGCATGCAGTATAGTCGCACACTATGTGTATTTTTGTGGAACCTAACCAGTGCCATGGATGGCAACATTATACTTGTGTGCTATCAAGAACAGCCAGGAACACCTTATTCATAGGTGTACTGGGCGCAAAAATGCAGCATTGTGTAAAAGCAACAAGAAATAATAAACATAACGTGAGTTCAAAAGAAGAAAAATTTACAACACATAAGCACAGGTTCTCTAAGTTCTTCAGCATGATTTGAATTAATAACAGCTTCACCAGTGTCAGTCAGGTGGCAGATGGGTTTTCAGCTTTGAGTGTTTGCACTAATGGAACATTGTTTGCCATGGCTCCAGGCGGCACTTTAACAGGGGCATACCGTGGGGTTGGCCAGACCGGGGTGCACAAATATAACTTGTCAGACTGACAAGTCATTTTTGCGCCCCTCGGCTTGTGCCTCCATAATGGAACCCCACGCACTGAACACTGGGAGGGGGAGTGTCTCCCCCTCCCGCTCTGCGTAGAAGCACCAGGTGTCACGTGAGACTGAGAGGCCCCTCTCCCCTGCTATGTAAGGTAAAACAGCAGGGAGGGGGCCAACAGTGTGTAGGGGGAGAGCAAAGAAGAGCTGGCGTTACCATTAGCTCAAAGCTTCCTGCTTTGTGGGGGGATGGAGAATTATGAATGGATGGGGTAGAGGGGGGAGAATTATGAATGGTCGGGGTACAGAAGGGGGAGAATTATGGATGCCCTTTACACCCTGCCCTACTTCCCCATACCCTGTCCTCCACAGCCTGCTCCCCCACACCCTGCTACCACACAGCCTTCTCCCACACCCCTTACCCCTGCTTGCTTCCCCACAGTCTGCCTCCCTACACACAGCCTGCCCCCCACAACCTTCCTACACACTGCCTCCCTATACTGTCACCTTCCTACACACTGTCCCCCTATACTGTCACCTTCCTACACACTGTATCCACCTTCCCGCCCACAGGTAAGAGGCAAGGAGGGGAGGGATAAGCCCAATTTAACTTAAACTGCTCATCCTCCAGCACTTACTTAACACTACATTAACTACACAGACACTACATCCACTATGCAGTCACTACATCCACTACACAGCCACTACATCTGCTACACAGACACTGCATCCACTATGCAGTCACTACAGCCACTACATCTGCTACACAGACACTGCATCCACCATGCAGTCACTACATCCACTACATCTGCTACAGACACTACACCCACTATGCAGTCACTACATTCGCTACATAGACACTGCATCCACTAGACACACTACATCCACACACACAATGTACTCAACACACACACACTGCATACAATACACACTACATTCAGTAGGTTTGCTCGTATGTTTCATACCTGGCGCTACGGTGGTACTCGGTCGAAAGGTGCCCGTGGAGGGTGGCGAACGAAAGACCAGAGGGGGGTGACTACAATGGCCCTGGTCTTCTATGGGAGGCTTTGGAGGAGGACAGTGACTTCGGCAGCACGGATGAGTCTCGGTATTGAGGCATCCGGGTATATAGTACGGACGCACTGGAGCTCCCTAATACTACATGCCTAGGAGCAGATTTCACCCGTCTGGTCGCTATAGAATGGGAACTGGTGCAGGAATACCAGAACCTATGAAAAGCAGTTCTGCAGCAAGCATCACTAGGAGTGAAGATAGTCGGTCTCACTACCCAGCACCAGGCAGTGTCACAGGGAGAGAAGATTGTCTGTTTGTCCCTCATCCCAGCAGCAGCAGGCATCCCTGGGAGTTGAGATAGTTGGTCTCACAACCCAGCACGAGGCAGCGTCACAGGGAGAGGAGATTGTCTGTCCCTCATCCCAGCAGCAGCAAGCATCACTGGAAGTGGAGATGGTCGGTCCTATTACCCAGCACCAGGCTGCTTTAGCGGGAGTCAAGACAGTCAGTCCAACTCCCCAGAGGCAGCAGGATTTCAAGGAAGAAGAGACAACCGGTCTCTCTCCCCAGTGGCAGCAGGATTTCAAGGGAGAAGAGACAACCGGTCTCTCTCCCCAGTGGCAGCCGGTGTTACCGGGAGAGGAGATTGGAGGACCCTCATTCCAGCAGCAGCAAGCATCACGGGGAGTGTAATAACAAGTCCCTAAAGCTTTTGGCACGAGAGGTGTGGATGGGACCGTGGTTTCCACCCCTGGAGTACAGAGATGCTGAGCCGTCAGCCCGGATCCTCAACCCCCTAGTAGGGGATCCCAAGCCACCCTTCAGCAGAGCGAGGGTCGGGGATATGGTGTCATCCGTCTCCATCCCCCAGGACTCTGTGTATCGCTCCAGCAACAACGGGATTCCTCAGGAATGGAGTATAGTTGGTGCCCTGCCCAGGAAGACCCTTTAAACTGGAATGTGGGGCAGGAGACCCTCTGGAGCACTGTACCGCTTAGGAAAAGACACCGGACTAACACAGAACCAAACTGATTGGAGGTCTGGGGTCTAGTTAGTCTCCCCAGGAGGGGAGAGATATGTGATTAACGCCCCCTTGCCTGGATGTTCGCTACGGGCTCCTGGAGGAGTGTGGAGGCTAGCCTCCTGCCCACTGACTATGGGCCATAGAAAAGCCTGAAAAAAAAGACTTGGTTCGTGGGACATATTTGTACTGTTCGGGAACCGAGACTGTGGGGGTTCCTATGTGGGAAATATTTTTTTTTCTGTGTTTTCTATCATTTGTCATTTTATGCGTAGTCATGGTGACATGACATTTTGGGGACATTTTGTGGGTATGTTTATGGGAGTGTCATGGGTGTGTTTACTGTGTCCCTGTATTGTATAAAACCAGGCCATTGAGCCTGGATTCCAAAAAAAAAAAAAGTTTTACCCCTTCATTAAGTCTAGCCTGGGGGATTGGGAGCTATATTCACTTTAATCACTACGGCGCCTTGGGACTTGGAGATTCTTCACGCATATACTCACTACCAACATATACCAACACTAGCAGGTTCTCAACATTTACTGTTCTGTGACCCACCTCCACAACTGCCTAGTTTTTATATGAATCCCCTGCCATGGGTGAGGATACTGGGAAGGACCATTGGCCACTGGCATATCCTCCTCTAATACTTATTAAAGTCACCAACTTACTGCTAGTGGGATGGGGTATATTAAAGCCCTGTATACTAACAATACATGGCTTTAATGCTGTTAGGATGGCATGAAACCTCCTAAAGTGGTGGGGTAAAAGGGGTAAATCCCTGCTAACACAAAGGGCTCCCAGGTAATACTGGGTTTCCTTGGTCCTTAAAAGAATACTATAGGATTTGGAATACAAACCAGTATTCCTAACACTGTAGTACCCCTGTCCCTAACTCTATACAGGTCCCCCACCATCCCCCGTTTGCAACAGTGATTTGAAGAAGAAATGTTTTACTTGCTTCTTTTCCAGCACTAAGGCTCTCTCAGCTCTTGTTGGAACTTTTCTTAGTGATCACTATACCTGGAAGGAACCAACCTCCTTATCTCATGGACTTATAGTTCTGACCAACCGGGGGGGCTCAGCCCAAGACCTTGGGAAGCGACGAACTCAGACTGACACAAAGAAAGCTGAATAAGTACTCCAATTTACAAGAACAAATTAAGAGTTTATATTGGTTTGCTAACAGAATATTGAAGACTTTCGGAAGTTGCAGCAAGCATGTGAACACAGAAAATTTTATATTTAATGCATATAGAAAGGAACATTATTAATAAGCATTCAGCAATCTTTCTACCAATATTACCTAGCCAATTACCTATACCAAGGGTCTAATCTAAATCTCCTAACAACCACTGATCTTGTTATCTCATTCTAGTCTGGACTTCACTTAGACCTCGCAAGTCATGTTGTATTGCCTTGTTCTTATTATTAATGTAAGAACAACATTGGTCACCTACTACCTTACATATCTCTCCTTGGGCTGCCAATAGATAGTCTAAGGCCATTCCATTCTGGATAGCAACAGGTCTTATTTGTTCTTGCTCTGCACGAGAAAAAATTGGTATATCTTCCCTTTGTTAGTGGTTTCTTAGTCAAACCCCACTAAATACATGCTAACCATTTCAGAGCTGCTTACTGCTTTGTGATGTTATTGAGGTCAAATCGAACTGTAAAACATTGAATCAATTCTTTTCAATGGGGGCTTCCTCATCAAATGACCAACTTTCACTTTGTCAGTGCAGTGGAAGCGCCTCTAGTGGCATTCATACTGACTGCCACAAAAATGTAAACTTAACCATGTAAAGTTAACATTGTAGTTTCTGGGTGACTATAGTCTCCCTTTAAGGAGTTAAAAGCTGAGCAATCACAGGCATATCAAGTGAGGATATGGTATAACTAGTTGCACTTATTTGTTGTATAGGGGGGATAAAGGTTGCGCCAGAAATTATAAAAACAGAAATGGTTTATAACATATATATATATATATATATATATATATATATATCTCAAATAAAAAGATAAAAAGCCTTATGTATTTAGGAGGACAAACAAATAAAAAGCAAAAGAAAGTTCAACTATAAGTCCAAGTGTGAATCCAAATGGTAAAACTTGCTGGAAGATAAAACCTCAAAGATTCATTGTAGTTCCTCTGGAATGGGGTTAGATCAGAGTATTATTGGCAGTCATATATAAAACAGAAAGAGAGAACTAACTAATGGTGCAGAAAATCCCAGAAAAACATAAACGTAAATGAAATGTGGTCCTACTCACAATTGATAGAGCTTAACCTAGCTCTAGTCTCAATGGCGTACAGTGGTACAATCCCCACATATTGGATACGTGAGACGGTGTAGGTAGGCAGATGTATCATCGATATGAAGATCATAAAAGATATAAAAGAGACAGTAATAGTGCTCACAATATGAATGGTACAAGGAGTATAGAATAAAGAATAGGTACTTACATTTTATTGGGCAGACTAACTGCTCAATTAGTAGGCATTAGTGGTATAATCCCCACCGTGTATTCTTTTGGAGTAGTCCTCAATGGAACTTAAAATCAGATGCCAGGTAGAATATAATACAAAATAAAATGGCACACTCACAGTGGAAAGAGGCCAAAATACCTTTATTAAAATGTAAACCCAATGTAAAACAAACAGTTAAAATATCCACAACGCGTTTCACCAAAGTGCCTTTCTCAAGTGGAGGAAGAAAAATCATACCTGGCAGGCATAGGTTCATATAGGGAGTGTGGGTGAGGTTTCTTTAAATTTGTCGCCTAAATGACATCATAATTGATTTTATGAATTTATTTTTTAAAAGATGATAAAAGACCAATGTAGGGACTAGTGTATAAAATTTGAAAGCAAAACTAAGCTTTTAAAGGGGAGAAGATTTAAAAAATAGCGGGCAATTTTGGATCATTTCGCCCTGTCATGTGACCGCGCGCAATAGAACATAGGAAATGTAGTGCAGCCGGGGTCTGGTTGCATCCACAAACTATATGAAAGAGAGAAGCTGCTCCTATAAGGGGCAGGTAACTAGTAATGAATATCCTCCAATGAGAAAATGGAGGACATAGAGCATTTAAACTCCACATGGTAGTAGACATGTTTTTTGAGTCTTTACTAAGGAAACCCTATGTAGGGAACGTGGTAATTAATGGGGAAAGCATAATTTTATAAATAAAAATGTGTAAAAAAGGCAATATTGGCAATTAAATGGATGTGAATAATAAACTCAATAATATAAATCATAAAATAAGAGGGAAATACATAATATAAAGAGGTAATATATATCTTAATATATATATATATATATATATATATATATATATATATATATATATATATATATATATATATATATAAACAATTAATAAAAACGTATCACATAGAGCAGGGCTTCCCAAACTTTTATGGGCCGAGACCCACTTTTCAAAACGGTAATTTTTCGAGACCCACTTGCTTTTAATGCATATTTTAAAAAGTGAACACCATAGCAATCCGCTTTAGATGCATACAATTGGCACACCATAGCAATCCGCTTTAGATGCATACAATTGGCACACCATAGCAATCCGCTTTAGATGCACACAATTGGCACACCATGACAATTACTTTTAGAGGTATAAAACTGGCACACCATGGCAAACCACTTTAGAGGCATACAATTGGCACACTATAGCAATCCGCTTTAGATGCATACAATTGGCACACCGTGGCAATCAGCTTTACAGGCATACAATTGGCACACCATAGCAATCAGCTTTACAGGCATACAATTGGAACATTATGTCAGCTTTAGATGCATACAATTGGCACACTATAGCAATCCGCTCTAGATGCATACAATTGGCACACTATAGCAATCCGCTCTAGATGCATACAATTGGCATACCATGGCAATTAGCTTTAGATTCATAAAATTGGTACATCATGGCAATCAGTTGTAGATGCATAAACTTGGCACATCATGGCAACTTTAGGTGCATACAATTGGCACACCATGGCAATCAGTTTTAGAGGCTTACAACTGGCACACCATGGCAACCAGCTTTAGAGGCATAAATTCAGAACATCGTGGCAATCAGTTTTAGAGGCATAAAATTGGAACATCATGGCAGCTTTAAATACATAAACTTGGCACAGCATGGCAATAAGCTTTAGGTGCATAAACTTGGCACATCATGGTAATCATGGAGTGAAGGGGTTACATTGGAGGGAGGGCAGGGAGTGAAGGGGTTACATATGGGAAGGGCAGGGAGTGAAGGGGTTACAGTTTGTGGGGAGGGGGGCAGGGAGTGAAGGGGTGACATGGGGGAGGGCAGGGAGTGAAGGGGTGACATTGGTGCAGGCGGCAGGGAGTGAAGGGGTGACATGGGGGAGGGCAGGGAGTGAAGGGGTTACATTGGGGCAGGGGGCAGGGAGTGAAGGGGTTACATTGGGGCAGGAGGCAGGGAGTGAAGGGGTTACATTGGGGCAGGGGGCAGGGAGTGAAGGGGTTACATTGGGGGGAGGGCAGGGAGTGAAGGGGTTACATGGGGGGAGGGCAGGGAGTGAAGGGGTTACATGGGGGGGAGGGCAGGGAGTGAAGGGGTTACATGGGAGGGAGGGCAAGGAGTGAAGGGGTAACATGGGGGGGTGTCTGGGGGCTGTGTCCTACCTTCATTGAATTCCCTTGTGGTCCAGTGTCTCCCTGGTGGTCCAGTGTCTCCCTGGTGGTCCGGTGGGGTAACTCTCCGGTCTGAGCTCCGCCGGGTGCAGAACTGCAGACTGTGTTGCCATGGTAACGCTCTGGGAGCTCGCGAGATTTCTATCACACGGTCTGCAGCTCTGCACCCGGCGGAGCTGCAGACCAGATCTGCTGGGCAGGCTGATTGCCCGACTCCCCTGTGGCACTGGATGTGTAGGTCAGCGCGACCCACTGGGAATCGCCCTGCGACCCACCAGTGGGTCGCAACCCACACTTTGGGAACCGCTGACATAGAGAATTAACAGAGATAGGTAAAACACTTTATTGAAGTTGGGAGAGGATACACATACATGATAAAAAATAAAAAGCCAGTTATAAGAAATTAAAAAGATTGAAATCAACATTAAGACCATCTGGCATAAGATTTTTTAAAAGGAAAACCCAATACATCTCCTTGGTTTAGAAGTGATGTCGTAATTTTCCCTTCTTTGTGTAGGCTGATAGGTAGTGGAGTTTTTTAGTGTAGGATAGTCTAGATAGTGAGGTGATGGGATATGCTTTTTGGGAGCGTGATGGGATGTTCTTTAATATTGGTGTGGTGATTGGTAGTGGTTAAAATTCCTTCTGTAATTTTGTGGTTTTAATGGGCCCAAGTAGTGGTTCTTAAAGCGTCTTTGTTGGTTGTACCTGGTGGAAGGATAATGGGGAGCATGATGTCGGTCATTATGAAAATGATAAGAAGTAAACATAAAGATAGAAGGTATGCAGTAGCTTATTTAATGAGTGAGTTAACCCCTAGTGAAATTAATTCACTAATAATGCACACATGTGTAAGGGGAACAAGAAAGAAAGGATATTGGTAGAGTATCCTATGGAGTGGAATACCCTGCTAGTTACAGGAAACACTAAGTGTACATTAGAGAACTTAACATGCAACCTTAATGCGTGAATATTAAAACGTAACTTTTAATAATTAATTTCTAATATGTAAAAACTGGTGAGAGTCAACACCCAAAAAACACTAGTGTGTAAAACAAAAAATAAATAAAGTACCCCACATACGTGAGAGGACTATTGTCTAAACGGTGCATGGATGCTGTAGTTTTAAGACAATAAGTCAGCTAAAGAGAGCCCCTTGTGTCTGGAGGCCGCAGCAAGGTGTTTCCAACACTTGTCTGGGATTAGCAGCAAGTTGAAAGAAAATTAATAGTGGGGGATTATTGTCCAAACGTGATAGCTGTAGCTAATGACAATGAATGCCCCCTAATTAGTAGAAAACTAAAGAAGTCTCAGCAAGTTGAGCTGAATACAACTGGTGAGAGTCATCACCCAGAGTATCTGGGAGTCGAAGCAAGGTATTTCCAACACTTGTCTGGGATTAGCGGCAAGTTGAAACAAAATGCATAGTGGGGATTATTGTCTAAACTGTGCGTGATAGCTGTAGCTGAAGACAATAAATGCCTACTAATTAATAAAAACAAGAACGAAATCTCTGTAAAGTGAGCTAGAGGAGTCAATGTGGGATCCCTATCTAGAGTCCTTATCTTATAAGGAATCTCTGCAAGGAGAGGGAGAGAGGAGGTTTCTATTGTGGCTTAATAGGTGATGATATGGTAAAAATAGTCACCCATAATGCTACAAGAAGCTGAAGAAATACCTTGGATCTCTGCAGGGGAAGGGAAAACCCCTAAGATAAGGGGCCCTAACAATCTGTGCCTTCGAGGGCACCCCTTAAAAGCAATGCCTAATATTCCCACTGCAATAGGATGAAACCTCCCTCCAACATCCTGAGAAGTATTGCTAGAATAGAGACCCTGACTCACTGGTTAATAAAACCGCTCATCATAGGTAGGTGTTAGTAGAAAGACTGCTGGTACAGTGGCTGTGGATAGCGCTAGTCAGTGCCCCTGACGCACGTTTCGCCAGTCTGACTCATCAAAATGATAAGAATTTTGACGGGAAGTGATGGTATCTTGTTTACCTTGATTTTGATAGTTGGAGCTAGTGGCTAGTGATGTACCGAACTGTTCGCTGGCGAATAGTTCCCGGCGAACATAGCGTGTTCGTGTTCGCGTTCGCCACGGCGGGCGAACACATGTGCGGTTCGATCTGCCCCCTATTTGTCATCATTGTGTAAACTTTGACCCTGTGCCTCACGGTCAGCAGACACATTCCAGCAAATTAGCAGCAGACCCTCGTTTCCAGACCCTCCCACCTCCTGTACAGCATCCATTAAAGATTCATTCTGAAGCTGCATTCTTAGATAGAGGAGGGAAAGTGTAGCTGCTGCTCATTTGATAGGGAAATTGATAGCTAGGCTAGGGTATTCAGTGTCCACTACAGTCCTGAAGGACTCATCTGATCTCTGCTGTAAGGACAGCACCCCAAAAAGCCCTTTTTAGGGCTAGAACATCAGTCTGTTGTTTTTTTGTTTTTTTTGTTTTTTCTGTGTAATGTAATTGCAGTTGCCTGCATGCCAGCTTATGTGTCAGGCTCACAGTGGATACTGTGCCCACTTGCCCAGTGCCCCCACTCATATCTGGTGTCACAAAAGCTTAAGCTTGCATTTAAAAACAAAAAAATTTTTTCACTGTAATAGATTGAATAGCAGTTAGTTGTCTGCAAGCGTCTGGGTGTCAGGCCTTCAGCGTGTACTCGGCCAACCTCTGCCAGTGTACTTTGCCACTCATATCTGGTGTCACTATAGCGTGCCTTTAAAAAGAAAAAAAGTTTTTCACTGTAAGCTAATAGCAGTCAGTGTCCTTAAAGCGTGTGTCATGCCTTCAGCGTGTGCTCTGCCAACTCTGCAAGTGCACTTTGCCACTCATATCTGGTGTCACTATAGCGTGCCTTTAAAAAGAAAAAAAAATGTCACTGTAAGCTAATAGCAGTCAGTGTCCTTAAAGCGGGTGTCAGGCCTTCAGCGTGTACTCTGCCAACCTCTGCAAGTGCACTTTGCCACTCATATCTGGTGTCACTATAGCGTGCCTTTAAAAAGAAAAAAAGTTTTTCACTGTAAGCTAATAGCAGTCAGTGTCCTTAAAGCGGGTGTCAGGCCTTCAGCGTGTACTCTGCCAACCTCTGCAAGTGTACATTGCCACTCATATCTGGTGTCACAATAGCGTTGATTTAAAAACATTTTTTTTTTCACTGTTATAGATTGAATAGCAGTTAGTTGTCTTCAAGCGGGTGTGTCAGGCCTACAGCGTGTACTCTGCCAACCTCTGCTACTGCACAGTGCCTCTCATATCTGGTCGCACAGTAGCTTGCACGCATAGTACCACTAATCCAAAAAAAAAATGACAGGCAGAGGCAGGCCACCCCGCAGGGGCCATCGTGGTCGTGGTGCTGTGATTCCCTTTTGCCCTAGAATAATGACCAGTTTTCAGAGGCCACGTACCCTGAACTTGAAAAGTTCTGAGGACATAGCTGACTGGCTAACACAGGACACCCAATCTTCTACAGCTTCCGCTCGGAACCTTGACGCACCATCCTCCTCCAGCTTAGCTTCGGGCACCTCTCAAGATACCACTCACCCGCCTGCCGCCACCACCAACACTAGCACCACAGCCGCGTCACTTGGTATGTCAGAGGAGTTATTTACACATCCGTTTGAAGAAATGAGTGATGCGCAACCATTATTGCCAGAGGATGTAGATAACAGGGATATATCTCAGGCAGGCAGCATTACACACATGGACGTACGGTGTGATGATGATGATTTTGTACCCGCTGCTGCTTCCTTTGCTGAGTTGTCAGATACAAGTGAAGCGGTTGATGATGACGATGCGTCCCTGGATGTCACCTGGGTGTCCGCTCGGCAAGAAGAAGAACAGGGCGAAAGTTCAGATGGGGAGACAGAGAGGAGGGTTGAGGAGACGAGTTGGAAGCAGGGGGAGGTCGTCGCAAGGAGCTAGTGGCACAGTCAGACAGCATGCATCGGCACCCGGGGTCAGCCCGACAGCACGCCAATCAACGCATGCTGTGTCCACCACCAGAATGCCACCATTGCTCAGCAGTGTGGCTTTTTTGTGTGTGTGTCTGCCTCTGACAACAGCGATGCCATTTGCAACCTGTGACAAAAGAAACTGAGTCGTGGGAAGTCCAACACCCACCTAGGTACAACTGCTTTGCGTAGGCACATGATCGCACATCACAAACGCCTATGGGATCAACACATGAGTACAAGCAGCACACAAACTCAAAGCCGCCATCCCTCCTCCTGGTCCAGCATCTTCAGCCACGTCAACCACTGCTGTCCTCCTTGCCCCCTCTCAACCATCCGCCACTCCGTCTCTCGCCTTGAGCAGTTCCTGCTCATCTGCCCACAGTCAGGTGTCTGTCAAGGACATGTTTGAGCGTAAGAAGCCAATGTCAGAAAGTCACCCCCTTGCCCAGGGTCTGACAGCTGGCTTGTCTGAACTATTAGCCCGCCGGCTTTTACCATACAAGCTGGTGGAGTCTGAGGCGTTCAAAAAATTTGTAGCTATTGGGACACCGCAGTGGAAGGTACCCGGACGAAATTTCTTTTCACAAAAGGCAATCCCCAACCTGTACTCGATTGTGCAAAAGGAAGTAATGGCATGTCTGGCACAGTGTTGGGGCAAGGGTCCATCTGACCACTGATACTGATACCGGAGAAACTGACGGAAGCCAAGCACAGAGAGATGGACACAGGTTTCTTCAGGAAGGAAGAGATTCTTTATTCGGTTCACCGATCGGGACTCAGAGGGACTAATGTCACCAAAATACAACAAGTTCTGAGCCCCGGACAATAGTGCAGGCTCCTTATATAGGCACATAACTCCTCCCATATTAAGCTCCACCCGCACATTCTCTTGACCAATCAATACAAATAAGGATTAACTTCCTGCTTGACCGCATGGCCTGTCCAGCACAATGGAGGAGGGGAATACTACATCCTGTATTCTTGCACATGCTCTGTACACTACTGATCGTATCTTGCCTCGTGCAACCAACTGATCGATACGTCAGCATATGCACGTACACATGCCACGTGGTAATCTCGGCCTACTAAATTTATTTTTACCGAGATTGCACCACATTCCCCCCTTTGATGCCTCTTGATATTTCACAATTACTTGAGGCATCACTTAACCTTGGTTTGCATACACCGCAAGTTACCATGAACCAGACCAGACTTATCTATGATGTGAATCTTCAACACTCATCTTCCTGCATTGATTCTCCCTGATCTAGAGCCTTATATTTATAAATTGCCATTATCTGTGCAGCAGCCTTCCTCTCTGCTATATTTTCTATCAGGCTTTGCACAGACCTAACTACTAAGGGTATAAGACATGGCAGGAGTAGACACAACATTAAAATCAGTAGGACTCCACCTACCAATGCCTTAAGCCATCTAAACCACTCATACCAGCTACCAAACCAACTACTTGGATTGTACCCTTTCCATACTTGAGTAGGCACGTGAGCTAGTTTAACCATATGGCTAGTAAGCTCAGCTATTGCTTGCCCTTCGTCATCTATTTGAAGACAGCAATTGCTCAGGTTAAACTTCCCACATACACCTCCCTCTACTGCCAAAAGGTAATCCAAGGCTAATCTATTTTGGTATACTGCTGTCCTCATCCTGGTATTGTGCTTCGCTAGAAGATTGAGCGCTTGTGATGTCTCGTTAGTAATGATCTCAACCACTGCCTGTAATCTTATAATACGGTTGAGCATATAAATTGGGGTTCTATAACCAAAGGTACCATCCTCTGCCCACGTGGCTGGCCCATAGTAATCTATAATACGCTGGGGAGGCCATTCATTATCTTCCCAGGCGCCTATCTCTATGGGTCCCCTTTTCTTCCTATGATTCACATCATACACTTTAACACCTAAAGTCTCACCTGTTTCAATAGGTAACAAGAAGAAGGATGGTTTGAGCATACCCAACACACATGCCCCTTCCCAGTCCTGTGGCAACTCCGAATAGGCTTTCTTACCACAGATCCAGTACAAATTTGCTGGGGCTCTCCAATTAGATGTGATGGATAGATCAAACCACACATCCTTTAAATTGGCGTTTCTTGCAAACGGGTTAGATGGTTCTGAGACATTTGAAGCCGACCACCAAGTTGTATTCTTTGTATCATCATCATAAGCTTTTTGCCCTAAAAAAGTTAATTCTCCTACAGAAGTATTATACATCATTCCTTTCCTCGCTATGCAAACATAACCTATGATGGAGGTCTTTAATCTCCACTCAGATTTACCTCTAACACTCATATGATAATCGGCTTGTGTAGATATTAATTGGTCAACTGCCTCAGAACCGGACATCACCTCCTTTGCTTCCCAAGGCCATTGGTCTCCCATGTTAGTACCTCCACACACATAGCAGTTGGTAACATTAAGACTACCGGCAATACTTTCGGCTAAATCAATGAACAGGTTTTTAGCATTATGGGGGATCTTATTATCTATGCTCATCTCTTCATAAAAGGAATGGTATACTTGATGAGTTTGGGAGGTTACCGTATCAGTCTCTATCCCTATAAACAATACTGTCCCAGGGTCTAAACCCGTCCCATATATTTGAAACCCAAATAAATTACCATATTTGTCTAAGAACTTGTCAGGGTTATTTATAAGTATATGGATTGGATTGCATTCCATAGACTTACAGTATGGATTGGTAGGCAACTTAGTCACAATCATGTCCTTGTCTACTGTCTGTCCCCAAGTTGCCCACCCCACACAAGACCAATATGGGCAAAAGTTATAATCTCTATTTGGGCATCTAGGGCTCACATACTTATTTTTACTACTGGGACAAATATATTTGTCGTTAGACCCATACGTTCTCTCCCATCTAAGATCCCCACATACATTCCACGGCTTTCTACCACTTGATATTGCTTTACACGCATCAAATAGCAGAACACCTGAAGAATATACGGATTCTAATACCGTTTTGTTAATTAGGGTCCCCTGAGGATCTCCATTCCTGAGAGTCAACCAAATCGTACGGGGACTGAAGCACTTAGGACTGAAGCACTTAGGTTCTCCTACTCCTAAATGGCACACACTATATTCTATATTTAAGTATCTACATCTTGATACATCTCCTTTACACTCGTATTGCGAATGCCAAATTAGGGTCTGGGAAATATGGTTACCTGTTCTTGTAGTCTTAATGCATACCTCACAGCTAGGAGTGTCGGTACCCCTACCTTCCTGAATATAAAAATACACATAGAAAAACATTATTAAGAATACATCTTTCGTCGTCATCCTCAGTCTTCGTCCGTGCGAAGGCACCTCAGCTTCCAGGATGTAAGGGCTGCAGGGAATGGAGTTCTGCTCGTCTTCACAGGGGTCCCTTCGAGACTTTTCCTGACTTATACACTACACGTCGTTGAGCGGACAGGCTTTATTATGGCCTTCTCACTCACTTACCAATCTCTGAAACAATAAAATTTGTAATCCACAAGGTTCCTTGTCACTCCGACTGAATCGTGCGCTTTAACCGGATCTTGCAGGGATTCTCTGGATCTGCTGTAGCTTGCCAAGAATCGACTGCTGCTGGTTTAACCCTGGAGTGATGTATCCACGGAGTCACTTCGGCTACTTTTATCGCTGTAGGGGTAGACAAAAGAACAACATAAGGACCTCTCCACTTGGGCCCTAACGGTACATTATTCCACTCTTTAATCCACACTTGGTCTCCTGGGTGGTAACTATGAACTGGGGGATAAATATTCACAGGTAATCTATCTTGTACCCATTTCTGTACCTCCTCCATAGTCTTACCCAACTCTACAACCTGCTGCCGGGTAATTCCTTCTCCCAACTGACTCAAATCCCCCCTTAAGTTACCAAGTACGGGAGGTGGTCGCCCATACATGATTTCAAAAGGAGAGAGGCCCATCCTTCTGGTAGGTGTACTGCGGATTCGCAATAGAGCTATGGGCAAGAGAACGTTCCACTTAAGTTGGGTTTCCTGACACATTTTAGCCAACTGATTCTTAATAGTTCTATTCATTCTCTCTACCTTACCAGAACTCTGGGGTCTATATGCCGTATGAAGCCTCCACTTTATACCAAGCATATGAGTCAGTTGTTGTAGGCACTGATGAACAAAAGCTGGACCATTGTCCGATCCTATAGAGCAGGGTAGTCCATATCGGGGTATTATTTCTCGTAGCAGGAATCTCACAACTTCTCCTGCTTTCTCTGTACGAGTAGGACATGCTTCTACCCAGCCTGAATAGGTACACACAACTACCAGTAGGTAGCGATGTCCACCAGATTTAGGCATTACTGTATAGTCAATTTGTAGATCGGACATGGGGAGTCCCCCCATAAACTGGACTCCTGGTGGCTTTACTGGTCCTTGCCTTGCATTATTTTTAGCACACGTTACACATCTTCGTACAATGGCCTGAGTCAAGTTGGACAATCTTGGTATGTAGAAATGTTTTCTGAGAGATTCTTCTGTACTATCTCTCCCAGAATGTGTCCCGTTGTGATAGTTTTGGACAATTTCTACCGCTAGTGATGCTGGAATGACTATTCTTCCATCTTCTAACTGATACCATTTGTTCTCCAAATACTTTCCAGGTTCAGTCTTGAACCACTCCTCTTCTTGAGCTGTATAAACTGGAGTCCATTGAGACAGTGGAGTTGGTATAAGAGCAGCTATATGCTCCACATATTCCTGTCTTCCTGATTCAGCGGCACGCTTAGCTGCATTATCTGCCATCCGATTTCCTTTGGTTACATCACCATCTCCTCTCAGATGCGCTCGACAATGTATAATACCGACTTCTTTCGGCTCCCACACTGCTTCCAATAGTTGTAGGATTTCAGCTGCGTACTTTATTTATTTGCCTTCTGAATTCAATAGTCCTCTTTCTTTATACAAAGCTCCGTGGGCATGAGTGGTTAAAAACGCATACTTGGAGTCCGTGTAGATGTTCACTCTTAAACCTTCAGCCAATTGTAACGCTCGTGTCAGTGCTATCAATTCTGCCTTTTGTGCTGATGTTCCTTTTGCCAGTGGCCGAGCTTCTATCACCTTATCTATCGTTGTTACTGCATATCCTGCATAGCGGATCCCTTCTTTCACATAACTACTGCCGTCTGTGTAATATTGAACATCGGGGTTCTGGATGGGAAAATCACGAAGATCTGGTCTACTTGAAAATACTTCATCCATCACTTCCAAACAATCATGTTGACTTTCAGTAGGTTGTGGCAAAAGGGTAGCTGGATTTAAGGTATTTACAGTCTCTAAATGCACTCTTGGGTTTTCACACAACATTGCTTGATACTTGGTCATACGGCTATTACTAAACCAATGATTTCCTTTGTAATCCAACAACGTCTGTACTGCATGTGGGACTCGTACATAAAGTTCTTGACCCAGAGTGAGTTTATCGGCTTCAGCTACTAGCAGGGCGGCTGCAGCTACGGCTCTTAGACAAGGTGGAAGTCCGCTGGCCACTGCATCCAGTTGCTTAGACATGTAGGCAACAGGTCTTTGCCATGATCCCAAGTACTGTGTCAATACTCCTACAGCCATTCTTCTTTGCTCGTGTACATACTGGTAGAATGGTCGTGTGTGATCAGGCAGACCTAATGCTAGGGCACTCATCAAAGCCTTCTTCACATCTTCAAATGCCGTTTGCTGTTCTTGGGTCCATAAGAAGGGGTCGTGCTCTGTACCTTTGATAGCTGCATACAGAGGTTTTGCCAGTATCGCGTAACTGGGAATCCATATCCTACAGAAGCCTGCTGCCCCCAAGAATTCTCGCACTTGTCTTCTATTTTTGGGTATCGGTATTTGGCACACAGCTTCTTTTCTCTCTGGCCCCATAATTCTTTGACCTTCAGAGATATGGAATCCCAGATATTTGACAGTTGGCAAACACAACTGAGCCTTCCTTCTAGACACCTTGTATCCTGCCTTCCAGAGAATGTGTAGTAGATCGTGCGTTGCTTGCTGACATATTTCCTTTGTAACTGCTGCTATCAGCAAGTCATCTACATATTGTAACAATACACACTCTCCTGGGATGGACTCGAAATCCAGTAGATCTTGACTTAGAGCTGAACCAAATAGGGTGGGTGAATTTTTAAACCCTTGGGGCAGTCTTGTCCAGGTCATTTGGCGTTTTGAGCCCGTCACAGCGTTTTCCCATTGGAAAGCGAAGATACATTGGCTTTCTGCGGCAATTCGGAGGCAAAAGAAGGCATCTTTGAGGTCTAAGACTGTAAAGTAAGTAGCCCCACCCGGAATTAAAGCAAGCAGGTTATACGGATTGGGCACAACTGGATGTATACTAACAACCGCATCATTGACTGCTCTCAAGTCCTGCACAGGTCGATACTCATCTGTACCGGGCTTTTGAACAGGCAGCAATGGGGTGTTCCACAGAATTTTAGGATACCATACCGTATGAACTTATCCAGATAAGATTGGATGTTCTTCTTAGCCTTCTGCGGGATGTGATATTGTCTTAGGCTCACTGGATAAACCCCAAGTTTTAGTTCGATTTTAATAGGTGGAATATTGCGGGCCAGTCCTGGTGGGTTGTTCTCTGCCCAGACTCCTGGTATGTTGAATAAGGATTCATCACTCCTAGGGTTTTGGCTAGTCAACGCTGTATAAAGTCGCCACTCTTCTTCCTTTGGTACGGATAATGTCATAATACCTGAAGGTCCATTAAACTTTAAGGATGTTGTTCCATTTGGTAGGAACGTAATCTGCGCTTGTAATTTGGATAGCATATCACGTCCCAGCAATTGGACTGGACATTCAGGCATGTCAAGGAATTGATGTTTTACTACGTGGCCTCCCAATGTACAGAGTCGACTTTTAAGAACCGGTTTTGCAGCACTTCTTCCAGTTGCTCCTATTACAGTAATAGTTCTTCCAGATGGAGGAGCAACTAGACTAGTCACCACCGAATGTTCAGCACCAGTGTCGATCATGAACGCACTCCTTTTTCCCCCTATTGATACATCGACCATAGGCTCCGCTCAACCAAGGGGGATGGAGCCCGGTCGGTATCAATAGTCCTCCATGACCGTGTCAGCCAATCCTACAAAGTCCCTACCTTCTCTATCGCGGGACCTTTGCGCTGCTGGATAGTACCTATCTTCCCTTACACTTCCTCTGTTCCCATTACTTCCTCTATTACCATTGCTCCCTCCGGGGCCTCCTCTACCTCTCGCTCTGCCTCTAAAGTTTCCATAACCTGTCCTATGTCTGTCTCTCTCATACTGTTCCCTTCGAGGACACTCACTTCTCCAATGTCCTTCTTCCCTACAGTATGCGCACTGATTTCTACTCAGGGGTTACTCATTCCACTTACTATCGCCTCTATCTGGGCCCCGTCTATCTACGCCTGCGATCGCTACCGCTAGTATATCTGCCTTTCTACGCATCTTGCGCTCTTCCTCTTTCTTTGTCTCTGTTTCCCTGTTCATGTACACTTTATTCGCTACCTCCATTAGTTGGGTGATAGACATACCTGCGAACCCTTCTAACTTCTGTAGCTTGCGCTTAATATCTCCGTAAGCTTGGCTGACAAAGGCGGAGTTTACCATTCGGGAATTATCAGCGTCTTCCGGATTAAAGGGGGTATACAAGCGGTATGCCTCCAATAATCGGTCATAAAAGACACTGGGCGCTTCATCACTTTTCTGAATCACCTCAACTGTCTTCGACATATTAATGGCTTTCTTTCCTCCAGCTTTCATGCCAGCAATTATAGCGTCTCTATAGGCTTTTAGTTGAACCATATCTGCACCATTAACATTCCAGTCGGGATCGGTGTTAGGGTAATGTGTTGCGGCCCATGGTGCTGGATTGGCTTGATTTAAAGCACGGGCTTCATCCTCTAGCGCTTTAACCCCTTAAGGACCAAACGTCTGGAATAAAAGGGAATCATGACATGTCACACATGTCATGTGTCCTTAAGGGGTTAATGGCCGCTTGGTTAATCCTAGTCCTTTCCTCATTATTGAACAATGTAATTAATAACTGCTGGCAATCAGCCCATGTCGGATTATGTGTCTGAACTATCGAGGTGAACAGATCGGTCATAGCTTGTGGTTTCTCAGTGTACGAGGAGTTGTGGGTCTTCCAATTCAAGAGATCGGTAGTCGTGAACGGGACATATACGAAGACTGGGTCAGCATATGCCATTTGACCTGCGGCATCGAGATAGGCTGACCCAGGATTCAGACGAAGAGGCATCTGGTAATGTTTGAGTTGTTGGGTACCGGTCAGTTGTCGGGTTAGTATAGGGCTACGTGGAGGGGCGTCAGTTAGAGGTTCCAGTCGGGGGGTAATAAAGCATGAGGATGTGGGAGCTTGATTTTGGGAAAAGTTGGTGAATAGAACACTCCGAGCCGAGCTAGAAGAAGCTTGACCGGAAGTTTTAAGTGGCGCCAAATCAGGATATTCAGATCTAACGGGGGTTGTTTCTGGTTCCGGAAGGGGAGGTTTAATACGAGGGGGGGTGGATTCTGCACTGGAGGAGGAAGCGGAAGTGGATGAGGGCAATGGGGGAAGGGGTGTAGAACGTCCTGCACTCGTACCATTTCCTCATAAAGGGAAGTAAGGGGGCGGCAAAGGGATCTCGGACTCAGGGGGCGTGTCCAAAATGGGCCTAACCATAGTCCTAGTGGACAAACAAGTCCTGGCCACCATGAGGCGACATTGCTCCTCGTGGCATATCCGAATCCATCTTGGCGAGTCGTTTACGGCCTGTCTCCAACAATCAATATATGGAAACTGTCCGTAAAGTTCAGGCCTACCTGATACAGCCAGGTGTACACGCTGTACCAGAGTTGTATCCAAACTACCACGTGGCGGCCATGCCGCAACCAAAGTAGGCCACTCCCTAGTGCACAAAGTGACCAAACGTACAGAAGACATTTTAACCCCAAAATCACATGTTTTAAATCCCTTTTTAAAATTCTTTACCATACAACCTAAGGGATCCAAAATCGTTGACTCTGACGCGCCCATACTTATCAATGGAACGTCGTTGACAACGAATACTATGCACGCATTCTATTCAACAGTCACACCCGTTTCCTTCGGCAACAGCACCACGTGGTACGGTTACCAAGTGAAACGTACACAATAACACAATAAACACTCAGGGAATTCCCGTACACACACAGCTGTTACACCAGTCACTAGAATAATCAATATTATGCCCTTTGGCGAAACTATACAGTCACCCACGCTATAATTCTCTATATATGAATTACCCGTCTATAACACACCCCAGTAACATCGTCTTTTACAAATAGCGGTTACAGTACGGTTAGCATATGTCAAGGCACAATTTAGGGTCACAATACAATTATTAGTGGTTATGGTGTTAAACATGCAATAGACGACAATGATTAGTACTTATATACAGTGTCAGTAAATATACAGGGTTATGGTACCGTGCACTATGATACAGCAACACACTATTAACACTCTCGCTAGACGGCTGAGCTCGCGCTATCTAACAAGATATACACTTTACTAACAATCTTTAACACATATACAATCCCAACTAAACTATTGCCCAGTACCTTGAATGGACTACCTAAAACTATCTACATCCGTTTTGGTTAGCCACACTGCCCAAGCACCACATATAGCGAACCAGAGGGCGGAATTTACAACAGAACCCTCTTAGTCTATCTACTCTATCAAAAGTCTAGTGGGTTCCAAATTTACACGCCTTCCCACTTAGCCAAGATAGGTTGAGATCTAGAGGACCGAATTTACACAGACGCCGCTTAGTCTCCCGGTCCCTCCGACCTAGCGAACAAAATATACACCCTTGAACGCTAGTCTAGACAAGACACCGGTGTCCGGCTAGGGCTATTTACACAGAACTCCGCCTGACTCCAAATCAAATCAAACGGTCTTACTAAAGAGCGTTCGATTGAGCGGTGCGCCTTCGCTCCTTCCCTCCGACAGAGGGGGCAGATTCCATACACAGATTTAAACCCCTTATGGGCCTACCGCACAATCGGTATACCCCTAGTGGGTCCGCCGTCTAAAACAGCAGTTGTCTTACCTCCTCGTTCCTGAACCTGAGTTCACACTCATCGACGGGGACACCCCAGCACTTCTTACGTAGAGGCCGATGATCTCCTGGACAACAGACCAGTGGCGCCGAGACGAAGGGAGGTCCACGCAGAAGTTCAGGGGTGCAGCCGTAGAGAACGTGGGCAAAGATAGACCGTCTCACGCCTCTGCCTCTCAGCTACCGTTGAACGATGAGCTTCCCGGCCAATGCACCAAATGATACCGGAGAAACTGACGGAAGCCAAGCACAGAGAGATGGACACAGGTTTCTTCAGGAAGGAAGAGATTCTTTATTCGGTTCACCGATCGGGACTCAGAGGGACTAATGTCACCAAAATACAACAAGTTCTGAGCCCCGGACAATAGTGCAGGCTCCTTATATAGGCACATAACTCCTCCCATATTAAGCTCCACCCGCACATTCTCTTGACCAATCAATACAAATAAGGATTAACTTCCTGCTTGACCGCATGGCCTGTCCAGCACAATGGAGGAGGGGAATACTACATCCTGTATTCTTGCACATGCTCCGTACACTACTGATCGTATCTTGCCTCGTGCAACCAACTGATCGATACGTCAGCATATGCACGTACACATGCCACGTGGTAATCTCGGCCTACTAAATTTATTTTTACCGAGATTCCACCACAATACCTGGTCTGCAAAGCATGGTCAGGGCAGGTATATCACCTACACTGTGACATCATAGCATTTGTTTTCTTCCTGGAGTGTGCCCTGCGAAGAGTGCTAGATCAGGCCGTAGATCAGCGTGAAGAGGAAGAGTTGTGGTCACCATCACCACCAGAAACAGCCTTATCAGCATCGCTTGCTGGACCTGCGGCAACGCTGGAAGAGGATTGTGAGGAAGAGGAGTCAGAGGAGGAATGTGGCTTTGAGGAGGAGGAGGAAGACCAACCACAACAGGCATCCCAGGGTGCTCAAGCAGAAAAAAGTGATTTGCACTACAGAATGCAAAAAAAACCTCTGTGGCTATTGCAAAGGCAAAATATAAAATTTATATAAATACCCAGAAATAGGAAGTGCGAAGACTCCTCAATGTCTTCAAAATCTTAAACATAAAACCATAAATAGCACGACCTAAAAGTACAAAGGGAGACCAATAGTGCAGACAAAAAAAGAGCTAAAAACATAAAAAAGGGGAACTATAAAACACTCACAAACATAGAAGTAAAAAGGCAGGGTATAACCAGTCTTCTTCAATTGCTTCTTTTCTTCTTGTGTATGAAGATAAGTACTTAAAACAAAGCACAGAAAAAAAACATAGTGTATAACTGTATGGTATTCTAAAAAATGCTTTATTGTATACACTTACAAAATAAAGAAGTTAAAAAGGCTCATCAATATATACATCCGCTGTCTGCCACCAGGTACAGATGAAACCGCCAGGATAAGAAGACAAAAGTGGATGAAAAGAGTCCACAGTAAAATAATTTTCAAAAGTCAAAAGGGTGGCAAGCTTTCTGGCCACAATAGTGATGGAAAAGTTGTTTCAGGGGGACTAACACTTGGACTGTGGCATGCCGGAGGAGGATCCATGGCAAAACTCCCATGGAAAATTAAATAGTTGATGCAGAGTCTGGTTTTAATCCATAAAGGGCATAAATCACCTAACATTCCTAAATTGTTTGGAATAACGTGCTTTAAAACATCAGGTATGATGTTGTATCGATCAGGTAGTGTAAGGGTTACGCCAACTTCCCAGTGACAGACCAAACTCCCCGTTTAACGCACCGCAAACAACCGCAAACATTCCATTTGCACAACCGCAAACTCCCCATTTGCACAAGGTTGGATACCAAGCTAGCCATGTCCCGTTCCTTGTCCTCACTGATGTCATTGAAGGTCTCTTCCTCCACCCAGCCACGTACAACACCAAGGGTCCCCGAAAGGTGACAACAAGCCCCCTGGGACGCCTGCTGTGTTTGGTCTTCCACCTCCTCAAAGACACCTTCCTCCTCTGACTCCTCTTCTTCAGACTCCTCTCTTTGCCTCTCTCTGCGTTATTATAAGGTGTGTTAAGTAGTACTATTCTTATCAGTTTAATCCCTGTCACGTCCCCTATCAGAGGACGTGTATATGGCATTGATTTTAGGAACCGCGGGATGGAAAAAGATGCTTGGTCGGTCCTCCTACTTCAAATTTGGGGCACTGCGCGTGCAATCTAATGTGCCACCAGACAGGAGTGGTGTGTTAAGTAGTACTATTCTTATCAGTTTAATCCCTGTTACGTCCCCCTCATCAGGCCTTTTTTAGTTGAATGTATCGCCCACTGTCAGTCCCTTCGGGATCCATCCCTCATTCATCTTAATAAAGGTGAGGTAATCTAGACTTTTTTGACCTAGGCGATTTCTCTTCTCAGTGACAATACCTCCTGCTGCACTGAAGGTCCTTTCTGACAGGACACTTGAAGCGGGGCAGGCTAGAAGTTCTATCGCAAATTGGGATAGCTCAGGCCACAGGTCAAGCCTGCACACCCAGTAGTCAAGGGTTTCATCGCTCCTCAGAGTGTCGATATCTGCAGTTAAGGCGAGGTAGTCTGCTACCTGTCGGTCGAGTCGTTCTCTGACGGTGGATCCCGAAGGGCTGTGGCGATGCATAGGACTTAAAAAGCTCTGCATGTCCTCCATCAACAACACGTCTGTAAAGCGTCCTGTACTTGCCGGCGTGGTGGTGGGAGGAGGAGGATTACTTTCACCTCTTCCCCTGTTAGATTCCCGTTGTGCTGTGACATCACCCTTATACGCTGTGTAAAGCATACTTTTTAATTTATTTTGGAACTGCTGCATCCTTTCCGACTTGCGGCAATTCGGTAACATTTCAGGCACTTTCTGCTTATACCGGGGGTCTAGTAGCGTGGACACCCAGTACAGGTCGTTCTCCTTCAGCCTTTTTATACGAGGGTCCCTCAACAGGCACGACAGCATGAAAGACCCCATTTGCACAAGGTTGGATGCCGAGCTACTCATGTCCCGTTCCTCGTCCTCAGTGATCTCACTGAAGGTATGTTCTTCCCCCCAGCCACGTACAACACCACGGGTACCAGATAGGTGACAACGAGCACCCTAGGATGCCTGTTGTGGTTGGTCTTCCTCCTCCTCCTCAAAGCCACATTCCTCCTCTGACTCATGTTCCTCACAATCCTGTTCCAGCATTGCCGCAGGTCCAGCAAGCGATGCTGATAAGGCTGTTTCTGGTGGTGATGGTGACCACAACTCTTCCTCTTCCTCTTCACGCTCATCTACGGCCTGATCCAGCACTCTTCGCAGGGCACGTTCCAGGAAGAAAACAAATGGTATGATGTCGCTGATGGTGCCTTCGGTGTGACTGACTAGGTTTGTCACCTCCTCAAAAGGACGCATGAGCCTACAGGCATTGCGCATGAGTGTCCAGTAACGTGGCAAAAAAATTCCCAGATCCGCAGAGGCGTTCCTAGCACCCCGGTCATACAAATAGTCGTTAACTGCTTTTTATTGTTGGAGCAGGCGGTCGAACATTAGGAGTGTTGAATTCCAATGTGTCGGGCTGTCGCAAATCAAGCGCCTCACTGGCATGTTTCGCCGCTGGATATCTGAAAAGTGCACCATGACCATGTAGGAACGCCTGAAATGGCCACACACCTTCCTGGCCTGCTTCAGGACGTCCTGTAAGCCTGGGTACTTATGCACAAAGCGTTGTACGATCAGATTACACACATGTGCCATGCACGGCACATGTGTCAACTTGCCGAAATTCAATGCCGCCACCAAATTTCTTCCGTCGTCACAAACCACTTTGCCGATCTCCAGTTGGTGCGGAGTCAGCCACTGATCCACCTGTGTTTTCAGGGTGGACAGGAGTGCTGGTCCGGTGTGACTCTCTGCTTTCAGGCAAGTCACTGCCGTATCTGGGATGTGGAATAGTACCTGGGGAGCTGGGGGGGGTGCCGTTGATGTGGAGCAAGACACAGCAGCAGAAGAGGACTCTTTGCAGACCAGGTGTCAGTGGTCAGATGGACCTTTGCCCCAACACTATGTGCCAGACATGCCATTACTTCTTTTGCACAATCAAGTACAGGTTGGGGATTGCCTTTTGTGCAAAGAAATTTTCGTCCGGGCACCTTCCACTGCGGTGTTCCAATAGCTACAAATTTTTGGAACACCTCAGACTCCACCAGCTTGTATGGTAAAAGCTGGTGGGCTAAGAGTTCAGACAAGCCAGCTGTCAGATGCCTGGCAAGGGGGTGACTTTGTGACCTTGGCTTCTTACGCTCAAACATGTCCTTGACAGACACCTGACTGTGGGCAGATGAGCAGGAACTGCTCAAGGTGAGAGACGGAGTGGCGGATGGTTGAGAGGGGGCAAGGAGGACAGCAGTGGTTGACGTGGCTGAAGATGCTGGACCAGGAGGAGGATGGCGGCTTTGAGTTTGTGTGCTGCTTGTACTCATGTGTTGATCCCATAGGTATTTGTGATGTGCGATCATGTGCCTTCGCAAAGCAGTTGTACCTAGGTGGGTGTTGGAATTCCCACGACTCAGTTTCTTTTGGCACAGGTTGCAAATGGCATCACTGTTGTCAGAGGCAGACACACAAAACAAATGCCACACTGCTGAGCTCTGCAATGACGGTATTCTGGTGGTGGCAACAGCGTGCGTTGATTGGCGTGCTGTCTGGCTGACTCCGGGTGCCGATGCATGCTGTCTGACTGTGCCACTAGCTCCTTGCGACAACCTCCTGCTGCTTCCAACTCGTCTCCTCCTCCTCTCTGTCTCCCCATCTGAACTTTCCCCCTGTTCTTCTTCTCTTCTAGCGGGCACCCAGGTGACATCCAGGGACGCATCGTCATCATCAACCGCTTCACTTGTATCTGACAACTCAGCAAAGGAAGCAGCAGCGGGTACAACATCATCATCACACTGTACGTCCATGTGTGTAATGCTGCCTGACTGAGACATATCCCTGTTATCTACATCCTCTGGCAATAATGGTTGCGCATCACTCATTTCTTCCAACTGATGTGTAAATAACTCCTCTGACAGATCAAGTGAAGCGGCTGTGGTGCTAGTGTTGGTGGTGGCGGCAGGCAGGCGAGTGTTAACTTGAGAGGTGCCCGAGTCTAAGCTGGAGGAGGATGGTGCGTCAAGGTTCCGAGCGGAAGCTGTAGAAGATTGGGTGTCCTGTGTTAGCCAGTCAACTATGTCCTCAGAACTTTTCGAGTTCAGGGTACGTGGCCTCTGAACACTGGGCATTATTCTAGGGCCAAAGGGAATCACAGCACCACGACCACGAGGGCCCCTGTGGGGTGGCCTTCCTCTGCCTGTCATTTTTTTTCCGATTAGTGGTACTATGCGTGCAAGCTACTGTGACAACAGATATGAGAGTAGACGCTGTAGGCCTGACACACGCTTGCAGACAACTAACTGCTATGCAATCTATTAAAGTCAAAATTGTATTTTTAAATGTACACTACTGTTACACCAGATATGTTGCACTGGTGTGACACTGTGCCCTGGCAGGCCCTGAAACGCACATGTGTGAAGGAAACTGACTGTTATTATTTCACAGTCAAAAAAGTGTTGTTGTTTTTAAATGTACACTACTGTTACACCAGATATGAGTTGCACTGGTGTGACACTGTGCCCTGGCAGGCCCTGAAACCCACATGTGTGAAGGAAACTGACTGTTATTATTTCACAGTCAAAAAAGTGTTGGCACAGTATACGCTGTGAGCCTGACACACACGCTGGCAGGTAGGCAACTGCAATTAGATTACACAGGAAAATAAAAAACAAGCAGACTGATGTTCTAGCCCTAAAAAGGGCTTTTTGGGGTGATGTCCTTACAGCAGAGATCAGATGAGTCCTTCAGGACTGTAGTGGACACTGAATACACTAGCCTAGCTATCGATTTCCTTATTAAATCAGCAGCAGCTACACTGTCCCTCCTCTCACTAAGAATGCAGCTTCCGGGGGTGCGGGGCCTGGCCAGCATGGCGGACGGACGTGCATGAAGTGAGCTCCCTGCATACAGCCTGCAAAGTGAGACCCACAGAGGGAATAATACCTTTGGAGGTTGCTCACTGAACACTTACCTGTTCCTGAACACCAGGGAGCTTACCCGATCAAGTTTGTAGCAGCCTATGCCTACGCACTGTCCTGTGGCCTATCTGCTCTGGGGGTTCTGTGGCAGGGAGAAGCGGCCGATCTCCCGGCCTGGAGCTCTCATCGTGTCTGCACCTTATATCTACAGCCCCGTTTCCCCCCCCCCCCCTAGAACCAGGGAGAGGCTAAAGTAACCCACAAGGCTAAATGGCCACTACTCACCCTGACAAAACGAGCCATCGTGTCAAAGCTAAGATGGCCGCCACTCCGACAGAGCAATCAAGCCCACACTGGGAAGCTAAGTTCCATGCAGCCTTTGATGCTCTCTGTGCATCCTTCTGGAATCGGATTGAATCACGGCAGAGGGCTTTGCTACTCACCTCACCTAGGTTGGAAGAGATCTCCAGAGGTGCCCCAGCATTGTGCTCTCCTTCGGAACAGAGAGCCAGGGGGGATGGCACGCCTGAACAGGACCGATCCCAGAACCTCAAAGGTTACTTATACTGAAGCTGGAGGGCTGGGGGGCGACCAGGCATCTTCTTCCACAGTGGACTGGGCTCGGGGAGCAAGGGTGCTGATGCAATTGGCTAAACATCTCTGCTGCTGAGAATCTAAAATGCCCTTGTTATGAGGTGTAGTCAGTTGTCTAGCATTTAACAGCACTCACTAAGAGGTTATTTAGTCTACTTATTTCTAGTTTTGATATTCTGATTCACACATGTTGATCTATAACTGGTGGTGTTAATCCCCTTACCCCTCTTCAGTTCAAGCATGTGTATTCAAACTTACGAACACTCTCAACATGTCTGACGATTTCCCTATGCCATGCTTTTCACTTATATCAAGACAAGTTTACCTAGCATGATTGTTTTATATTTTAAAAATGTGCAGTTCCTCTTGACATTTTGTTTCATAACTCTAAGTCTGGATTCCAACGTTTTGCATTGCACCATATGTCATTGTCACTACGTGTATGTTCACTGCACTTCAAAAATAAAGAATAAAAAAAAAAAGAATGCAGCTTCCGAATGAATCTAAAATGGATGCTGTCCAGGAGGTGGTAGGGTCTGGGAGGGAGGGTCTGCTGCTGATTGGCTGGAATGTGTCTGCTGACTGTGAGGTACAGGGTCAAAGTTTACTCAATGATGACGAAGAGGGGGCAGACCGAACATCGCATATGTTCGCCCACCGTGGCGAACGCGAACAAGCTATGTTCGCCAGGAACTATTTGCCGGCGAACTATTCGGGACATCTCTTTTCTTGGGTCCAATAAAATTGCCTATTCTTTGGAACATTTTGGAGTGCCTGGATTACTTTTCTACTTATATATGCTATATTTGATCTCTTTGGTACTGGGACTGATCCAAGAATAAGGGGGGGGACCTATTGTCCTCCACCCCACCCCCACCCCTGAGTGGCAGATTGGGGCCCCATATACCAATAAGGGGGGGGACCTAATGTCCTCCCCCCTGAGCCCCATCCCTGATCGGTGGGTGGGGGCCGTAAATACTAATAAGGGGGGAACCTAATGTCCTCCCCCCTGGCCCTGCGCGGAGCCCTTGCCGGGTGAAGATTGATTATTATTTTTTGCGCTCGTTTTTTTACATTTATTTTTTTAAGTGCATCGGTTATTATGGATTTTTTATTTGGCCTTTTTTGGGGCTGAAAAAATAAGATTTTAGAAGAAAGAAAACATTGAATGGTAAGTTTTATTTTCTTTACAGGTACTTAGTTAAAGCCCCCCCCCCCTCATTATTTTTAGGGTGAGGGGGGTAGGTAGGGGTTAAAATTTTTTTGGGGGGTGACTAGGGGTTTGGGGACCCCTAGTCACCTGGGGGGTAACATTTTTATTTAGGGCCCCCACCCGCCGCTAAGGGGTGGGGGCCAGGGGGAAGACATTAGGTCCCCCCCCTTATTCCAATTTAGGGCCCCCACCCACCGTTCAGGGGTGGGGGCCAGGGGGGAGGACATTAGGTGTGTCCCCCTTTTTGTATTTAGGACCCCCACCCGCCGCTCATGGGTGGGGGCCAGGGGGGAGGACATGAGGTGTCACCCCCTTATTCCAATTTTGGGCCCCCACCCACCACTCAGGGGTGGGGGCCAGGGGGGAGGACATTAGGTCCACCCCCTTATCAGTATTTAGGGCCCCAACCCGCCGCTCAGGGGTGGGGGCCAGGGGGTAGGACATTAGGTCCCCCCCTTATTCCAATTTAGGGCCCCCACCCGCCGCTCAGGGGTGGGGGCTAGGGGGAGGACATTAGGTCCCCCCCTTATTCCAATTTAGGGCCCCCACCCACCGCTCAGGGGTGGGGGCCAGGGGGGAGGACATTAGGTCCCCCCTTATTAGTATTTAGGGCCCCCACCCACCGCTCAGGGGTGGGGGCCGGGGGGAGGACAATAGGTCCCCCCATCATTTTACTTTAGGGCCCCCACCCGCCGCCGAATTTCCAAAGTTGCCGAAGTTCCGAAGTGTTGAAGTGCCGAATTGCCAAAGTCCCGAATTGCGGAAGTCCCGAATTTCAGAATACCGAACCAAATATTTTCCCCATGCACATGCCTATCTCGCAGTTCATCACACTGACAATGTATTTTCAGCCATTCCTATCTAGACATGTGAGCATAGTATGCATCTTGATAATACATTTGTAGCTTGCTAAAAACAATAAAAGGAGATGTCTGTCATTCCTGTTCAGTATCTTACTGTTTAGCGCTTTATTTAACATGTATCTGCCAGGATGCTGTGCTTTGAATTTGCAATATTTGTGTAACATGATATAATCTAAATAAAAGAAAGATTGACGAAAACAATATTGTGAATAATGTCCCGAATTCGGCAGTCAGATTTGCTAACTTAAATAGAGTCTATTAGAAGTATAGTGAATAAACATCTATGTGTTCATTTTTTTTATTCAGTTTTTTTCCCCCTTTAATCAGTCATAACTTCCTGCAATGTACAAACAAAGTAAAAGGACCCATCCTTATTTTAAACCTTACTGTATTATTGTTTTTGTAGGAAACGGAGCCAGACCTTTCATTACAGTCGCACCAAACACAGGAAAGATATTCAAAGGGGAATCAATAACTGTGACATGTAACCCTACAAATCAAGAAAGTCAGGGATACTTCTGGTACAAAAACAATGACATGAATCATTATGGAAACAATATTATTGTATCAGCTAAAAAGGAAAACAGCGGTGACTATAAGTGTGAGATTGGCTATAGTGATAAAAGTGAGCCGTTCACACTGATAGTTAGTGATGGTGAGTGCTAAAAAAATATACCTCTATTATCTGCTAACTATCAAAAAAATGTATTATTAATTGTATCAATTGTTTTACTCTGATTATGTGCCTTTTATAAAGCATGATTTTTATTATTACATAGTTACATAGTTACATAGCTCAAGTTCAGCCTTCCTCACATATGTTTTTGCTGTTGATCCAAAAGAAGGCAAAAAAGCTAGTGTGTAGCTCTTCCAATTTTGCAACAAACTAGGGAAAAATTCCTTCTTGACCCCAAAATAGCAGTCAGATGTCTCCTTGGATCAAGCAGCTATTACCCCACTAATTAGAAATTATATCCCTGTATGTTATGTTTTTGTAAGTATGTCTCCTATTGCAGTTTAAACATCTGTATGGACTCTGATAAAACCACCTCTTCAGGCAGAGAATTCCATAGCCTTATTACTCTTACTGTAAAAAAACCTTTTCTTTGCCTTAGGTGAAATCTCCTTTCTTCCAGCCGAAATGTGTGACCTTGTGTCCTTTGTATAGCCCTGTTTATGAATAGATTTCCAGATAATGGTTTGTACTGGCCCCAAATATATTTGTATAATGTTATCATATCCCCTCTGAGTTGCAGTTTTTCCAAACTAAAGAGATTTACATTTTTTAACCTTTCTTCGTAACTAAAATGCTCCATTCCTTTTATCAGTTTTGTAGCTCGTCTCTGAACTTTTTCTAGTGCCATGATATCCTTCTTTAGAACAGGTGCCCAAAATTGCACAGCATATTCAAGGTGTTACCAGCGATTTATAAAGAGGCAAAATTAAATTTTCATCCTGAGAATTTATGCCCCTATTTATACATGACAAAACCTTACTGGCCTTAGCAACTGCAGATTGACATTGTATATTGCTGCCTAATTTGTTGTCTATATGTCACTAATGTGGTGACATGACTGGAATCTACCACTGTGCAGTGATGGTGGAACTCCAAATAGGACATGAGAAATCTTTCTTCAGTGAATATGTTTTTGTTTTTAATTTGGGTAAAAAATACTCATTGAGGAAAGAGTGTTTAGTGTCATGCCGTATGCCGGCGCTGCTCCTGTCAGAGCGCAGCATGGGTCCCGGTGGGCACGTATCGCTACGGCGGTATTCCTACAAACTAAGGGGAATACTGCCAAACACTCACCAGTGGTGACCTCTCCTCTCTCAGCGGCCGGGCCTGTATCATTAACAAATTAAGGACCAAACTTCTGGATTAAAAGGGAACCATGACATGTCACACATGTCATGTGTCCTTAAGGGGTTAAAGACGCCGGCCACTGCAGCTGTGAATAATTTAAGGGTTTCCTGTTTAACCCTTATAGCTCCAGATCAATTAATTTAGTATGGGTGTGTTACACACATAAGCTGATCACGTGTTTCCCTACAGCCTATCGGGAAACGCCTTTAGCTATTTAAACCTAGTTTGTCCATTTCTCAGTGCCCTGTTGTGGTTTCCAGTTGGTTATCTGAGAGCGCGTTCCTTGTATTGATTTCTTGTGTATCTGACCTTGGCTTCCCTTATTGACTATCCGATCTCTGTATTCCTTGACTTTTTGCGTTATACCTTTGTCTTTGCTTTTCCCTATCTTGTGTCTTTTGCCTTTAAACGTTAAATCTGGCCATTCTAAGGCCCGGTAATACGTCTTAGGTATTTACTTTATATCTACTTAAGTTCTGCGTGTTGGGCATCTACAGTAATCCTGACAGTCAGCCTATGAGCGGAGCCATGTGCTGCCTTAACCCCTTAAAGACCAAACTTCTGGAATAAAAGGGAATCATGACATGTCACACATGTCATGTGTCCTTAAGGGGTTAAAGACCATCCACCTGTAGAGGAGGTGGAGGCAAGGGCCTGGGAGACCCTGGTAAGATGTCAAATCAACCTCAAAAAGCTTAAGATTAAGTGTCTTGATGCACAAAACGAATCAGGCAATCCTCCTGGGATATGCTTTTTTATGTTTTGCACTGCTATGTCCCTACTTGTTTCTGTTTTTAAACAATTTCAATCAAATGTTTGTTTCAAACAATCATGGACTTCATCTACTTTATTCATGATTTTGAGCGTTAGCCAGTGTGTCCATGGATTGTGTTTAATCACCTTAACCCCTTAAGGACACATGACATGTCTGACACGTCATGATTCCCTTTTATTCCAGAAGTTTGGTCCTTAAGGGGTTAAACAGCTTGACTACTTACAGTGGAATGTTCCTTTAATAATGAGTCCCTATTGAAATTCAAGAGGGATTGGTCCTGATAAATGTGTGGGAATAATCATGATTTCTGCCAGAAGATAGTTAGTTAAATGTTCATTTATTAGAAATTTTGATTATGTTAGTGTGTGGTTTTCAAAATCAAAAATTGAGCAAAAATCGTAACAAAAATACATAATACAAGTGAATCCCTCTTTCACATGTATTTATTTCTGTTTCTCCTTTTAAAGATTTTCCACAGTAAATTTACTTTTCCGCTAACTGGTTTCCTTTTTAATATCATGCCCTTTTCCTCTGTCTCTTTCCTTGTTCTTTTTTTAAATCAACCCATAAACTTTTTTGGGGGGGGATCTATTTTAGTTTTTATTACTTCCTCTTCCATTTTTTTATTCCCTTCATTGCATGAATCCCTTTAATACTCGTTCTCTATGCCCCTTTCTTTATCTGTCGAATTATTTGTTTCTTTTTTACATCGGTCATTAGAATATTCTGTTTTTTTTGTTTTTGTTTTGCTTTTTCCCCACTCCATTCCTCTTGTAGTTTCCACTGTTTGTCGGTACCAGCTCGGCTGCTTGGAAATGTGCTGGATTTTATGCTCCTGAAAAAACACTGTACTCCTACCTGTGAACAGTTCTAGATTTCAGGCTTTTGTACCACAGTCCTGGCTTGTCTGGGCTAAGTAGGACTAGGACTCAGTGCATGATCTGCCCTGAGCGGGGCTGGGTGGGGTGGCTTTTAGTCAGCCTGGTGTGCATTCATCGTATACATATCAGTAGAAAAGCACAAATAGTATAATACTGTATAACACCAGAATATTTAGGTAATTACTGCACTCACAAAAGTACGGTGAAATGTAGGCACGTAGTCCTTCTTGTTTTCTCTTTCCACTCATTCAATGCATGAAGTAGAAAGGAAAGAGACAAACACATAGTGTAACAGTATGAACAAAATATATTACTTTTTTCAGGTTGCACTCACAAGATAAAAAATCATGTACGGCAAATCAAAAAGCTCCTTTTTCCTGGACCAAGACGTGTACAAGGGTCAACATGAACAGTTGTGCAGCAGCAATATCAGGATAAAAACAACAAAGATTTATTTGAAAATGAAACACTATATAAGTCTCTAAGCTCTATGCATTTCGTCCAATGCAGGACTTCCTCAGGGTAATCCAAAAGGTCTATGCAGGTCCTCTTATCTCTACATTTTAAAGTCCTCTTTTCACGCCGTCCCGAACTGCCCTGAGCCAATCGGGATCAGCGACTTGATGTGGATGCATCTGTATTCAATGATTGTGTTCAAAACTATTACTGATTAAATAAATATAGAAATATAAATATGGGTAATAGGCAGATAATTTATAGAGCAGGGGATTTAGGAATCCAATCTCTCGTGGGCAGAGGTATTGGATAAAAAGGGAAAATGTAAATAGAAAATTAATTGAAATTTTAAATGAAGGATTAAAAATATAAAAATTATACGAAAAAATAATTTAAAATAAAAATAAATAAAAGGGAAAAGAAAAAAAGTAAGTGAAAAATAAAAGTAGTATTAAAAAAAAATAATAATGAAAGAAAAAAAGTACCTGATAAAAAAAATATTGAAATAAAAAAAAAAGCAAAATTAAAATAAGAGTAAAAATTGCAAAATATAAAAATGAGGTTATAAGAAACAAACCATATCAAAGTCTACATTCAGTCCTGCTGGATGTAGAGTATTTAAGGTATAAATCAAAAACCCCTCTCTGCATCTAAGTTTCATTACTCCTTTTTCGTCGTGACACCTGTTCAATACCAGTGCACACAAAAGTCTTAATATCAAAGGTAGGACAATGATTTCAATGAATAGGTACAGAGTGTGTAGTGAGTTTTTTTCTAATATTATTATAATACTTCATTAATTTGGTCTTAATGGGTCTACTAGATCTTTATTTGTACTGTGCCCCACAACCACAGGTTAGTAGATAGACCACATGAGTAGCGGTGCATGTTATATAGTCTTTAATTTTAAAACTGTCTCTTTGTTTTTGAAATCTATAGTTTTCTTAGGTAAAATATGACAGCCTTTACATATACCACATTTATGAAAACCTTTTTTTTCTTTCATTCTAAAAGTAATATTTTTTAAATTTTTGTTTTTTTCTAAAAATCATTTTAGGTACTGGAGGTAACTGGGGGGATTTGTAAATGCTTTTTTTTTATACCCCCTTTAAATGGGGGGTACTGTTATACTCTGGAGACTTCTCTGAATACAAATATGAGTGTAAAACCATAAAATGTATCATGACGATATCATCAATGAAAATGCAGTTTTCGTGTGAGAAATGCAAAAAAAAACAACAAATATGAATGCTAACTTTGGCCTGGGTAAGTGGCTACTACATAAGACTGGACGTACCCAATTGTGAATGGGGTTGTCTACTTTTTCAAATGGTATGCAATGATGGGGTTCATTTTCATTTTTGGGCTTCTATAGCGTCTCAAAGGCAACATAGCCAATTTAGCAAATTTCAATTTGCAAAAACAGAAATTGGCAAATTTGATATTTGACCCTGTAACTTTCCAAAACACAATAAAACTTGTACATGAGGGATAATGTTGTACTCGTGAGACATTACTCTTTACAAATATGAGTATTTTAAAAGCAGTAAAACGTATTATAGTGATGATAGCATCTGTGAAACCACAGTTTATTTGTGAAAAATGCAAAAAAAAAAACAATATAAATGCTTACTTTGGCCAGGGTTTGTGACTAAGAGGATACTAAAAAGACTTGACATTTTGAATACCTTGGGTTGTCTACTTTTACAAATGGTATGCCATGATGGCGTTAATTTTCATTCCTGGGCTACTATATGGTTTCAAAGGCAACATAGGCTCAGCAAACCAATCTGGCAAATTTCAATGTGCAAATATGGAAAAACCCTACATTTGACCCCTGTAAGTTTCTAAAAAGCCATAAAACCTGTACATGGGGGCATTGTTGTACTCATGAGACATTACTGAAAACAAATATGTGTATTGTATTGCAGTAAAATCCAATAGTATTATGACATTCACAGTTAAAATGTAATGCAGAACTTAAAAATTTCTAAATGAAATGGTTATTGGATCAGCGCTTAGTGACCAGTAGACAGCTAGAATGATTAAGAAATGGGTCGCAACCTAAGGGTGTGATGTTCCCTCAAAAAACATCAACAGAATCTACAGGTCACTCCAATAGTTATAGTATAATAAAAACAATGAAAACAAAGCGTACTTACATAAAATGAATAAAGATAGAATAGAGTCCTGATAAAAAGTATGTAGATAACAATAGTCCAAGTTTGATTGAAGAGATAAATAAAGTCGGTGGGCTTTGTAGGATCCGAGGTAGTCAGGTGTCCAGATAATATGGAAGCATGCAGATAAAATAAAAAATTCCAATAGTGTAAAACTGCGGTGGTAAGACAGAGATAATGGTAATAGTAGTCCTCCTACTCACCTATTGTAGAGCTATGGCCAGCTCAGGAGTGAATAGCGTTCAGTGGCGTTGATCCCCCACTGGTAGGATATAGGTGTTGGTAGGTGGTACAGGTCCTTGATATAGGGAAAGAAAAAATAAAAGCAAATAGTGCTTTCTGTACGCAGCAATAAAAGGTAAGTATATAAAAGGTATAATACTCACATATAGGTGAGCAGTAATGTACTGCTCACTATGATAGCGTAGGTGGTATAATCTCCATTTAGGATTCTTTGGTGAGTAGGTAATCTGGAGTATTCAATGACCAGGTAAGAAATTAATAAAAAATAATATGATAAAAAAAAATGCTATATATATATATATATATATATAAAAAGGTATATGGCACAAGCACAATATAAGGGGCCAATATTCCTTTAATAAGAGCTAATAAAATACATTAAAAAACAGCCAAACGCATTTCACCAGTAAATGGCTTCATCAAGTGGCAATAAAAACAGTACCTCGTACATAGGAGTTTCTATAGGTACTAACATACATTTAATTATTCAAATATTGGCACCAAAATGACATTACAGTAACAAATAACATCCAGTATAAAACAGAACAAAATGCATATGTACATATTACATCATTTATACAGAGTTAAATACATAAATGTATTTATTAAAACGAGAGGTTAAAAAAACTTTAAACTAGGCATAATTAAAACATATTGATGGGCGGTCACGTGGTTCGCGATAGGGGTATGATGCGCTGAACCACGTGACTCGCCGAGGGTGCTCTTGGGAGTTGTATGCCAAATAAAAAACAAACCAATCTGGCAAATTTCACTGTGCAAATATGGAAAAGCCCTACATTTGACCTCTGTAAGTTTCCAAAAACCCATAAAACCTGTACATGGGGGGTACAGTTGTACTCGTGAGACATCACTGAAAACAAATATGTGTATTTTATTGCAGTAAAATCCAATAGTATTATGACATTCATTGTTAAAATGTAATGCAGATATATAAATATTTGATATGAAATAAAAGCCCTGTTTCTCCTGAACAAAATGATATGTAATAAAGGTGGGTGCACTTAATAAGAAGAAGGTAAATTATGGTTGAACTACATACAGTTGCAAGAAAAAGTATGTGAACCCTTTGGAATGATATGGATTTCTGCACAAATTGGTCATAAAATGTGATCTGATTATCATCTAAGTCACAACAATAGACAATCACAGTCTGCTTAAACTAATAACACACAAAGAATGAAATGTTGCCATGTTTTTATTGAACACACCATGTAAACATTCACAGTGCAGGTGAAAAAAGTATGTGAGCCCTTGGATTTAATAACTGGTTGAACCTTCTTTGGCAGCAATAACTTCAACCAAATGTTTCCTGCAGTTGCAGATCAGACGTGAACAACGGTCCAGAGTAATTCTTGACCATTCCTCTTTACGGAACTGTTTCAGTTCAGCAATATTCTTGGGATGTCTGGTGTGAATCGCTTTCTTGAGGTCATGCCACAGCATCTCAATCGGGTTGAGGTCAGGACTCTGACTGGGCCACTTCAGAAGGCGTATTTTCTTCTGTTTAAGCCATTCTGTTGTTAATTTACTTCTATGCTTTGGGTCATTGTCCTGTTGCAACACCCATCTTCTGTTGAGCTTCAGCTGATGCCCCCACCACCATACTTCACAGTTGGGATGAGGTTTTGATGTTGGTGTGCTGTGTGCTCCTCTTTTTCGCCACACATTGTGTTGTGTGTTTCTTCCAAACAACTCAACTTTGGTTTCATATGTCCACAGAATATTTTGCCAGTACTGCTGTGGAACATCCAGGTGCTCTTGTGCAAACTGTAAACGTGCAGCAATGTTTTGTTTGGACAGCAGTGGCTTCCTCTGTGGTATCCTCCCATGAAATCCATTCTTGTTTAGTGTTTTACGTATTGTAGATTCGCTAACAGGGATGTTAGCATTTGCCAGTGACTTTTGTAAGTCTTTAGCTCACACTCTAGGATTCTTCTTCACCTCATTGAGCCGTCTGCGCTGTGCTCTTGCAGTCATCTTTACAGGACGGCCACTCCTAGGGAGAGTAGCAGCAGTGCTGAACTTTCTCCATTTATAGACAATTTGTCTTACCGTGGACTGATGAACAGCAAGGCTTTTGGAGATACTTTTATAACCCTTTCCAGCTTTATGCAGGTCAACAATTCTTAATCGTAGGTCTTCTGAGAGCTCTTTTGTGCGAGGCATCATTCACATCAGGCAATCCTTCTTGTGAAAAGCAAACCCAGAACTGGTGTGTGGTTTTTATAGGGCAGGGCAGCTGTAACCAACACCTCCAATCTCATCTCATTGATTGGACTCCAGTTGACTGACATCTCACTCCAATTAGCTCTTGGAGATGTCATTAGTCTAGGGGTTCACATACTTTTTCCACCTGCACTGTGAATGTTTACATGGTGTGTTCAATAAAAACATGGCATCATTTCATTATTTGTGTGTTATTAGTTTAAGCAGACTGTGATTGTCTATTGTTGTGACCTAGATGATAATCAGATCACATTTTATGACCAATTTGTGCAGAAATCCATATCATTCCAAAGGGTTCACATACTTTTTCTTGCAACTGTATAGCGCAAATTCCAGGTGTTATTTACGTTTTGTTTTGATCACAACTTGGCTCAGTCCTTAAAGGGTTAAACAATACAGAAGATGTAAAGGCATTGGAAACTGTAATCTAACTTATGTGTTGATACATGTGGAATGTCTTTTTTACCTATATTATTCAGGAAATTGGTACATAATTACCAAAAAGTTTTAAATTCACAATGAATTGCCAATGCCATCTCTACTTGGAGGTCACCAATGGTACACAGTCAGTTATGTTATTATAAAAAAATGTAACTATATTTTTTTTTATGAATTTAACATAATTATATGTTGTTTTTCAGACACGTTGGTCAGACCTGTGATTTCTGTAACGCCAAACACCAGAAAGATATTCATTGGAGATTCTATAACTTTAACTTGTAGTGTGGATTCTGTCAGTCAAGGGGACCAGAACTATTATTGGTACAAAGACAGCAAATATGTATATATTACTGGAAAAACGTTTACAATTCAATCTGCTGAAATCGACGACAGCGGCGATTACCAGTGTGAAACCGAGAGGGGCGATCAAAGTGATCCTTTCAATTTAGATGTTGGTAATGGTGAGTAGTTATGCCGTTCAGCTCTGAACAAGGAAAATAAATAAACCTTTTAAAATTTTGCCTTGATATCTGCTAAGATGCCTATGCAACACCACTAATGCCTTCTTTAAACAAGAGCCTTTATTGGATATTATCCTATTTTGATGATGATCATTGTATTCAATAAGACTCTGTCCATACTTGTGAGTTTAATTTTAGCAGAGTTTTATATCTATCGTTTGGTCACTACAATATTTTACACGTTTTCTTTTTTTTAAAATAAATTTTAGGTCATTGAGATCCTCATTTAAGGGAGAGTGCAAGTATATTCTATATTTATTTTATTTCACTATATCGCAGTGTATTTATTTATGTACACAAATCACAGGGTTCATTCACTTTTTTACTATTTATTTGTACCAATTTGAATTATTTTATTGTCACTGTTCATAATGTTACATTGTGTTTTTAAGATTATTTGTGCACCTAATTATTTATTTCAATATCTACTAACCCACTACCCCACGGTACCTCATGAATCCAATGATTCTCTAAGTGCCGGGAAGATACAACTAAAGTCATTTATAATAGAGCCAGTTTCTCTTAAAATCAAAATTTTCATAAAATAAGATAATGTGGGCAGCCAGTTAACCCATAATGCACTCCAGTAAACCAACGTTCTTCAGTGGACTAGAGTGTTCTTTTAACTACTTTGAATATTTCATATAATTATAAATAAAATCAAAAATTCCTATAGTGATGATAATTCTCATGCAGTCCAACAAAAGAGTTCATTCTGTCTGTGAGAGGAGATACACAGTCAATAGGTTAATAATTCAAAACATTTTAGTAAAACACAAAACAATATAATGTGGAGTCCATCAGATGGTGAAATTAGATCTTGTTTCTTCATCGGATCCTGCTTCTCTGTATGAGTGTAGGTCATTCCAAATCATTTTTGTCACCCTTGAGTTGTATTTGAATACATAATAATCAGATTTTCAGCATAATAGAAAATATAAACATGTTTTTTGTGTCGTTTGCTCTGGTTTAATAATTTTGGAGGACAGAGAGTCCCATGAGCCAATGCTTAGGGATATTAAAGTTTCAAATGCAGTCAAGGGAAAACGTGCATGTTTAGGTACCTGGTTCCAGCTATAAAGAGCACCTTCTCTCAGATCTATTCACTAGAGTGACGGTGATCTTGGAGCCACCCGGAGGACTGATTACCAAAGGAGGGAGGCTGAAAGTGACCTGCTCTGTGGATAGAGGGTCCGGGGACATGGAATTCAAATGGTGCAAGCAAGAGGGTGAAACCTGTGAAGAAAAGTATCAGTCAGGATCGCAACAGAAACAATTTCTGGTGGAATCTGTGATGGAAAGCTACAGTGGAGACTATTTATGTTCGGTAACTGCCAACAACATTCAGGTTGCTTTCAAAAGTGAAACGGTGAAGATATCTGTGCACGGTAAGAATATAAATGTCTGACAAAGTGACAGTCATGATAAAGTGACAGAGTAACCTCTAACTTACACACCTGTCTCTTGCTCTCTCCTATAGGGCAATACTTTGCTCTCTCCTCCAGTCCTGCTTCACTCCCACCTTATTTGATTGCTACCTCCTGTCCTAATGTGTTCTACACCCCACCTCCTATAGACTGTAAGCTCGTTTGAGCAGGGTCCTCTTCAACCTATCGTTCCTGTAAGTTTTCTTGTAATTGTCCTGTAAAGCGCTACGGAATCTGTTTGTGCTATATAAATGGCAATCATATTAATAATAATAATGAATTAGCCTAGCTTACTCATTGGGGCACATTGGAGGAAATGTATTCATTTACCATGTCATATCAGTTAATTGCATTCAATATTATATTATAAGACTGGAGTTGTGAGAATGAGCTATCGCGCTAGTTTTATTACTGTGTACAAGGTGGGCCAAAATTCTGAGCAGGATTTGACAAGTAAATAACTTATTTGTTAGTATTTACATGTTTTTGTTGCAGGATATGTGAGTCTTCGCAATTTCATTATGAGTACTTTCTTGAAGGAACAAACAAAATAGTAGAATTTTATTTGTGTGCGATATCGGATATGATTAAAAATGTTGTATGTCCTGTAGTGAAATTTTTTTTTGTGAAGATGAGACTTATGAGTTTATGTGCTTATTTGTATTAATATTGTCCTTCTAACTGTGCCTACAGGAGCATTCTTAGGTGAAAAAACGACTAAAGACTTCAGGACAAGTGTACATTTTGTGGCCCCTTCCCACATATATTGACACCAGCTCCTCCCGAAACTCGCCCAATCCTAAACCTTAGCATAAATGACCCAGGAATAACATTATAATGCTGAATCTTTAAAATGAGTCAGAATATGATATAATCAATAGAAGAGATGGAAAGGTTGGAGCACAACAAAAGACAAGAAGGGGATTGTTTCTCTGAATAAAGTTCAAAGAGAAACAAAAACGGTTATAATCTCTCTGAATAAATCTGCCAGAGAGAAAAAAAAGTGATTGTCGATCTGTATAAAGTTGGAAAAGAGGAGAAGAAAAAAAAAGGCAGGGAAACTAGTAGCACTGCAATATAAGCATATGGCCACTAAGGCCAGCAGTACTATACGTAGGATAGAGAGTCTTAAAGCTATTAAATATACATAAATAGGAAATACTACAAGGACCGCACTCTAACCAAACACAAATGACCTTACTCTGTGAATAGAAAACCGTTCCTAGTAAAAGTAATCTTAATAGTCTTTTTCATAAAACACAATATAGTGTGTCGAATAGTCTCTGGTAGATCCACCAATAAGCACTACAAAATAAAATGAGAGGTACCTGGAAGTCACTGCGAGCTGTACCTATGATATGCTGGTAACAATTCTAAAAATGTGAGACGTTTTATACATTTTATGTGAAGGTTTTAATAAATATATTAAAGTAACACTATAGGGTCAGGAACACAAACTCACCGTATTTCCAGAGCCGCACGGGGCCGCTTGGTGACATAATCAGAATTGCAGATTTTTAGCCAATCCAATGCTTTCCCATTGGGAAAGCATTGGATTGGCTAAAATCGGCAAAGGGGCCTGGACCAAACTGGTGTTTGGCCAATCGGCACCTCCTCATAGAGATGTATTGAATCAATGCATCTTGTAGCAGAGCTGCAATATTAAATCCCAATATCTCCGCTGGTAAAAGAAAGTAATCCAAGAAAAGCGCTGAAATGAGGGCAATATCCCAAATCCCCCCTGTAACCGGACGAAACACAGTTCTGGGAGTCAACTGAGGTTTTTATTCACATGCTCCAGTATTTATGTGATTCCCCATGCAAGGGGTTTCCTTAATCATCTTACAGGGGTTATACAGTAGGGGACTACATGGGGAACTTAACATACAGGACATTTCTCCCACCATGCACTGCTGTACGAGAGGGATACTCCCACAGAATATCCTGTTAAGTGGATTATCCCTCCGTACAGCAGAACCGAGCTTTTTATTCAAAAATATGGAACTGACACATTATTCGTGCTATTGGACCGAATGTCATATGAGTAGATAGCTGGGATCTGAGCGCATAAAATACAAAATACATTTTAATATGGATTCTCCATAAAAGACTCGAATACATGGTGTGAGTGAAAGTACTGAAAGACCGGTGTTCCCGAACGGTCTGGAAGTCCAGCGGTGTTCGTGCCGTCGAGTAGCCGATTTTCGTTCCAGGCACTCGATGACCGAACACCGCTAGGCTAAAAGTGAATCCAAGATGGCCGCCGCCGTGTGGTCGGTATCCAAACGGTGGCCACCCCGTGAATCAATTAACTGGGGAATGCTACAATGTTGCAATCTGTTTAATGGGAGCCACACGACCTCCTGTGTGGGGTCTCCCATTCGGTACTTTGTACGTTACACGAACAGTGTTGAAAGTCACTGTTTGTGAAACTACCATATGAATGCTAGCGGCTTTCGTGGCACTAGCAAACGAATGACCTCTATCACCTTTTACCGCGAACACATAAAACAACATAGGTTAAACAGCCTTTCTAGGACAACCATGAGATATTTACAGTAATAGTCTGAAGTAGCTAGGTTTGCCACTCATCTCTATGAGGAAAATTCAGCATCCCCATGCAGTGCATGGAAACGCTGAACGGTAGTGCGCCCTACTGTGCAGCACTGCCCCAGGAAACACCTCCAGTGGCCATCTGAGGAGTGGCCACTTGGAGGTGTCCCTAGGGGTAATGTAAACACTGCTTATCTCTGTAAAAAGCCGGTGTTGGAATTAAAATGCCTGAAGGCAATGATTATACTCACCAGAACAACTACATTAAGCTATAATTGTTCTGGTGACTATAGTGTCCTTTTAACATTTTGAATGTTACTACGCTATTAGCAGTACTCTTAGTACTTTCCTCACTATTATTCCATTTTATTTTATTATTGGTGGATCTACCAGAGACAAGTCGACACATTATATGGTGTTTTAAAAAAGACTATTAAGAATATTTTTACCAGGATCAGGTTTCTATTCATAGATTAAGGTAATTTGTGTTTAGTTAGAGCGTAGCCCCTAGATTATTTATCTTATAGAGTATTAAATTATTATTATTATTTTATTTATAATGCGTTGGCAAATTGCGTAGCGCTGTACAAGGGGATAAACCTATATTTATAAACTCCACAATCATTATATTAATCCCTCACCATGCTGCCTTAGTCCTGTACCATGCGCCTTAGACCCACATTGGCAGAATTAAATCGCCATTCACTGCATTCAAACCCTGCATCAGAAGCAATACCCTCACATGGTGTATAATGAACTCCGAATATTGTGCATTAAAGTGTCACAATCACAAATCATGCAACTAAAGGTGTTACTTAACCATGAATATAACAGGGCTAACAATGATAGAGTGCCAAAATCAGACCAGGGAGGTCAGCCCATCCCTAGGAACACCTCTGAGTGCCTAGACTGTCAGAAACCATGTGGACATAAACCTTATTCAAAAAGAAAACAGAGTGCTCTTTACTTACTATCAGTAGATTTCAATGTCTATTTTTTATCAATTTATTTTATTAAATAAAGTATTACCTCTTTAACTTGTATCTTGATAGTTTTCAAAGTAATTAGCCAATTTGCTTAAGTTACCAATATTATTGTTCTAACAGTGCCTGTGTTTGACGCAAGACTACATCCATACACAGACAAACTGCAAATGGTGGTTGGAGACAACATGACCTTTACTTGCTCAGTGGAGCGAGGCACCACTCCTCACTTCCAGTGGTGGCACAATCGAGTGGAGGTAGATAATCAGTCTGGGATGTATCAGATCAGAGAGTCTGGGAAGATGTTATATATAGAGTCTGTCAACTCTGACCATGAAGGAAAGTTCTACTGCAAGGCCAGCAATCAGATTTCAAACAAAATAACTACTATACAGAGCAACGTCTTGAACGTCCTTGTCATAGGTCAGTCCCTTTGGAGCAATAGTATTTTTCTGATTAACAGACTGGATTTCTATGTACATCAGCATGTATTACACATGGACAAATTGTCCGAAAGATAACTTACTTTTAACCCCTCAAGGACCAAACTTCTGGAATAAAAGGGAATCATGACATGTCAAACATCATGTGTCCTAAAGGGGTTAAAAACTCATCAATTCCTGTCTTCGTGTGGACTATAGTGCTCACCACCTGTATATTTTTTGTCTTTTTAGGAATTCTTTTTCTCAAAATAGTTTTACCTTTTCAAATTGTATTTTGCTAATTTGTACCAATATCATTCTTCTAACAGTACCTGTGTTAGGTGCCAGAATCCGTGCTGACAGAGACATTCTGGAGATGGGGATCGGAGACAATGTGACCTTTACTTGCTCGGTGGAGCAAGGAACCTTTCCTTTTTTCTTGTGGCGACACAATGGAAAGGATGTGGACCATAAGTCTGAGATGTACCACATCAAAGAGTATGGGAGGATCCTATATATTGAGTCTGTCCAATCGGTGCATAGAGGAACTTACCAGTGTTGGACAAGCAACCATGGCTCAAACAGGAACTTTACTGCAAAGAGCAATGTTCTGACCACCAGCATCACAGGTCCTGTTTAACCAGTATCTTTATTAACTAATTAGAATTTGCATGTGTAAATCTGGTTATTTTTCAAAGCATGTTGATATGACAGGTACTTATTCACGTTACCCACCTTATACAAAGACAATATATGCTTTTTATTGTAAGATTACAAGCATAAATGTTTAATTTCACAGGCCAAAATAGATTATGTATTTCTCATGGACTCTGTTGTTGTCAAACAGGATTTCTATGTAATCAGAAAACAGTCTCGTAATCACTGGAAGGGTGTTTGGTCCTTATTGATGACCCAAGGACACTTTAATGACAACACCTTATTAAATAGTTTATAACTGGACAAAAAGTGTATTTATCCATGAAATACACAAAACATGGATGTCTTTTAGTCTCCGTTTTAGTCTTGGGTTTTTAATCATTTACATGGGAGATGTAGTCTACAACATCTGTAGTGTCAAATGATGCCTACGCCTAATCTAGCATATCTCCATACATTCACCCATCAGAATGTAATTCCTGATTGTTCTCTACCCACAGAAAATACATTCAGCTTCCTGGTTTCTGTGATATCCCCCTTCCTGCTGATAGTAATTCTGACCACGGCCATTCTTGTTTTTATATACCGCCACAAACTTCCACTCCTGTGTACTAAAAGTCATCAGCCTGAACCAAAAACAGGTAACTGAAGTCTTAAATCACCCTATATTTTGTATATTTTGTCCTTCGCGGACATGTTAGAATTTCTAAACTGAAATTATCTGGACAATTTTATATATCACTCTGTTTATGTGCTACATTAGCCAAACAATATGTCAGAACCTTTTTCGCTGTAATATATAAAAAAAAATCTAATTATACTGTTATTAATAGAAAAAACGTGTGGTTCAAGACATGCTGTATACCAAACATTTAATATTGAATGTATACAAAGAAATAGCAAATTTAAGATTTTTTGTATTTTGATTTTTTTTTTAGGAAGAAATAAGAATAGTAGATATAATTGTGTTTGATATACTTAAAATGAAAATGTCACTTTTTAACAAAAACACCCATTTACCTAAATAAATTTAAAACAAATTTAAGTTTAAAAAGTACATTAATTTCTAGTTTTAAATAACAATAATTAGACATGTTTAGGAAAATAGTTTGATTAGTTTTATCATAAATCTTAAATGTATATTTAAACTTAATGTTTTAAAAAAATAAAAGAAAAATTATTGTTTTTTTTTATTTAGATGAAGCATTTACCAAATCCCGGGCTAGGTGAGTTACACAAATTATATTTGTACTTGCATTATATTCTACCTGGAGTTTGCCAGCCATTGACAGAATAATTCTCATTTTCTCCATTTCTCAATCTTCAATATTTTTCTTCAATAATTGCTAATTACAATATATTTAACGAATTTCATTATATACATTTTCAAAGGAAATAAAATTATAAATAAATTACCGCAATAGAGTACAAATATTGAGCATACAGAATATATACATAACATTATGTGATTTTATTAATTAGATATTTAGGGCCTGCCTGAAAACTTAGTCAGAAAATCCAAAGAATGTAATTTGCAAGCCTTATATTTGTTACTTTAACTTTCCATGAAACCTTTACATGGGGGACATCGTGGTACTTGTGGGTCCTCAATGAACACAAATATGTGTGTTTTATTGCAGTAATAGCACAACTTGCACATTTCTTAATTTCTCAAACTTTTTAGATTTTATTCATATTAGATTGTGTTACATATATAAATATGTAATGTAATTTGAAAGCCCTATTTCTCCAGAACAAAATTATAAATGATACGTGTGGGAGTACTTAATAGGAAAGAGGTAAATTAAGGTTGAACAAGCATATAGTTAAGATTTCAGGGGGTTTGGGGATTTGATTTGAACTTGTAGAATTGCCTCCATCCTTAAGGTCTATAACATTTTCTTATTTTCCTAATTTATTTTTAAAATGTGTATGCAAACATATATGTACATTTCCTTGGAATGTTCTTAATAGTGAAATGTATGTTTTAAGTGGTTGTGCATGAAAAATTGCATGTATTGATAATTAATTAACCAAAATAATTTTGTTGTGCGTAATTGGAAACTTTGGCTTGCAGTTCTGGGGTACTTTATTATTTAGGAAATGTTTCTAAATATTTGGTATTAAATCTGCATTATTTAATGAAAACAACTTGGCAAAGGACCACAACTAATTTTATAATTTATATATATATATAATTAATTAAAATATTTATTATTGATATAAGTGAAAACATAGGCTTTCTTATTGGCAGGACTGCACTGGGACAACAACATGAAATGAACCAATTAAGTTCTGAAGATGAACAAACGGAATACAGAAACTGTAAGGAAATAGAACTATCTAAATCATTCACTAGCCATGATTACCTTCTATTTAGACATGTGTATTCAGTTTTGTCTGAATCGCCAGTTATCCAAATTTTGGGTGATTGGCGAGTTGTCCAAATTCCATAACTCTGAATTGCCGTACAACTGAATCACGAAACAAACCAAACAAGGGACGGACGATCCGTTTACGTTGTTTCCATGATTGTCCTTGGTGCCCCAAAAAAGATGATTGATGGTTAGAGGACAGACACTAAATGTTGATTTTATTCACAGATCAATTAAGAAGTGAGAAAATAGGGCTAATGGTTGGCAACTCGAGAACAAATTACCTTCCAAATAGACCTTATATCCTTATGTTATATAGAAGGCTGTACTGCAGGTACCCACTAAGGGGGGGTCTTACATGCAGGTAGCCAAAAAACAAAAAACTCTTTAATAATCCCTCTTGAGGAGAAGAAAAAAATGTGAATATACAAGTGTAATTTAAAATAAGGACCTAGTGGGTCATAGCTACACCAACACGCTATGCTTAAAGAAACAAATAAACTGTGGAAATGTATGTGGCTTCAAAATGTGCCAAGTGTTCCACTAGTATAATTGTATCGAAAGGACCGAGGATATAAAATATGCATATAAAATATGCATCCAAAATTGCTAAAACAGCAGGCTATATTTTAGAGACAAATAAACTGTAAATATATGTGGCTTAGAGTGTGCCAATGTTAACACCAGTATATTTGTATCAAAGAGCAAAGGATACAATATATGCATCCAGAGATGCAAAATTTAGACCCAATAGTACCTAGAAATGCCTTCAATAGTACCCTATATAAATATCACTTATTAGGCAGAAAACAGGTACAAGTATAGAGGGTACTAGCCTAGAGGTTGCTACAGGCTACAAGTTACGATACACTTCAAGTTTAGAAGTAAAATAGGAAAATTCCCATAAATGCCATCAACTTATATCCCATGCATAAAGCACATATTGGTTTTTAAGGCAAGAAGTATAAGGAAACCAATTCTACATTACAAAGAGAAGCGTAGTGAGAAATATGTAGCAAGATGCCTAAACAGCTAAATGTGATTTGGGGGTAGGAGTCCCTAGCATCTTGTACATATCGGTAACAGTCTTTAGCAGTGCCCAGGATCGTAGAAAGTAAAACCCCAGAATTGTCCATAAACAAGAAGATTAAAATGAAATCATCCGCTCTATGTGAGCTGCTCAACGCGCGTTTCGGCGATACAAGTCGCCTTTGTCAAGAGCCGTTTGCAGAGTGGATAGCGCCTCTTTTTAAATGAATTTTAGAACTGCCCTCTAGCGTGACGTCATCCTCACTGTCCAATCGGTGAATCCGTGTGGAAAAGGGGGGGCAGAGAAATCCCCCCCCAGGGGGTCCACATTAGCAGTTAACCCTTGAAGGGAACAGAGTGCCGATGTGGATCTTTAAATACAAAGGACCCGGGCACCATGTAAAACTGCGGGGGATTAAATATATATAGCCCGAAAAAATGTCCCCAGAGATAATAGTGGTAAAACTCTGTAAGTTCATTAAGTTACCGGAATCGTCCTAAGACATTAATGGTACATCAGTATTTTCAATGAACTATACCTGTAGGAAAATTGAACAAGGATTAGTACTTAAAGGGGGTCTGGAAAAAATTCCAATATGTGGTCCAGAGTACATTAATCCAAATATTATATACGGGACGATTCTAAAGTGGGTGGCATACGAGTGCCCCAGATGATATTAGGAACAAACTAGAGGTTTAAATATGTAAACAACGAGGCATAAACAAACATTATCAAAGGATAAGTAGGTGTTCGTATAGATTAAGTAGATATTGGAGAAGTGATTAACTCCAAGCATATAGGGAAAACAGAGAATTTGTTAGGATAAACACGGTGTGTTGACGAGTATTGTTAAAGGGTTGAAAACATAACCCTAAATAGTAGAAAGTTGCCGACCATACATATTGAAAATATATAATGAATTTACAAAATATTTACAAATTATTTACACAATATTTACAAAGATTGACCTGACAGGATTAGGTGGGTGTCTTTAGGTTGCTTAGATAAAGGGGGCGAAGGAAAGGCCTTCGTTGAGACCTTTTGGGTGAAGTGTTTTAAGTTGGAAAATCCAAAAGCTTTCCCGTTGTCTCAAAAAGCGGTCATAGTTACCCCTGCGTCTGTCCTTTCGGACCAATTCTAGTCCACAGAACCGAAGCCCCTGTGGATTACCAGCATGAGCCTCTTTCAAATGGCGACCTATGGGGGTATCAGCGAGCAGTTTAGGAGATCTAACATGCTCCTTGATACGCTCCTTAAAGGGTCTAAAGGTTTTTCCCACATATTGCAATTGACAGGTACATGTGAGGAGGTACACTAAACCAACGGTGTTGCAGTTGAAAAAAGATTTGATCTTAAAAGATCTTTTCCCAGTGCTATCAAAAATGATCTTAGAGTCGCGTTTGATATATTTACAAACCACACAGTGGCCACATTGATATGATCCCACCGTAGTGTTGTGTAGCCAGGTACGTGTGGGGGGGCAGTGAAAGTGGCTTGGAACAAGAATGTTCCTAAGATTCTTCCCTCTACGGGCGGTCATTTCGACTCTAGGTCCCAAGACCCTCTTAAGGTGAGTATCATCCAACAGGCAGGGCCAGAATTTTTGAAACACAGTTCTGACGGCCTCCCAGCCTGAATCAAATGTGGCTATCAAACGTGGGGGTTGTGGTTTAGTGGAGAACTCCACCTTCTTAGGCGATAATAGGGTGTCCCTATCTGCCTCTAAGGCTCTTTTATAAGCTTTTTTTAAGGCATTTATTCGGAGAGCCCTTATCTTTGAACTGCTGTCGTAGTACATTAGCTTGGGCTTTAAAGTCTTCGATATCACTGCAGTTTCTACGGGCTCTAATGTATTGCCCGGTGGGGATCCCCCGTTTGAGTGGTTGGGGGTGGAAACTCTCCCACCGTAAGAGGTTATTAGAGGATGTTGGTTTTTTATATAATGTAGTGCTAATGGAGTCTCCACTTACTGTAATTGTAAGGTCTAAAAAATTCAGTGTGTCCCCCCCAAACTCCGATGTAAAGAATAGGTTCAAGGTGTTAGTATTGAGAAGTGATACGAAGCTTTTAAATAGGTCCTCGCTACCTGTCCAGAGGATCAAAATATCGTCAATATAGCGAGCCCAATGGTGAATAAAAGGTCTATATGGTGTGAAAACTGTACTTTTCGCCACAACTACTTCCTCCCACCAGCCCAGATGGAGATTGGCATACGATGGGGCACAAGCCGTCCCCATCGCAGTGCCCTGTACCTGATGGTAAAATTTCTCATTAAAGAGGAAATAGTTGTGGCAGAGAATAAATTCAAGCAACTCCAGGGTGAAAAGGGAATGGTCACTGAAATCAGGGCCCCTTTTGTCTAGAAAATGTTTCACATGTTGAATGCCCCCCTTGTGTGGAATAGAGGAGTATAAGGCCTCCACGTCGAGGCTGCAGAGTGACACAGACTCAGGGACTTTTAGGCTTGAAAGGCGGACCAGTGTCTGCTTGGTATCTTGTATGTAGGAGGGTAGTTTTTCCACAAATGGGCGAAGAACCCTATCAAGGTAGATACTGCCATTTTGGGTGAGGTTGTCAACACCCGATACTATGGGGCGTCCAGGGGGATTAGTTTGATTTTTATGGACTTTGGGCAGGCAGTAGAAGGTAGCTATCCTAGGGAGTTTGTTGAGAATAAAGTCATATTCCTCCCTGGATAGCACCCCTCTACTGCGGCCCATATCCAAAATCACTCGATAGTCTTGAAGGAATGTATTCGTGGGATCTTTTTCAAGAGGTTGGTATGTGTCTCTATTTTCAAGTATCTTAAGAGTCATCTTAATGTAATCAGTTGTGTTTAAAATGACTATGTTCCCTCCCTTGTCGGCTGGCTTAATGGTAATTGTGGTATCTCCTTTAAGTGCCTGCAAAGCTTTATTCTCAGATTTCGTGAGATTCATATTTGGCTGTACGTCCAGGTCCTTGTGATGGATATTATCAATTGCAAACTTAACTGATTCCAGAAAAAAATCGATATTTTTGAAATTCCCCAGGTTTGGTGTAAATCGACTCTGGGGTTTCAAATTTGTCTGGTAAGTGGTGGTGTTAGTATCATTCTCATCAAGAAGAGATATCAGAGTCATTAAGCAGTCATAGTCTTTGTCGAGAAGACCTAGATCTTTTAGCTTCTTGTCCATTTTGATTTGATGATACTTGCACAGAGCAAGTTTTCTGACAAATAAATGTAAGTCTTTTACCCATATAAACTTGTTAAAGGGTGGATCAGGCACAAAAGAGAGGCCCTTGGATAAAACATTTATTTCCTGGGTAGTTAGAGGGTGCATGGAGAGGTTGATTATTTGGAGCTTATTAGTTAGTATCGTCGTCTCCTTGTTGTACTTCTCCCCCCCCGGCCCCTGTTGCGCGTGTGGTATGGTGGCTGGCGTGGTATTGGGTCGTCTAAGTGGCCCATCTCTAAAAAAATTCACCCCCTTTTTCAAAATACCCCTTGAGCTGCCTTGATTGGAGGTGTTAGAGTCAGAGTCTGATGGACAAGTTTGTGTCCGTAATCTGTTCTCTGAATCATTATCGGACGAGTCATAATCCGAAGTTAGCGCATTTTCGGAATTAGTTCTCAGGCGGCGTTTAAACGTACTATAGACATTGCCGGTTTCGTAATCTTTTAGATCCCTAATGAATTTCTGATGTTTTCTAATTTTGATCACTTGTTGGTATTTGTCTAGGTTCTGTTTAAGTTTAAGTTCTAGTTGATTAAATGTAGGGTCAGATTGAAATTGATGGATATTACTTAATTCAGATTCAAGTTGTTTATCCGTGGCCTCCAGTTTAAGTTTTTCAAAAAATATTGTGTAAATAATTTGTAAATATTTTGTAAATTCATTATATATTTTCAATATGTATGGTCGGCAACTTTCTACTATTTAGGGTTATGTTTTCAACCCTTTAACAATACTCGTCAACACACCGTGTTTATCCTAACAAATTCTCTGTTTTCCCTATATGCTTGGAGTTAATCACTTCTCCAATATCTACTTAATCTATACGAACACCTACTTATCCTTTGATAATGTTTGTTTATGCCTCGTTGTTTACATATTTAAACCTCTAGTTTGTTCCTAATATCATCTGGGGCACTCGTATGCCACCCACTTTAGAATCGTCCCGTATATAATATTTGGATTAATGTACTCTGGACCACATATTGGAATTTTTTCCAGACCCCCTTTAAGTACTAATCCTTGTTCAATTTTCCTACAGGTATAGTTCATTGAAAATACTGATGTACCATTAATGTCTTAGGACGATTCCGGTAACTTAATGAACTTACAGAGTTTTACCACTATTATCTCTGGGGACATTTTTTCGGGCTATATATATTTAATCCCCCGCAGTTTTACATGGTGCCCGGGTCCTTTGTATTTAAAGATCCACATCGGCACTCTGTTCCCTTCAAGGGTTAACTGCTAATGTGGACCCCCTGGGGGGGGATTTCTCCGCCCCCCCTTTTCCACACGGATTCACCGATTGGACAGTGAGGATGACGTCACGCTAGAGGGCAGTTCTAAAATTCATTTAAAAAGAGGCGCTATCCACTCTGCAAACGGCTCTTGACAAAGGCGACTTGTATCGCCGAAACGCGCGTTGAGCAGCTCACATAGAGCGGATGATTTCATTTTAATCTTCTTGTTTATGGACAATTCTGGGGTTTTACTTTCTACGATCCTGGGCACTGCTAAAGACTGTTACCGATATGTACAAGATGCTAGGGACTCCTACCCCCAAATCACATTTAGCTGTTTAGGCATCTTGCTACATATTTCTCACTACGCTTCTCTTTGTAATGTAGAATTGGTTTCCTTATACTTCTTGCCTTAAAAACCAATATGTGCTTTATGCATGGGATATAAGTTGATGGCATTTATGGGAATTTTCCTATTTTACTTCTAAACTTGAAGTGTATCGTAACTTGTAGCCTGTAGCAACCTCTAGTACCCTCTATACTTGTACCTGTTTTCTGCCTAATAAGTGATATTTATATAGGGTACTATTGAAGGCATTTCTAGGTACTATTGGGTCTAAATTTTGCATCTCTGGATGCATATATTGTATCCTTTGCTCTTTGATACAAATATACTGGTGTTAACATTGGCACACTCTAAGCCACATATATTTACAGTTTATTTGTCTCTAAAATATAGCCTGCTGTTTTAGCAATTTTGGATGCATATTTTATATCCTCGGTCCTTTCGATACAATTATACTAGTGGAACACTTGGCACATTTTGAAGCCACATACATTTCCACAGTTTATTTGTTTCTTTAAGCATAGCGTGTTGGTGTAGCTATGACTCTACCCCACTAGGTCCTTATTTTAAATTACACTTGTATATTCACATTTTTTTCTTCTCCTCAAGAGGGGTTATTAAAGAGTTTTTTTGTTTTTTGGCTACCTGCATGTAAGACCCTCCCTTAGTGGGTACCTGCAGTACAGCCTTCTATATAACATAAGGATATAAGGTCTATTTGGAAGGTAATTTGTTCTCAAGTTGCCAACCATTAGCCCTATTTTCTCTATATTTCTAGGGGTTATGCCCCATTGTATCCTATAACCACCACAACACTGGCGGATGGATTTAATCATTTTCCTTCCAGTGTTGTTCTTTTTCAATTAAGAAGTGACCAATAATGGAAAATAAAGGAGCAGTAAAAAATAAATAAACAACCCTATATTTATATAATTAATAAATATACACTATATGAATATAGATTTTTACTGTATCTTCTGTTTTTCTGTCTATAAGTTATTACTTCTAACTTGATCTGTGAACCAAATGTCATGAAAATCAGTGCACTGCAAAATATATACCTAATATTTCATATTAGGTATATATTTTGTTGTACAATTATGTGTTTTTTCATATTAGGTATAGATTTTGTAGTACAATTATATGTGTTTTTTCATATTAGGTATATATTTTGTTGTACAATTATATGTGTTTTTTCATGGTATACTGGATCATCTGGATTTTTTTTAATTGAATTAATTGGATGGCGAAATTTGTATAAACCAAACACCACACGGACGAAACGTGAATAGTTAAAAAATTATTTTTTTAGACAAAGTGATTTGGACGTGCACAAGTCAACGTACTGTACATGGTTGTTGTTTTTTGTTATTTTTTTATAAACTAATTGAAAAAAAAGTTGAGCTCAAGAGTGAGACAAATGTATTTATTATTATTTATTTTTTTGGGGTTGCTGTCACTTGTTTAGTTGTTATACATTAAGAATGCATTCCTCTAGTACCAGTTATCAATACACCGTTCAGCTTTCATAAGCTACTTTATAGACTTACAGATTTCCATAGAAGTGCTTAAAGAATTGAAAGAATTTCTGGATTGGAAAGACATGTAGAATTTCAGTTTTAAAGTTGTGTTACAATTGATGTAAAGTTTCCCTCTCCTGGTCATTTAAACCTGTATGACCCCATTTCTTATAGTGCCCACCAGGTCACCTGCCAGAGACTCTTTTATAGAAGATGACGTGTATTACATTGATATCCGCTGCGTTCCTCAAGGTAATCTTACTGATGTGTCGTGTCGTGTCATGAGTATACTTCCAGAGAGGGTTAAATACAAATATGTCAGAAGTATGACCATAAAATTATTGTTGCTTTTAGAACTAATATTCTTTTTTAGAAAACAAAATGCTTCTTAGTGCCCATCAGCTAATTTCTAAACTACATTCTATGTTGAAATACACCATGCATTTCACTTATTTACACCTATTGACATACCTGACATACCTACCTTCCAATGGGTTCCTCTACCTTAAAAAGTACACATCTCAACACATCGGTGCTCCACTCATTTTATGGGGACATTTCTATCAGATCTTGATGCTCACTTTAAAATACTCAGTTAAATAAATATAGTTTAAATGATAATTCAGTACTCTCTTTTTTTACAAGCATGATGAACAGCCATCTACATTTTTTATTCATCAGTACAGGACATTTTAATGTTTTTACACAATGAATCTTTACTGAAATGCCCAGTGTTTTTGAGACATCATTTAGCTCTTGCCAGTCTTCTTCATGGTATAATCGCCAAAATAGCCACTTTTCTACAAAAAAAGTTTCTTCAGACATATCTTATTTGTTTGAATCTTCACCACCTGCATCTCAGAAAAAAGTTGTATGTTATCACACTACCTTGTCACATTCCATCAGAAAATAATTCCCAAGGCTGAAAAAATTCACATTACACAAGAGTTGATGGACCTTACTTCTTAGAACATTGATAATCACACATTCTATATCAGCTGGTTAAATCAGTGGTAACGTCATTGCCTTAGAACTAAGTAATCCAGGTTCAAATCCCGATCAGACAGTAAGTGTCCTTGGGCAAGGCACGTTATAATATATTTGACAACCTCAGATCCTCATACATTTTGAGTAGGGCCTTCCTAACCTCCAAATATCTCCTTTCTATAAATGTATAGAGCTTGTGGAATATGTTGGCTCGATCTAAATGCTAATAATAATACAGTATTTCGCTCAACAGTGCCTCCTGCTTTTGTATAAATATTCTAAAAATAGTTTATTATTTTGCATGTGTTCTAACACATCTTCTTGTATTGATGTATCTACTCTGTTAATCTTTTTGTTTTTAATCTTCCCCATTTCTCTTTCTCTCCCTTTCTGTCTCTTCTGACAAATCTCTTAGTGCTTTGAGCGATCCACTTTATGGTTTTGTCATTTATTCAGTCCTTTAATCTGCTCTCTTATATCACTGTATATGATCCTAAGCAATGCAGACTATTTTCTGCCCCACGTCGTGTTTCCTTTTCTTTTTTTATCTTTCTCTAAACTATTATTTGTAATATTTGTTTTGTAACTGCATGGTGTTTATCCAAATTAATTACAAATTACCAGTGAATAATTAAAAGATAAAAAGCAATGTACTTTCTATACTAATATAAAAATAACTCTGAGCTCTAGGTGTAACTCTTTTCGGAGCCTCCCTCCAATTCCTTCTTTTTTGTACGATTTTCACACAACATGTATCAATTTATATTAGAAATTAATATAATTGTATTTTGTTCTTTCAGACTCTTCAGCTTCCACTGCTGTAAGTATCGCAGAGCTTTGTGTAGTTAGAATGATAAATAAGCCTGTGCATCTTTGAATTGCATTTTATATCGATCTCAAAATTCTAAATACAGAGTGATCACTAGGACCATACTTAGAGACTTGCTCCAGAATGGCATTTTATATTGATATCAACATTCTAAATACAGAGTGATCACCATGACCCATGGACTCTTCTCACTGATTGCTCCACACTTAGAGACTTGCTCCAGAATGGCATTTAATAAATAACGTTCATTGAATTGTTGGATCTGTGACATTCAAGATTCATTAGGCTGTATTGACACGTTGGGGCAAGATGTGTGACATAAGCAGAAAAAACCTCCAGATATTAAAATTATGAGACGTTTTGTTATTCGCTGGCTGAAACACTTAATTACCGGTTAAAATATTTGCTGACCATAACATTTTTTCACATTCAAACAAGATAACACTGGTATAAACATTGCAAATAAAGAGGAGAAATAGAAACAGTGTTTAATGTTTTTCTCTGTATGTTTTATTTATGCTGTCTGACAGGTACAAGGGACATAGTTTATTACAATGATTGACAGGGAGATAACGTGGAGGCGCCCAGTTACAGGATAAGGAAGTTTGGATTTCTACGTTTAATTTAACTTTTCACTCATCATAAATACATATTTCCTAAACAGAAGGCTCAGTGAACATAATGTTACAAATCCTGGGGTGTGACAGTTCCTCTTTTAATTATTCATTATTTTGTATATATTTCTTTTTTATTGGATAATAATTATATCATAGTTTAAAGTTACGTCACTCATTCGAGATTACATTTGACATTGTATCTAGTTCCTATTTTTTAAGGCAGTACTTTCCAGCGGAGATGTTAGAGGGGTTTCACATTACACAGCATATCTAAGCATCACTGTATCTTCACTTCCTCACGCTGTTTCTAATCCCAACTTCAATCCTATAATCACCCGCAGAACTAACCACATTCTTGAATTGACCTCATTCGTAACCTCATCCTCACTGTTATTATGAAACACTGACTTCTGTTTGCTGTACTGCACCTGTATGACAGATTTATGAAAAAAAATAAAATAAATTATTGCGTTGGAATTTTATTAAAGGAACACTCAAAGTACCACTACAGCGCTCGGCCTCCTTAATATTTCTCTGGGTATGTTGTATGTAATTATAAGAACACAATGAGTTGTTCGGGGCTCCCTAACTATTGTCTGACAGTTCCTATGTTTCTTTCAGGATAATTACTCAGTCACATATTCTACAGTGAAGTGTTCGAATAATATTGAGGAGACATGTAAGGATCCCGAAGAACTAAATGGATCATCTCCCAACATCTATGAGAATTTCAGTTCAAACTAGCTTCAAACAAACTGTACATTGAATAATTGATCTGAATTAATCATGCAATAATTTTTCTCCAAATGACAAAGGAAAACAGTCATCACTAAAATTAAAATGTTCAATGTGTATTGCTGTAATGCATATATGGGAGTAAAAATCCCTTTCAGTCTATTTCCTGACTTTTTCTCTGAGGGATTAGCCGACTTTAAATGTCCTTTGGTCGGAAACCACATGTATCTACCAAGACCACACAAAATTCATACAGCTGAAGCCAGCTGAGAGAACATTTTTGAGATACTACATTGCACATGACATCAGGATTTCATCAGAATATCTAGACACACCACTGTCGGTCACCTGCCACGGTATTTGGTTAAATGGGCAGTGCTTCTGACCAAAGAGGTTTTAAAGATGGCTGTCTCAGTTGAAGGTTAAGTCGGATGATGTACTGAATATGATATATATTTGTATCATGAAAAAATATACAAAGAGGCTAACATACTTAGGAACTTTCATTTAAAATAATAGAAATAAATGAACATTTTTCTTTAAATAGTCAATATACATTTGCAGTGATATATCCTACTTTTTAGATGTAACCAGTAGTAGGGTTCTAGTTGAGTTACCACATGTTACCTTGTTGATAAAAATAGTCTCTCTCACTTGCCCTCTCAGAGCAGTAAGATGTCTGCTAGGAACCAGATTAGCCTGAATACTTCATATTGAAGTTATGTATGTGCAGCATATGAGTTAAATACATCTTTAATGTATTATTTACAAAATTTATATATTTTACTTGTACAAGGATCAGCAAAATTACATTTAAAAAGAATGTTAAAAGTTTAAAGTATTGGGGGCAGGGCCGGTCCGCCATGCTGACCGGTCGCATGCAGGAGAGGCTCCGGAGCAATCTGGCCTCTCAAGCAAAAAGCACAGCCCTGACACTCGGAAAGAGCCCAGGAGACCTGCCCATGGCTGTGGACGGGGTGGCGGACCCCAAGACTGGGAGCTTCAGGACCCCAGAGGGGGGCAAGAGGCTTTGGGGGCCGCGGCCTACTCGGGAGGATGCGGGGTAGACGGCCGCTGCCCTGTCTCCCTTCCTGGACACTGCAAGCCGACATCGTGAGATGCCAGCCGGCCCCGTTTTCTCCCCCCTTGGACCGGGGGGGTCATCCCGGTCCCCATTACGAAGGGCCTGCGGGGTGTGGAGGATGGACAATGGAGTGCACCAGAGGCTTACCCCTTAAGATGGCGGCCGCGCTGAGCCCGGCTCCAACAGCTCTTGCACGACGGGGCTCAAGAGAAGAGCAATCAAGCTGCTCACCGAAACGAGCAACTACACACTAGACCCAATGGTGAGTTGACGATCGACCCCTGCGGGGAAGAAATCAGCATGATGGGAGCGGCGGATTTAGGCAGACAAGCAGGCCGAGCAAAGCAATGCCTCCGGACTAAGACAGCCCTGCAGCCACACAGAGGCACCCCTGAAATAGCGGCAGAGGGCCCACATCACACCACCTTACCACCTCAAAATCTGCTGTACCTCCACAAAGGCACATACAGCGAGGACTATGCTACATCTGGGATGCCAGTTACAACCCCTGATTAAAACCTGATACCATCAGAGAATTCTTTGGGACATTACCCACAATGGTACACTGTTACGAGTAGCTGTTTTCTTTTCTTGAATTCTGGCCTGCCCTGCCTGGACTTGTTGCTCTATTAAGAAAGGGGACCTTATACATACCATGCTATCTGCCTCTTGGGTGGCGCCTGGTCCTGGTGGTATACACATGTTGTTTAAGCTTGAGTACTACCTGTGTTAGTCAGAATTAATCTACATGTCTTTCCTTCTGCATCTTGTTTACACTATCTTTGATATACATGAAGAAAAGCTTGCTATGATGTTACTTAAATATGCTTCACATGTCTAACAACCCAATATACTCTTGACAGATATATTAGTTTTATGCTTAAGTGGACCGCTATGGCCAGACTAAGCTTAGCCTTATGTTTCAGCTAGTCTAAGCGAGCACAAAATAGAAAAAAAAAGCTTTGATTTATAACTACGTTCTCTTGCAACAAAAACACACTAAAGTACAAAGCAGTAACTTGTCAGTTGTGTAAAGCCTGTATTTAATACGCTTGTTAATGTTAAATCTACAAAATGTGCAAACAGTCATGCCAATGTTAAATCTGTACGTATCCATATTGACGCTGTTGTGGCGATTGACAACATTATGTACCTACTTGCACAATAAAAAAAAAAGAATAAAAAAAAAAAAGTTTAAAGTATTAGTTAAATGCACAATGAAAATAAATGTTTTGAATGAAGCGATTATTGTAAAAGTCAATGCAATGTTTTAGCAAATTGTTCCATTTTAAGATATTTGTTCAACAATTACTTGTTATTAGTGATGTACCGAACTGTCCGCCGGCGAACAGTTCCCGGCGAAATTAGCGTGTTCGCGTTCGCCGCGGCGGGCGGACACATGCGCAGTTCGATCCGCCCCCTATTCGTCATCATTGGGCAAACTTTGACCCTGTGCCTCTCGGTCAGCAGACACATTCCAGCCAATCAGCAGCACTCCCTCCCTTCCACACCCTCCAACCTCCCTCCCAGCATCCATTTTCGATTCATTCGGAAGATGCATGCTTAGTGAGAGGAGGGAAAGTTTAGCTGCTGCTGATTAGATAGGGAAATTGATAGCTAGGCTAGGGTATTCAGTGTCCACTACAATCCTGAAGGACTCATCTGATCTCTGCTGTAAGGACAGCACCCCAAAAAGCCCTTTTTAGGGCTATAACATCAGGCTGCTTTTTTTTTTTTTTTCCTGTGTAATGTAATTGCAGGTGCCTGCCTGCCAGCTTCTGTGTGAGGTTCACATTGGATACTGTGCCTACTTGCCCAGTGCCACCACTCATATCTGTTTTAACAATAGGTTAAGCTTTACATTTAAAATAAATATTTTTTTTTCACTGTAATAGAAGAGCAGTTGCCTGCCTGCCAGCTTCTGTGTGAGGTTCACATTGGATACTGTGCCCACTTGCCCAGTGCCACCACTCATATCTGTTTTAACAATTGGTTAAGCTTTAGATTTAAAATAAATAATTTTTTTTCACTGTAATAGAAGAGCAGTTGCCTGCCTGCCAGCTTCTGTGTCAGGTTGGATGCCTTGCCCATTTGCACAGTCAGTGCCACCACTCATATCTGTTTTAACAATTGGTTAAGCTTTAGATTTTAAATAAATAATTTTTTTCACTGTAATAGAAGAGCAGTTGCCTGCCTGCCAGCTTCTGTGTGAGGTTCACATTGGATACTGTGCCCACTTGCCCAGTGCCACCACTCATATCTGTTTTAACAATTGGTTAAGCTTTAGATTTAAAATAAATAATTTTTTTTCACTGTAATAGAAGATCAGTTAGTTGTCTGCAAGCATCTGGGTGTCAGGCCTACTTCAGCGTGTGCTCTGCAGACCTGTGCCAGCGTGCTTTGACAGTTGCCAATCATATCTGGTGTCTCTTTAGCGTGCTTTTACAAAGAAAAAAGGTTTCCAGTGTAAGCTAATAGCAGACAGTCAGTGTCCTTCAAGCGGCTCTGTCAGGCCTTCCTTCAGCGTGTGCCCTGCACAACCCTGCCAGCGTACTTTGACAGTTGCCACTCATATCTGGTGTCTCTATAGCGTGCTTTTACAACTAAAATTTTGTTTCCACTGTAATAGAAGAGCAGTTGCCTGCCTGCCAGCTTCTGTGTGAGGTTCACATTGGATACTGTGCCTACTTGCCCAGTGCCACCACTCATATCTCTTTTAACAATTGGTTAAGCTTTACATTTAAAATAAATATTTTTTTTTCACTGTAATAGAAGATCAGTTAGTTGTCTGCAAGCGTCTGGGTGTCAGGCCTACTTCAGTGTGTGCTCTGCAGACCTGTGCCAGCGTGCTTTGACAGTTGCCACTCATATCTGGTGTCTCTATAGCGTGCTTTTACAACTAAAATTTTGTTTCCACTGTAATAGAAGAGCAGTTGCCTGCCTGCCAGCTTCTGTGTGAGGTTCACATTGGATACTGTGCCTACTTGCCCAGTGCCACCACTCATATCTCTTTTAACAATTGGTTAAGCTTTACATTTAAAATAAATATTTTTTTTTCACTGTAATAGAAGAGCAGTTAGTTGTCTGCAAGCGTCTGGGTGTCAGGCCTACTTCAGTGTGTGCTCTGCAGACCTGTGCCAGCGTGCTTTGACAGTTGCCACTCATATCTGGTGTCTCTATAGCGTGCTTTTACAACCAAAATTTTGTTTGCACTGTAATAGAAGAGCAGTTGCCTGCCTGCCAGCTTCTGTGTGAGGTTCACATTGGATACTGTGCCTACTTGCCCACTGCCACCACTCATATCTGTTTTAACAAATGGTTAAGCTTTACATTTAAAATAAAAAAATTTTTTCACTGTAATAGAAGAGCAGTTGCCTGCCTGCCAGCTTCTGTGTGAGGTTCACATTGGATACTGTGCCTACTTGCCCAGTGCCACCACTCATATCTGTTTTAACAATTGGTTAAGCTTTACATTTAAAATAAATATTTTTTTTTCACTGTAATAGAAGAGCAGTTGCCTGCCTGCCAGCTTCTGTGTGAGGTTCACATTGGATACTGTGCCTACTTGCCCAGTGCCACCACTCATATCTGTTTTAACAATTGGTTAAGCTTTACATTTAAAATAAATATTTTTTTTTCACTGTAATAGAAGAGCAGTTGCCTGCCTGCCAGCTTCTGTGTGAGGTTCACATTGGATACTGTGCCTACTTGCCCAGTGCCACCACTCATATCTGTTTTAACAATTGGTTAAGCTTTACATTTAAAATAAATATTTTTTTTCACTGTAATAGAAGAGCAGTTGCCTGCCTGCCAGCTTCTGTGTGAGGTTCACATTGGATACTGTGCCTACTTGCCCAGTGCCACCACTCATATCTGTTTTAACAATTGGTTAAGCTTTACATTTAAAATAAATATTTTTTTTTCACTGTAATAGAAGAGCAGTTGCCTGCCTGCCAGCTTCTGTGTGAGGTTCACATTGGATACTGTGCCTACTTGCCCAGTGCCACCACTCATATCTGTTTTAACAATTGGTTAAGCTTTACATTTAAAATAAATATTTTTTTTTCACTGTAATAGAAGAGCAGTTAGTTGTCTGCAAGCGTCTGGGTGTCAGGCCTACTTCAGCGTGTGCTCTGCAGACCTGTGCCAGCGTGCTTTGACAGTTGCCACTCATATCTGGTGTCTCTATAGCGTGCTTTTACAACCAAAATTTTGTTTCCACTGTAATAGAAGAGCAGTTGCCTGCCTGCCAACTTCTGTGTGAGGTTCACATTGGATACTGTGCCTACTTGCCCATTGCCACCACTCATATCTGTTTTAACAATTGGTTAAGCTTTACATTTAAAATAAATATTTTTTTTTCACTGTAATAGAAGAGCAGTTAGTTGTCTGCAAGCGTCTGGGTGTCAGGCCTACTTCAGCGTGTGCTCTGCAGACCTGTGCCAGCGTGCTTTGACAGTTGTCACTCATATCTGGTGTCTCTATAGCGTGCTTTTACAACCAAAATTTTGTTTCCACTGTAATAGAAGAGCAGTTGCCTGCCTGCCAGCTTCTGTGTGAGGTTCACATTGGATACTGTGCCTACTTGCCCAGTGCCACCACTCATATCTGTTTTAACAATTGGTTAAGCTTTACATTTAAAATAAAAAAAAAATTTTCACTGTAATAGAAGAGCAGTTGCCTGCCTGCCAGCTTCTGTGTGAGGTTCACATTGGATACTGTGCCTACTTGCCCAGTGCCACCACTCATATCTGTTTTAACAATTGGTTAAGCTTTACATTTAAAATAAATATTTTTTTTCACTGTAATAGAAGAGCAGTTGCCTGCCTGCCAGCTTCTGTGTGAGGTTCACATTGGATACTGTGCATACTTGCCCAGTGCCACCACTCATATCTGTTTTAACAATTGGTTAAGCTTTACATTTAAAATAAATAATTTGTTTTCATTGTAATAGAAGAGCAGTTGCCTGCCTGCCAGCTTCTGTGTCAGGTTGGATGCCTTGCCCATTTGCACAGTCAGTGCCACCACTCATATCTGTTTTAACAATAGCTTAAGCTTTAGATTTTAAAGAAATCATTTTTTTTCACTGTAATAGAAGATCAGTTAGTTGTCTGCAAGCGTCTGGGTGTCAGGCCTACTTCAGCGTGTGCTCTGTAGACCTGTTCCAGCGTGCTTTGACAGTTGCCAATCATATTTGGTGTCTCTATAGCGTGCTTTTAAAACCAAAATTTGTTTTTCACTGTTATAGATTGAATAGCAGTTACTTGTCTTCAAGCGGCTCTGTCAGTCCTTCCTTCAGCGTGTGCTCTGCAGAACTGTTCCAGTGCACATTGCCAATCATTTCTGGTGTCTCTATAGCGTGCTTTTAAAACCAAAATTTGTTTTTCACTGTTATAGATTGAATAGCAGTTACTTGTCTTCAAGCGGCTCTGTCAGTCCTTCCTTCAGCGTGTGCTCTGCAGAACTGTTCCAGTGCACATTGCCAATCATATCTGGTCTCACAGTAGCTTGCACGCATAGTACCACTAATCCCCCAAAAAATGACAGGCAGAGGCAGGCCATCCCGCAGGGGTGGTCGTGGTGCTGTGATTCCCTTTTGCCCTAGAATAATGCCCAGTTTTCAGAAGCCACGTACCCTGAACTTGAAAAGTTCTGAGGACTTAGTTGACTGGCTAACACAGGACACCCAATCTTGTACAGCCTCCGCTCGGAACCTTGACGCACCATCCTCCTCCAGCTTAGCTTCAGGCACCTCTCAAGATAGCACTCACCCGCCTGCACCACCACCAAAACTAGCACCACAGCCGCTTTACTTGGTATGTCAGAGGAGTTATTCACACACCCGTTTGAAGAAATGAGTGATGCGCAACCATTATTGCTAGAGGATGTAGATAACAGGGATATGTCTCAGGCAGGCAGCATTAAACACATGGAGGTACGGTGTGATGATGATGATGTTGTACCCGCTGCTGCTTCCTTTTCTGAGTTGTCAGATACAAGCGAAGCGGTTGATGATGACGTTGCGTCCATGGATGTCACGTGGGTGCCCGCTCGGCAAGAAGAAGAACAGGGCGAAAGTTCAGATGGGGAGACAGAGAGGAGGAGGAGACGAGTTGGAAGCAGGGGGGGGTCGTCGCAAGGAGCTAGTGGCACAGTCAGACAGCATGCATCGGCACCCGGGGTCAGCCCGACAGCACGCCAATCAACGCATGCTGTGTCCACCACCAGAATGCCGTCATTGCAGAGCTCAGCAGTGTGGCATTTTTTTTGTGTGTCTGCCTCTGACAACAGCGATGCCATTTGCAACCTGTGCCAAAGGAAACTGAGTCGTGGGAGGTCCAACACCCACCTAGGTACAACTGCTTTGCGTAGGCACATGATCTCACATCACAAACGTCTATGGGATCAACACATGAGTACAAGCAGCACGCCTACTCTAAGCCGCCATCCTCCTCCTGGTCCAGCATCTTCAGCCACGTCAACCACTGCTGTCCTTCTTGCCCCCTCTCAACCATCCGCCACTCCGTCTCCCGCCTTGAGCAGTTCCCGCTCATCTGCCCACAGTCATGTGTCTGTCAAGGACATGTTTGAGCGTAAGAAGCCAATGTCACCAAGTCACCCCCTTGCCCAGCGTCTGACAGCTGGCTTGTCCGAACTATTAGCCCGCCAGCTTTTACCATACAATCTGGTTGAGTCTGAGGCGTTCAAAAAATTTGTAGCTATTGGGACACCGCAGTGGAAGGTACCCGGCCGGAATTTCTTTTCACAAAAGGCAATCCCCAACTTGTACTCGGTTGTGCAAAAGGAAGTCATGGCATGTCTGGCACACAGTGTTGGGGCAAGGGTCCATCTGACCACTGATACCTGGTCTGCAAAGCATGGTCAGGGCAGGTATATCACCTACCCTGCGCATTGGGTAAACCTGCTGACGGCTGACAAGCAAGGAATGCGTGGCATTGCAGAGGAGTTGGTGACACCGCCACGAATTTCAGGCAGTCCTGCTGCCACCTCCTCTACTCCTCCTACTCCATCCTCTTCCATAACCTCCTCGGCTGAGTCCTCTTGTGCCGCTGCTTCTTGCTCCACATCAACGGCACCCCCCCAGCTCCCCAGGTACTATTCCACATCCCGGATACGGCAGTGTCACGCCATCTTGGGTTTGACTTGCTTGAAAGCAGAGAGTCACACCGGACAAGCACTCCTGTCCGCCCTGAATGCACAGGTGGAAAAGTGGCTGACTCCGCAGCAACTGGATATCGGCAAAGTGGTGTGTGACAACAGAAAAAATTTGATAGCGGCATTGAAGTTGGGCAAGTTGACACATGTGCCGTGCATGGCACATGTGTGTAATCTGATCGTACAACGCTTTGTGCATAAGTACACAGGCTTACAGGACGTCCTGAAGCAGGCCAGGAAGGTGTGTGGCCATTTCAGGCGTTCCTACACGGCCATGGCTCACTTTGCCGATATCCAGCGGCGAAACAACATGCCAGTGAGGCGCTTGATTTGCGACAGCCCTACACGTTGGAATTCAACACTCCTAATGTTCGACCGCCTGCTCCAACAAGAAAAAGCTGTTAATGAATATTTGTATGACCGGGGTGCTAGGACAGCCTCTGTGGAGCTGGGAATTTTTTTGCCACGTTACTGGACGCTCATGCGCAATGCCTGTAGGCTCATGCGTCCTTTTTTTTTTTTTTTTTCAACGTATATTAAAATTAGTATACATTAGTATACAAATGTAAAAACATATCCCATGCTTTACTCATTTTACAGTACAACTGTACACATGCAACATAAAAGAAATCACTGAAATTCAACAACACAAAGCTTACATGGGCTTTGAGGTGTTTGCCAAAATGCATGTATTTGTAGCCCAGATATAACAGTGGCTATAATTAACCTATGTAAACTTGTCACATCTGGCACACTTATACATTACTAAACACAGAATAGTAGTGAACTAAAAAACAAATTAAAAAATTCTGGTATTTGAAGAATATATTCAAATCATTCGTTTTCTGCCTACATTTTGTCATTCAGTTTTCAATTCAGTACAAATAGATGTTCAGTGAATAAACAGCTTAATATGGGGTTGTTGCTTGCTAAAAACAGACAGTTATGCTTTCTTCAGAAAACAATTATTGAACATTTGAAACTCCCATAGAAAGTATGGCTTTCAACTTACTGAGACAAATTAAAATTTCAGCTTTGATGTTCAGCACATTACATGTATTTTTTTTCAATATTTCGCTAAAACATAACAGTTAAAAAAAAACAAAAAACGTATATATAACAAAACTACAACATTTATGCAAAAGGTTGAGGTCCTGCAGTAAAATGTTGATCAGATAAGAAGTTAGGTGGTATTATTTGTGAAAGCGGGTAAGAGAAGAGATTGGCTGGGTCAATGGACAATGGATTTACTGCATGAATAGGGGGCAACATACCATGCCAGCCAGGGTAGGCTGCTTCTGGATACAATGGAAAAGATGGATATGGGAGACCTGCTGGAACAGTATTTGGCACATGGAGAGGTGGCATAATATTAGCACCCTGACTCTCTCCTATAATTACAGAGAATTCTCCTGGGAACTGAAGGCCATTGCTCAAATTTTGGAGCATATTCATGATCTCAGGCATGCCAACTTCCTCTCCTGTATCCTCAGAATTCTGATTCCACTGCTCAAAATGTGGGAAACCTGGAGGAGGGAGCCCTTGCTCGGCCATTTGTCTCTCCTCTCGTTCAACATCTGCTAATATGTCAGAGAAAATATCATCTGGGATATCCAAACCTTCTTTATGTTTCTTGGAAGATTTTTGGGGATAAGCTGTCCAGGAAGGATGGCTTGGAAGAAGCAAGATCAGAAGCAGAATAGGATGGTTGTCTTCCAAACCTGGACCTCCCAAAGGACGCAATCTTGGAGGGATGGGTTGGCCGGCAGGTAGAGGCACTAGGAACGCCTCCATGCCATGACTTCTGATGATTGCATATCTCAGCTTCCGATTAAGATAAGAATACAGCCGAGCATATGAAACTGCATCACTTGACGTTCTTTGATTCAGTCGGATCACACACATGTCCTTGATCCACATATTCCCAAACAGACTCTTGCAAAATGCATCCTTCGGATGTTAACACTTTTGGTAAATCCTGGCAAAGATGACTGCTATAACCAGACTCTGGCGTGGCTGTAACTTTAAACTGCTTTATAGAGAACATGTGAAGGAATCCCTTCCACACACTTGAGTCTGCTGGATCTGTGAGTCTAGTATCTGGATCATACAATTTCTTGTTCTTCTTTTCAATGCATGAAGAATGTTGATTGCCATTAGTTATATGGTGTTTCCATATTTTCTCTGGTTTCTTGGTAATTACCCATTGGCTTAAGTCAGCATCACCTGGGGGGTTTATCAGCCCTTTGCATATAAGGCAGTCCTGATCTAAAAGGTGGCTCTTGTGTTGGGATGTTATGTCCCTTTTCTCTGAGATGCAATCCTGCTGAGAATCCTGAGGCTGCCACACAGAATCAGACAGATCCTCTAGGGTCAAGTTCTGATCGGGCACGGTATCAATTTCAATTAACCCCTTGTGTGTCAGCTTTGTCATCTGAATCTGGTATGGCTGTCTTTCCTCTTTCTCGATTAGTTCCAGTGCATGTTTTCTCTTTTGAATTCTCCAGTTGGCCAGCTCCTGTGCAGCCATTTACGTTGCACTCATTAGAACCAAACACTGTGGGGTGATTTCACCAAGGACCACACGACGGAACAGGATCTGATTTTTAGGGTCCTTCAAATTGAAAAGGAGGATCCGGTATTTATTCTTATATCTGCTGTCAGTACACAGGAAAAGTTTAAATATTTCTTGTTCTACGTTCTCTGCAACTCCACGCACCGACTCATCCAATACGTGAAGATCTGGGGTTTCTCTGACTCTCCTCAGTAGTGTATCAAACAGAGTCTGCACTGTGGTAACACGGACATCTTCAGGACATAACTCAACTATTTGCAGATAGGCAGTCTGCAGCTTCTCTTTTTCACCTGTTCTCTTCTTTCTCGTATGCGTATTCTTGTCTATATGCAGGTGGTCTCTTGCCTTTCTTTTAACCAATTCGTTCCTTCCATATGGTTTCAAAAGATCTCTGGCATCATTACTTTCAACGCAAATAACGTCATCATAGTTAGTCTCCTCATTATTCACCGGGAAGAGAGTGTTTGCACTGACTACCCACAGCATGCTCTTGCCATTGCCTACTCCACCTTCAACGACAGGGTGCAAGTCCCAAGGAGAAGGATCATTCACTTTATTATCTGTCTTTATTTCACAAGTAGTGCCTGGAACATCCTCATGGGTCACTAGATGTAAATCTGGACTAATGTCAACCCCAGGGTCTGGAAAATCATCAATTTGAAATTTTTCGAATAATCCCAGTGGGCTGCCACATTCTTCCTCCTCTGATGGTATTAAAGTTTGCAGAGATTCACTATGGGGTGGTGTCAAGCATTTTGGAGAACAATTAAGCATCTCCATCCCAATACGTTTCAGATGTCCTATCAGCTCTTCCACCCTATGCGATACTATGGGCAGGCTACCCGTGACGTCATTACTCACGGCCCTATTTCACACGGACACTCTGTGTCAGTGTGTATCATGGTGTCTGTGGACAGGGAACAGTCTCTATTCTGCTCTGTGTCAGTGTGTATCATGGTCTCTGTGGACGGTGAACAGTCTCTATTCTGCTCTGTGTCAGTGTGTATCATGGTCTCTGTGGACAGGGAACAGTCTCTATTCTGCTCTGTGTCAGTGTGTATCAGGGGTTTTGAGGACAGGTGTCAATCCATATCTGCCAAGTGACCCTATGTAGGGGGAACAGTCCCTATTCTGCTCTGTGTCAGTGTGTATCATGGTCTCTGTGGACGGTGAACAGTCTCTATTCTGCTCTGTGTCAGTGTGTATCATGGTCTCTGTGGACAGGGAACAGTCTCTATTCTGCTCTGTGTCAGTGTGTATCAGGGGTTTTGAGGACAGGTGTCAATCCATATCTGCCAAGTGACCCTATGTAGGAGGAACTGTCCCTATTCTGCTCTGTGTCAGTGTGTATCAGGGGCTTTGAGGACAGGTGTCAATCCATACCTGCCAAGTGACCCTATGTAGGGGGGACAGTCTCTATTCTGCTCTGTGTCAGTGTGTATCATGGTCTCTGTGGACGGTGAACAGTCTCTATTCTGCTCTGTGTCAGTGTGTATCAGGGGCTTTGAGGACAGGTGTCAATCCATACCTGCCAAGTGACCCTATGTAGGGGGGACAGTCTCTATTCTGCTCTGTGTCAGTGTGTATCATGGTCTCTGTGGACGGTGAACAGTCTCTATTCTGCTCTGTGTCAGTGTGTATCATGGTCTCTGTGGACAGGGAACAGTCTCTATTCTGCTCTGTGTCAGTGTGTATCAGGGGTTTTGAGGACAGGTGTCAATCCATATTTGCCAAGTGATCCTATGTAGGGGGAACAGTCCCTATTCTGCTCTGTGTCAGTGTGTATCAGGGGTTTTGAGGACAGGTGTCAATCCATATCTGCCAAGTGACCCTATGTAGGGGGAACAGTCCCTATTCTGCTCTGTGTCAGTGTGTATCAGGGGTTTTGAGGACAGGTGTCAATCCATATCTGCCAAGTGACCCTATGTAGGGGGAACAGTCTCTATTCTGCTCTGTGTCAGTGTGTATCAGGGCTGGGCTTTGAGGACAGGTGTCAATGTTAGGTGATTTCTGCCCTTTATGGATTAAAAGCAGACTCTGCATCAACTGTGCAATTTTCCATGGGAGTTTTGCCATGGATCCCCCTCTGGCATGCCACAGTCCAGGTGTTAGTCCCCTTGAAACAACTTTTCCATCACTATTGTGGCCAGAAAGAGTCCCTGTTGTTTTTAAAATTCGCCTGCCCATTGAAGTCAATGGCGGTTCGCGCGGTTCGCACGGTTCGCCGGTTCGCGAACATTTGCGGAAGTTCGCGTTCGCCATTCGCGAACCGAAAATTTCGGGTTCGCGACAACACTACTTGTTATATGTATTCAATTTGTAGCATTGTTGTTATTATTATTATTATTATTATTATTATTGTCATTTATATAGCGCCAACAGATTCCGTAGCGCTTTACAATATTTTGAGAGGGGGGATGTAACAATAAATAAGACAATTACAAGAAAACTTACAGGAATAATAGGTTGAAGAGGACCCTGCTCAAATGAGCTTACAGTCTATAGGAGGTGGGGTATTAGAAACATTAGGATAGGAAATATCAAGTAGGAGTGAAGCAGAGCTAGAGGAGAGAGCAAAGCACTATCCCATAGGAGAGCAAAAGACAGGTATGTAAGGGAGAGATTACTCTGGGAGGCCATACGCTTTCCTGAAGAGATGGGTTTTGAGGCCCTTCTTAAATGATTGAAGACTAGGGGAGAGTCTGATGGCAGTAGGCAAGTTATTCCATAGGAGAGGAGCCGCCCGTGAGAGGTCCTGCAAGCGTGAGTTGGCCGTACGGGTGCGAGCAGCGGTCAGGAGGTGGTCGCGGGCAGAGCGGAGGGTACGAGGAGGGGCATACCTCTGGATCAGTGAAGAGATATAAGAGGGGCTGGAATTGTTCAGTGCTTTAAATGTATGGGTTAGCACTTTGAATTGACTCCTATAGGATACAGGGAGCCAATGTAAGGACTGGCAGAGGGGCGAGGTGTGAGAGGACCGACTGGATAGGAAAATCAGTCTAGCTGCAGCATTCATTACAGACTGTAGCGGGGCAGTACGGCTTTTGGGGAGACCAATCAGGAGAGGGTTACAGTAATCCATGCGGGAAATTACTAGAGCATGGACAAGCTCCTTGGTAGCATCTTGCGTAAGAAAGGGGCGGATGCGGGCTATGTTTTTGAGTTGGAACCTACAGGACTTGGCAACAAACTGGATGTGAGACTCAAAGGTGAGACCAGAGTCAAGTATGACGCCAAGACAGTGCGCTTGTAGGGATGGACTTATGTGGATATCACTGACTTGAAGGGAGAGTGAGAGAGGAGGATCAGTATTAGGAGGAGGAAAGACAAGGAGTTCAGTTTTAGAGAGGTTAAGTTTGAGAAAGCGTGACGACATCCAGTCAGAGATGGAAGAGAGGCAAGCAGTGACACGTTGCAGGACGGCCGGGGAGAGGTCCGGTGAGGAGAGGTATATCTGAGTGTCATCAGCGTACAGGTGGTAGTTGAATCCAAAAGAGGCAATACGTTTTCCAAGAGAGGCAGTATAAAGAGAAAATAGAAGGGGACCAAGGACAGAGCCTTGGGGAACTCCAACCGAGACAGGGCGAGGGGAGGAGGTATCCTTGGAAAAGGAGACACTAAATGAGCGTTGGGAGAGATAGGAGGAAAACCAAGAGACGACAGAGTCACAGAGACCGAGTGATTGAAGAGTTTGAAGGAGGAGAGCATGATCAACTGTGTCAAAGGCAGCAGAGAGGTCAAGGAGAATTAATATGGAGTAGTGACCTTTGGATTTAGCGGAGATTAGGTCATTAGTCACTTTGATAAGAGCGGTCTCAGTAGAGTGGAGAGGGCGGAAGCCAGACTGAAGAGGGTCAAGGAGAGAGTTGGAATTAAGGAAGTGAGACACACGGGTAAAGACAAGTCTTTCCAAAAGCTTTGATGAGTAAGGGAGCAGGGATATGGGACGATAGTTAGAGGGGGAGGACGGGTCAAGAGATGTTTTTTTCAGGATAGGTATTACAGTGGCATGTTTAAGGTCAGCAGGAACAGTGCCAGAAGAGAGAGAGCAGTTAAAGATGTGTGTTAGGATGGGCACAAGACAAGGGGAGAGAGATCTGATGAGGTGAGATGGGACAGGATCAAGTGGGCAAGTGGTGGGGCGAGAGGAATGGAGAAGTTATGTGCATAATTATTTATCAAGTAATAGAAGGATTTGCAGATTCAGATAGTGGACCCTAAATGTTTACTCCAACATCTTTTGAAGTTGGTCTTCCCCCCCCCCCCTCCTTTCAAACCTGAAAGAAAGGTGTTAAACTTACCTGAAATCAAGTGCCAGGGGCAACTCCCTGGTGCTGCTCTCCATACCTCCATCCAACATCATCGCTGTCCTCAGGATGTCCAATCAAATGCTTCTGCCAGAGAAGCATTTGATTAGACGGTTTCCCCATCTCAAAACGTGCACATACTGTGAGCCAGCATGTGGAAAATGTATTTCAGCAAAGGATGAAGGAGGGATCACACAGAGGAAGGATGGAAGGAAGTGGAGAGCAAAGCTTCCCCTTGCAGGTACTTCCAACGGAGTTTGCTTTTTATACTAGAATATTTTGTTTGCAAAGATAGCCACCCTTTCACAAATGTTTTATTTGAAAAATATTGACCCGGATCATGTTGCTGACTTCTTGGGACATGACACCTGTGTACACAGAGATTATTACCACCTACCAGGCAACCTGTCAATTAGCCAAAATTTCTAAATTGCTATTGACCATGGAAAAAGGATGTCTCCCCAATATCAAAGGCAAATCGCTGGATGATGTAAATTCAATTACAAGTTATAATTGATGGTATGTGAATGTTTTGTACACACTTGAAAGACCATGATGTAGCAAATATATTATTACAATAGTACCATTCAGCCACATCTCTCCCACCTGTAAACTGTCTGTATAAATTATGTGTGAATCTATATTATAGAGCAGGCCCAGACTGGCCATCAGGCAAATCGGGCAAATGCCCGATGGGCTGCAATGGTCATCAGACAAGTCAAACAGGGAAGGTCAGAAGATCTACCCCGTGCAGAGCTGGCACTATCCAAGCGCCAGAGCTGATGTGTGCCAAGATGGGCCACTGGGGAGATCAGAGATCTCCCTGACTGGCCCACTGTCACTGAGGGAGCTGGTAGAGGAAGCAGGGGGAAAGGATCTGGAGGCTCTAGCCTGCAGCTCCGCCGGGTTCTTCCTCCTGCAAGGTCAGAGCGTTGCTCTGTTGATGGACGCAAGGCTTTTTTTCAGCCTATATAATTATGTAATATATATAGAAGGCGTATGCCTGAAGTTGTGGGAGGGATTTAGGCATATATAAACCCAGCAAACCCCTACTCACCTGTCTTCGTCGATTCCGGAAGTTCGCCTTCATTCCGCTTCACAGACCCTCTGACGTCATTCGTCCGCGACGTTCGCACAGCCCGCCGGTCAGCGCAGTTTCCACCAGAACGCTGGCATCAGTAAAGTCACCCGACAACTGTAAGTCCACTCCGTTAGATTAATTCATGTCGTTTATGCTTTCGCGTTCGGCTAACACAAACAGCTCATAATATCACTTACTCACGTTTCAAAAACGCCGTTCAAACTACGCATCTGATGTCGGCAGTACAATCACTTATCCTCCATAACGCTATTCTTAGGCTCAAATTCTCGTTAGTTTCGGTCTATGTTGGTAGTACTAAACTAGTTATTTTATCCTTAGAGTGGCATGCTTTTAAACACATATAACATTCTAATTTACAACCAATTTCAAGCACATGAACGTTTCTGCGTAACAGGAAGGTATTTTTGTCTAGTATAGTGAGTCATGGTGACAGATTGGCAATAATTTGGGTTACATTAAATTCTACACATTACCATATCTTGAATTTCACTAGCAGTTGTTGTGGTATATACAAATGGGTTAAACCTAGTATGTGTATATTTTCATTTACTTGCTAAATTAATTTCTTTATTGATTGCTAAATTCATGGGTCTCCTCTGTATGCTTTGTTTTAAAATTTACAGGGGTAATTCTTCCAGGATACGTTCTGCAAATTAAAGCTGTATTACAAGTTACGGTTTGGTTAGTAATATTTCCCTTCCTACACTACGTTATTCCTTCCTACCTTGCTCATTACTAATAGGAGTCGGTAAAAAAAATTTTTCATAAACTAAAAATTGGCTTGTTTCTTTTTTATTTTATCTAACATCACCTGTGTCCATTTTCTGCAATTCGGGACGTCAGCAGTACAAGCCGACAGTGTAAATTACGCTCTAGGTCATCTTAAGTTAATCCTGTCACTAATTCATCGTGCAGGTAAGTCTAATAATATCACAATACGAGCACGTTCAGTCGCCGCTATTCCCCGTCCAGTTAGTCGTTGCTGGTTGCTAGGGTTTCAGGAGCCCAATAGCGGTAATCTTCCCCTGGCTTCTTCGCCTAGGTTAGTGGTCCCGCGAGGCCAACTCCCATCCTCAACTCGGAGGTACTACGCCCCTCGGGCCAAATCATAGTTAGCCGCCTCGCATTTTGTATAGAGAGGGCCTCACCAGTCACCCCCAGTCTGTCTTATGATTACTTCTCACCGAGAGGCCAACACCCCGCCACAACGCTCAGTGGCCTCAAATCCCCTCGCGCCAACTCATAGATAGAGCCTCTCAAGCCACTTGGCACTTAGCAGGGCCTCACCAGTCACCAACCTAGTTTAATTGCTTCGCCACGGTGGCACTAGCTAGTCAACCAGCACACACACACACACACACAACAAAAAAAAAAAAAAAAAAAAAAAAAAAAAAAATTAACACTATGTTTCCTCTCATGCCGTAGCATGTCAACAGCCTCGGTTCCAGACGATGTACAATCAGTCGCAAGCACTCCGTCCAGATCTAGCTCCCAGCCAAGTCAGCCTAGTGCCTCATCCAGCTACAGATCCTGGACTATTCCAAAGATTACGGCCGAGCTGAATAGGAGGAATATTCCCTTCCCGGCTACAGCCAGGAAAGCTGAACTCTTCCGTTTGCTTAACGCCCAAATTGCGGAGGATTCACCAGGCCCTAGTTCTGACGGTTCTATACAGAATAGTTTAGCTGAACTGCGGAGCATGATGTCCTCTTTGGTCTCCTCTGTAGCCGGCATTAGTACCAGGCTAGATACCCTGGAAGCCTCTGGTCGGTCCGGCGTTACGGAAGTTCAGGTTCCTCTGGTACAACCAGAGTCCGACTTAGGAGGTAACGCCACTACTACTCCTGTCAAAAAGTCTAATATCATTAATCCTGTTCATTTAATCCCACAAAACCTTAGACGGGACATAATAGAAGGGAAGGATGTTAACTTAGCTTCCCTCCTCATCGCATCACAGGATGTTATCGAGAACAGGGCTTACACCTTTGAAGATATATCTGTAGTGATGAAAGCCAGGGACCCTAGGCTTAATAAAAAACTTAATATTCCCGAGTTCGTATTAGCCTTTGGATTATATAGAGACGTAATTTGCTCCGCTTTCCCGTACCGTAGGGAAGAGCTGGACTTATATTTGCACAAGCTGGTGGACCTAGCCTACAAGTACGGTGGTTATGCGTTCTACGACTACCACAAGTCCTTTTCAGCCAGATCAGCCGCATCCCTGGCACAGTTCAACACTCCCACTGATTGGAGTCAGTTGGACACTGAATTATTTTGTAGGCATTTCGCCGGGCTTAAGACACCAGCATGTGCAATATGCGCTTCAGCTTCTCATACTTCGAACTTTTGTCCTAGTACCGCAGTTAGTCCGTCTACTAGTTTCGCTTACCCAGACTATTCTAGTCAAAGGGAAATGAAGGACAAATTAGGCAGACCCATAGTGTTTCTCGGGAAAACGCAGGTTTGTAATAACTTTAATGAAGGGGGATGTAGTTATAGCGCATGTAGATTGCTCCACGTTTGTTCTGTCTGTTTCAGGGCACACGCAAAAACGATGTGCCCGAACAAACTGTTTCCGAAAAAGGCAATTACTCCAATAAATGTACCAAATTTGCAACGCTACCTGACTGCACATCCTTCTTCTCAATTAGCGGACTTTCTCATCTCCGGTTTCACCAAAGGCTTTCACACAGGTTTTGTGGCACTCCCTTCAGGCACACTAGAATGCCCCAACCTGCAGTCGGCAATATCCGACCCAGCCAGTCTAAAACATCTCCTCGACAAAGAGGTGGTAAATGGTTTCATGATAGGTCCCTTCACCACACCACCTTTCACGTCCTGGAGAACGAGTCCTTTAGGTATAGCCACGGGTAAATTCAACGACAAAAAGAGGTTAATAATTGACTTCTCTGCACCGCACTCTTCCACCTCCCCAAGTTTAAATTCCCTTATTCCATCCGAAGACTTCTCACTGCAATACGCCAAGATTGACGATGCCATTCAAGCCATTGTCAACCTCGGTAAGGCAGCCTGGTTGAGCAAAACGGATATCTCGAATGCTTTTAAGCTGCTACCTATTAAGCAGTCGCTCTGGCACCTACACGGGGTCAAGTGGCAAGGGGAATATTATTTTGCAACCAGGCTGACCTTTGGCTCAAAAAGTAGCCCGAAACTTTTCGACTTGTTTGCAGAGACCCTGAATTGGCTGTTACTCAACGAGTCCAGATGCCCAGTAGTAATCCACTACCTTGACGATTTTCTGTATATAGAACCTCACTACTGCACACCGCTCAGCCTACATAGGGCACTCTCCTTATTTGAGGAACTTGGTGTTCCCATAGCCGCAAATAAGACTGAGGGTCCCGATACAGAAATCACCTTTTTAGGGATCACGATCAATTCTGTATCCATGCAAACTAGCCTCCCTCAAATCAAGGTGGATAGGATTTTAGATTGCATTCACACCTGCACCAACCTCGGGTCTTGCACCAGGAAAGAATTACAGTCTCTCTTGGGCTCTCTTAACTTTGCCATGAGAGTTATCCCGCAAGGCAGATCTTTTATCTCCAGGTTACTCTCGCTACTACACGGCCTCCCTGACGACGACACTAAGATCAATTTAGACAATTCAGCAAGGGCTGACCTAGAAATGTGGAAACTATTCTTGTCCTCGTGGAATGGTAGGTCATTGTTCATTCCTCCCATCTCCGACGATTCTCCAGTTATCTGGACAGACGCTGCAGCTTCAGTCGGGTACGCAGCAATATTTGGGGACGAATGGGTATATGACAGTTGGCCGCCTGAGACTAACACACTAGATAACTTCGACAAAACCTCAGCGTTATTCGAAATCTTTCCCATAGTAGCAGCAGCACACATTTGGGGTGAAAATTGGAGGGGTAAAGCGGTTAAGTGTCTTTCGGATAACATCGCAGCCTGCAATATAATTAACAAAGGCCGGTCTCAGTCCCTGTCTATCATGAAGTTAGTAAGAAGGCTCACTTGGTTAGCAGCAAACTGGCAGTTTTACATTTGTTGTATTCATGTTCCAGGAATGTTCAATAACGCTGCTGACGCATTGTCACGTTTCAATTTTCAGGAATTTTTCCGCCTTCACCCTACTGCGAACAAGCAACCCAAAACTCCCCCACAGTTCGCAGATCTAATCATGCTTTAGATCAATTATTGGCCCAGGGTAGAGTTCTAGCACAGGCCGGGTTATCGGCAAACACAAAAAAAAGCGTACAATAGGGCATTTGAAATGTTTAATAATTTTGTACGCAACTTTAACATAATAAATCGATTTTCAGTAGAAACTATGGTTGCATTTTCAACTTTTTGCCACATCTCATTAAAGCTTGCATACAACACCATCAAACTATACTTAACAGGTATACAACACTTCATGCTTACTATCTATCCCGATAAGACCCCTTTCTTGTCCACATACCCAATTAAAAACGTTCTTAAAGGTATCCAGAGACTAAATAACCATAAAACCCTTGAGAGACTCCCAATTGATAGTAACATCTTTGAGAAGATCTCTGAGCTCTTAGATAAAGGTCCTTTTGATTGCCCTACTAATCTGATAATTAAATCCGCAGCTTATTTGGCTTTTTTCGGATTCCTACGGCCCAAAGAGTTTTCAGTAGAAAAAATAACAGACACAGACACTTGCCTTAAACAGAAAAATTTGTCCAAAATAAATGATCATTATATATTAGTTATTCCCCGTACAAAAACAAGTCAAACAGGCCCCCCCGTGGAGGTTAAGTATTTCCCTACAGGGTCTAAGTGTTGCCCAGTCCAGGTGCTGGATAACTTGTTAAGTCAGCAGATTAGGAATCCAGAACTGCCGCTTTTGTCCCTACAAGGAAAACCACTCACGACAAAACACTTCATGCTATACATACGTTCATTATTACTTAGACTTGGCCTCAATCCAAACTCCTTCTCAGGACACTCGTTTCGAATCGGAGCAGCCACCACGGCTTCAAGTAATCATGTCCCATCGCACATAATAAAGAAAATGGGACGCTGGAAATCTGCAGTATATAACCGGTACATTCCAAACCCAGAGAAAGAGATCAGACTCGCTTTTCACAGTATGTCTAAATAATGTTTATTATTGTGATGTTAATAAATATATAAACGTTACTTACTTTTTGGCCTCTTTTTTACAGGCCTAGCCTCTCGTCGGTTTCGGCACACCTCAACCGACTATTATTTGTTAAAACTAAACCTACTTGGAATGTACGCCCCTTTTCATAATCCCGTACACAAATAGAAGGCGTATGCCTGAAGTTGTGGGAGGGATTTAGGCATATATAAACCCAGCAAACCCCTACTCACCTGTCTTCGTCGATTCCGGAAGTTCCCCTCCCACCACACCCTCTTCACATATCATTATAACCAGGCGGGCCCTCTTTTTTACAGGCCTAGCCTCTCGTCGGTTTCGGCACACCTCAACCGACTATTATTTGTTAAAACTAAACCTACTTGGAATGTACGCCCCTTTTCATAATCCCGTACACAAATATATATATATATATATATCCCTTATGCTTCTTTTATGCACCTAATTTGTTAAGATAATCTGGGTTAAAGATAAATGACAGATGTAGTGTTATTCAGTGTTATAATTGTGAATGTGCGATACCTTGTCCACTGAGTGAGTCATGAAATATGACAAAATAAGTAAGGCAGCACAACAGAAGCTGAGGTATATTTTGTGATGGGCTTGTTGTCATCTTTTAAAGTCACATGCAATACATTTATTTTGTGAATCGGAGTTTCCTGCACTATTGTTAAGTTAATATTGTATTATGGGTTTATTGTTTAAAGAAATAGTCAGAGACATATCCTGGTGGACACGGTTGGGATTTTCTACATTACAGTAACTTCCGGGAATCATCATTTTGTTTGTGTGCTTGTATGTGTAAATTGGAGTGTGTGTTTGTATTTGCGAATTAAAGTGTGTGTTTGTAAGTGTAAATTACAGTGTGTGTTTGTGATTATATGGAAATATGTGTGCATGTTTGTTGGTGTAATATAATTTTTGTGTGTTTGTATCTGCAATAGACATAGAATGTTTTTTCATATAACTGTAAAGGAGTGCATGTTTTAAATGCACCACTATGTCATTCTTTGTAAACAGGTCACAGTTTTTAATCAGTTTGAAAATAACTAGAGATCTCTCTGGAGCCCAAGTCCACACCTAATGTTGAGATAATGAAGAGTTTCAATGTGTGAGTCAAGGGGTTACTGCAATTTTGAATCACTACTGTACCCTTTATAAAGAAAATGTAGTTTAGGTATCAGAAAATAAAAATGTAGTAAAATATAACCTTTATTATTATTCCATTAAAATCCCCCTAAATCTTAAAAAAGAAAGGTTGTGAACATGAAGCGACCACTTATATTTACTTATTTCGTCTTTCCAATTCAAAATTACTCCTGACATCTAACTGTGTTCATAAACAGTACCTTTGATGTATAGTAGTTCTTAGTACATAATCGACCAATTTTTCTTACAAATCAAAGGGATTGCTATGGGGACCAGACTTGCCCCCAGTTATGCCAACCTCTTCACTGGGGCATGGGAAAATAATATATCTGGTAAAATCGCAAGTGGGGAGCAAGTCTGTTTACCTATAAAAGATACCGAGATTATATTTTTATTGTCTAGAAAGAGGATGAATGTTAATTAAGGAATTTCTTTAATCTTGTCAAGATTCAAGATAAATTGAACAAATGTATCAGAAGCTATAGATATTTTCTATTTATAAAAAAAAAAGCTTGAGTGCTTTTTTGCAAAAACAGAATATTTAACAGTTGTTTAGTTAATAGTACGTGAACAGGTTGTTGATACAATGAGATCTGATTACCATCATGGAAACAAGAAGGATTTTTCCTTTTTTGTGGCATAATTAGAAATGGCTACAATTGTTTAGGGGATGGGGTAGCCTTCTTTTGGGTTATCATCTCTTAACACTATTATTGCGATTTTAGTAGTATAAACTGCCTGTGCTTTAAGTTGCTACATACAGTGCTGTTTTTGATACCACAGTACCTATTTTTTCACATTTGTATTTTATTGAAGGTTTTCACATTATAAATTAATTACATAGTTACAACTCAGTGAAACGAGTGCCTGGTTACAAAATCATCGACACAGCATGATGATAATAATACAATCAGAATGACTGAGAACTACATACAATTGAGACATCAGCTCTAGTAGAGGAATCTCTAAAGTCTGCATTGTAGATCTTCACATGGCAGCATATTTAAACATATACAGAAACATGGCAAAAAAAAGGGTTAACAAACATGCAATGAATCATATCAGTGGTAAATTCTAGAGTATGTATCGTTACCACTCCACTTAGCAAGTAACTCAGAGTATTGTCACCTAGTTATTCTGGTTACAGGTATGAGCCCCAGTGTGTATCCCATTGCAGGATGTGAATCATGGTGGATAATGCTTTACACTGGAGGCTCTATTGGGGGGTATACACTGCCCTTAGGTCTCACCTCCCTATGCTGTAGATTGCTCCCACCTCTACCATGTCCCCGTCAATGTTTTAGCTGTTCTACTGTCTACTGACATGCTTTTATAGATACAGAATTGTTGGACTTTATCTTTAAGTTGCAAAAGAGATGGGCAAGTATGGGATTTCCAGTTTAGTGCAATGAAGCTGTGGGCTGTCAGTAATATCAAGGCTACTAGTTGTCTGTTGCCATAATCAGCGCCCGAAGGGAACACATAAGGAGACAAGAGGTGACCATCATTGGGAAGTCCGTAACACCCAAGAATGTCCAAAAAGCTCTGTATGGGGGGCGGGGCCTGACAGCCAAGATGGCCGGATGTGCTCTCTTAGAGCTCCTGCACCAGTGGGCACAAAAACGATACTCCTGACTAAACTAACCATGCCAGCATATGCCGGGCACGAGATCTGCTAACAAGCAAACGCTGAATACTGCCCTGCTAGCCCCCTCTGGACCCGCGGGGGATATCCCGGTCGCTGGGGACGATTACCCACGCAACGCGGCCTAAACAAGCGACCAAATGTGAAACCAAGCGGGACAGTAGGGGTCCAATCAAGATGGCGGCACAGATGCGTCCGGCGCCAAAAAGCACCCTCGGCAAGCCACCCAAGCACACCCTGGAGTTCTTTGCCCGGCTATGCAGCAGCCTATGGACAAGGCTCCGTATCAAGGGTAGGTCCTTCCACCTAACAATGAGAGCGATGGCGGCACGGATTTGCCTGGCTACCCAGTGCCACCTGTGCAGATACCTACCTCGAGCCCCCAGGGCGACCTCCAGCCAGAGACGGAGTCAAGGAACAAAATGGCAGAAAATGGCAACATGTCCCTCACACCAGAGCGAGACCACTAAGCCCACCCGACCCACTCACCACTCAGCGGCACCGGAAACCTTCGACCACCGAAGCACAACCCCACAATCGAGGACTCACGCTGACAGCCGCAAAGTCACCCGGAAAGTGTCACAGCTTCCTCCCAGCGAAAGACACGGGCGGAGAGCCCCTCCGCGGCATAGGGGGATGGAACTTTACCACGACACCAACTCTGCCATTGTCCGTGGCCCACCCATCAAGCCTCCAGGGCCGGCATCGGCTGAACGAGAGATGGGTTATGCTCCTACAGACCCAAATGTGGAGATGCAGCATGAGCTCAATATACAGGCTATAACTAATTCTGAGTAACGCCAACAACGTGTCAGGTTATAATGTTTATAGGTTTTGGCACAACTATCTTATCCAGCGCTATCTTGTTTACCTTTATCTAGTTTCCTGGGGACTTTTACCTAACTCTTGCCTACATCACCTTAGGGACTCAGCCTGTCTTTTACTGCTCAAGCCTAAACAAACAACTGTATAGTCATCCTATTAGCAAAGTTTATGCTGTTTAGCCACATATCTGACTAGTTGGTCTCTTGTCATTTAAAGCATAATCACTTTACATGTAGCTTTTATCTTAAGCTCCTACTCAGTAACATGTTGTCATAATTAGCAATTACTTGGTCTAACTGTAGAAATGTGCACATCACACAGTACAGAAGTGCAGTGTAATTTGAGGTTAACTTGCGGGATGAATCACAGCAATTAGACCAATGTTATGATGATGTACCATACCGCATGCTACTACACCTATGACAGTGACATTCATTAATTTCTTGTAACCACAACTCATGCTATGGTGACCCGCATTTATTAATCTGTTGTTCTACTCAGCATTACTCTAACGTTAAACAAAAAAAAAAAAAGTGCAGATAATCTTAATGCTCCAACTGTTATGCTTGTTAATATGCTCGAGGAAAGCTATTGGGGCACCACGAGCCTGTATGTCTTTTTTCACTCAAAGCACAATAAAAATTAAGAATAAAAAAGAAAAAGAAAAAAAGCTCTGGATGTTGCCCCACAGAGTGTGGATACCACTGCATGACCACCAGATGTGAAGCATAGTCTTGTCCCCCGACGAACACCTCCAACACTCCAGGGAAACGGCAGGAAAAATTTTATGCAACATATGTGGTGTTATTTACCACCTGTATAGCAATTTTCTGTGGGTTTCCATGTGTGAGTAACATTTTATCCACTTGTTTATCCCATTGAGGACCTGCAACCAATCAGGAGTGTCCCACCACAGTCGTCTTCCCAGTGGCCTCTGTAGACTATGGATCTATTGGACAATAACTTCAACAAAGCTCTGTAGCATAGAGAAAAGGCCTTGGGTTTGGTTGGAGCCGACCAGCATCTAAGCGCAATCAATGGTGGAGACAGGGCATCTGAGGCCTTTGTGGTCTGAATTAAATTGTACATGGACGGTGAGTATATTTTTCAGTTGTAGGTAAAAGGAATATATCACGTGCCTGGACTTTCCATTTCTCCTGTAGCTCTGGTAAGGGCAGAATAGTATGCCCCTTACTAAGCTGGTGAATGTGGGATATCACTAGTTGAGTCCATCTGCTCGTGGTAACTGTCGGGCTCACTGCGCTAAGTACAGTCAGTGGGGCCTTAGGATGGAATTGATTCCTCCATCCCATAGAAGACATGTATTCATCCCAGAGTTTTAGGGTCGCAGCCATAGTGGGAAAGATGTGTTGCATTAGTTTATGAAGGGCTCTAGGTGTCCAAATGTGGTCAGTTAAAGTTTTGTGGTGAAATTGGTCCTGTTCCATATCCACCCATTGGACTTTGCCATGGGGAGCATGTAGGGTTATATCCGCTACCGATAGTGAGGCCTTGTAATACAACCACACATTAGGGAGACCTATTCCTCCGGTAGGAGGGATCCTCTGCAGAAGGCTCAAGGGCAGTCTGGGCCTTTCCTATCCCAAATAAAGGAGTTGCAAGTAGATTTTAACGAGTTGCAGAATGTCATAGGCATACAGGCAGCATTCGGAAAACGTATAACAATCTTGGTAATATCATCATTTTATATGCATTTACTCTCCCCAACCAGGAAAGTTTTGCGTGTTTCCATTTGAAGATTTTGTTTTTGCACATCTGCAAAAGGAACTTAGTTATGTTTTACAATACCCTCTATAGAAGGGGTAATTTTCACTCCTATGAAGGTCAACAACATTGTTCTCCAATCTAGATTGTATGATTTGTGTAGGTTGGTAACCCTGACTAGTGGCTAGCCAATTGGGAGGGCCTGTGTCTTTTCTTGGTTAAGGCGATAATATGAAATGTCACTGAATGTTTTTAATAAGAACAAGAGGGCTAGGGACCTCGTCGTGTCCGACAGGGCCACAAAAACATAATCAGTGAAGAGAGCTGGGCAGTAGTCTTTGTCCATCAGTTTAATACTTTTTTATATCCGGGTGTGTTCTTATTTTTCAGGCTAGCGGCTCTAGGGAGAGTATGTAAAGTAAAGGGGATAGGGGGCAGCCCTGGCAGGTCCCATTTGTAATGTGAAAGGCCGGGGACATAAAGCCTCCATGGGCGACTCTGGCAGCATGCCAATATACCTCATATTACTTCTGAGGGGGGAGTGGAATTTTGTGAGGACTTGAGTCATGTAACGCCAGTTAGGTCGGTCGACGGCCTTTTCCGCATCTAGTGCTAGGAAAAGGCCCCCGACTTGTCCATCCTTTTGCGCCCAATTTATTACCGTGGGCAAAGAAGCCGTATTTGAGCTTCCTAAGTAAAAACATTGTTTTGAAGAGCTCCATATCCCGGAGCTGTGATTGCAGTTGTAGCAATTTAGTGTAGGTATAAGGAGTAGGAGTGTGTTTATTAGTGTGTGTTTAGGTAGTAAGTTCTGAGATCAGAGATATATTTCTCTAGGCGTATCTTTTTGGCATAGCTGGCATGCTTGATTAAATTTGTGTGCCAACCAAATTTGGTCCAGTGCTGAATTTGGGGGTGTATTGCCATGGAAATAGTTCTGTAGGTCCTGTTCTATCTGAGAGACCACTTTTGGATCTGTAAGTAGGTGTTCGTTCAGTCTCCAGCTGCCTCGACCTCTGCTGGCGAACTGTTCACTGAGGGATATAGTAATGAGGGCATGGTCCGATCAGGCCAATGTTAGTGTGTTCAATTGTCGTGAGAGAGGAAGCACGAACCAAAAACCTATTGATCCTAGAGTAGCCACTGTGTGCTGCAGTGTGGCATGTGTAGTTTTTTTTACGTTGGGGTGAGTTATCCGCCAGGGGTCTACAAAATTGTGGGCTAAAGTGTTTGACAGATGTGTGTAGCTTGTTTAGACCTACATTGTAGCGTACGGGTTGATAAATCTAGATTTATGGAAGAATCCAGACCACTGTCAAACAGGAAATTGGTGTCACCTCCAACAATTACCTCCCCAAAGGAATGCACAGAAAAAAAGCAAATAAAAGGACAACAAAATCACATTGGTTGGCAGAGCTTGCCAGCGGGACAAGACAGATGCCATGTCTGTCGGCTCCCACTAATCGAACCGATTAATGCCAGCTAGTGCTACCAGAAGGTGTCAGCCACTGTAGAATACCATCAAGTCCAATTGATGCCTTTCCAATACCCCACTGGGCGAGCCATGCCGAAACACAAAAGGCATGGCCACAGCGCAGCACGCGCAGGAGGCCCAGAAACCTGGGCCCTCTACAATACTGAAGTGGGTAGACAGCCACCCCAGGAGCTCACAAGGGGGTCGGCACCAGCAACAAAAGATGACCTCAGAGTCCTGCTCGCCGGCCTCCACAAAATGATGGCAGCAGATAGAGCTCTCGCACAGAAAGAGATCCAGTGGTCACAGGCCGGGTACAGGTCACAGAAGGAACCGTCCTGAAAATGCAGACTGAGGTTGCCACGCTCGACGACTCGGTCCTCCAGCTTCAAGCTAATCAGCACTCCATACTCATGTAATTAACTACACTGGACGACCGCTACCACCGCAATCACGTAAAAATCCATGGCATACCCACAACAATCACCTCGGACAAACTGCCTCACTACACTTTTATCACCTGCAATACCCAATAAATGGGGTTTACAGAGTCGCAGAGAGTTCCAAAACTACAACCTCCACGCCACGAGATGTAATCCTAAAATGCACCTCCTTTGCTGGTCGAAATCGCATTATGTTGGTCCTGCACGACAAAACACCCATACAATTCGAGGACTCTCCATTATCATTCTACCAAGACCTATCCAAGGCGACCCTGCAATGGCGGAGGTCCATGGTGCCGTTTACATCCCAACTACGAACCGCAGGAATCTCTTACCCTACAAGTGACATGGAACGGGACTGTCCATACACTTCAAACTAAAGATGAAGCACCTGCCCTGCTGACCACTATGGATCTCACAACATCCGCCCCAATGCAACCTGCTCAAGCCCATGGAGTAACCTGGCCACTATAGAGACATTTACACCGAGAGGTGGCACATTCGACCACCCACAAGACCTGACTACCGGGGCAACTGCCATCACCTTTCTCCTACCTAGGTCTACCAGGGCCTGAAATCGAGGCATTACTTTACCTGCCTACGAAACAAAAACAAAAACCTATTTTTCTCCTAACTTTATTGATGTTCTGTTATATGCTCATGTTTTGTAGTTATTAAGCTACCCAGTACCAGATCCTTTAGACAAAGAATACCATATGATACAATGGGGATGCAGCCCACACATGGACTGCCCGTACGGGTGGGACCAGTCTGATATGCTTCAGATATGTTCTCTCTGTAATGGCACAAGATGAGCTAAAACCAGCTTGAGATCTCGAAGCGAGGACCCAACGAAGGGCAGGCTAGTTGAGCTGTTGTCTGTTCTCAGCTACTTGCTATTCTCTCCTTAAGTGTAACCCCTTAGGGACCAGACCGCTTTTCAATTTTCTTACCGTTTGGGACCAGGGCTGTTTTTACATTTCTGAGGTGTTTGTGTTTACCTGTGATTTTCCTCTTACTCATAGATAGAAACATAGAAACATAGAATGTGACGGCAGATAAGAACCATTCGGCCCATCTAGTCTGCCCAGTTTTCTAAATACTTTCATTAGTCCCTGGCCTTATCTTATAGTTAGGATAGCCTTATGCCTATCCCACGCATGCTTAAACTCCTTTACTGTGTTAACCTCTACCACTTCAGCTGGAAGGCTATTCCATGCATCCACTACCCTCTCAGTAAAGTAATACTTCCTGGTATTATTTTTAAACCTTTGTCCCCTGTATCCACACATATTATATACTGTTTTTCTCACTGTTTTTCTCACCATTAAATGATCTTTCTAAAGATACAATTATTTTCATCACATCATATAATTTTCTATAAAAAAAATCTATGAAATATGATGAAAATATTTTTAAAAACACGCTTTTTCAAACTTTGACCCCCAAAATCCGTTGCGCATCTACAACCGCCAAAAAACTACCCATGCTAAATAGTTTCTAAATTGTGTCATGATTTGGGGGGGCGGGGCCGGGCCGCCAAGCGGAGCGGCAGCACACCAAACCAGCTCCCGCTATAAATCACTTAAAACCCCAATTATAAAACCTAAAACTCCACCAGCAATCAAGAACATACCGGGAGCTGAGCGGCAATACACCCTGGAGTGGAGTGAAGGGATTTCTGACCCGCCAACAGTGAGCACTGAGCATGGTAGCAACATGAGGCCCTCGACTAAATGAGCACACGAGGCCCACAACACGCGGTGACAGAGAGGGAGACGGGGACCCCGGCCCGGCCCCGCTCCCCCCCCCCCTGGCCGGTGGGGGTGATCCCGGCCTGAGAGTCCAGACTTCAGAAGCTGGGGGAGGAGACCCATCCGTTGGGAGCCCGTCGGGAGGCACCTGAGACCAGGATGACCGGAAGGCGTCTTACACTCGCACAACCCCATCGTGGACTCGGCAAACCTATGGCGGGAACATACGCTGATGCGCCTTGGCCCCCGGAATGTCGGATCCTGCTGCTTAACTTCCCCGGGCGGCAGACCGGTAGGCACGGAGCCGGCCCGGACATCCGGATTTGGTGGTGGTCCTGGAGAAGATGCCCCCGGTTCTGTGAGCCCTGTGGGGCTGGGATGCGCGGGCCCCCTGGCGGACCGGTGGCCGGGGGGACGCGCCGGCACCAAGCGTGTGACCGGAATGTGGTGAGGCATGACAGGGCTGGAGCTCCGGGAGGACCCCACTAGGACTGGGGAGGTGCAGGAGACAGGCGCCATGCGGACCTACGGGGGGGGGGAACCGCTGGACTGCCAGAGTCTCTGAGTGCCCACAGCGCAGAGGGGCTCCACGCTGACACGGGGACCTGCCTTTGGGAGGGAAAGAGGGGGTCCGCAGACTGGGGGAGCCGGGGGGACTCAGAGACACGCAACATGTCCGCTACACGTGGTGACTGAGGGAGATCCATGGTACAGACACCCAGAGCCTACTGACTCCACACAGCACAACCTCCCCCCCATCGGGCATCTTATCGCCCACCCAGCGAAGTGACTCAAGACTTGCATTAAGCAAGTGGTTAATATGACTGTGTGAGTGGTTAACATAAATTTGCATGTCCTCACAGAATGTAAGGAATGTTGGCCAAATTCTATAATTATTATAGCACTAAGTATTTTTGATGAGCAGTAATGCCCTTAGAGGCCAAAGTCCGATAACAAGTACCAACGCTCAGTGGAATAAGTAGAGGCGCAGTTATACTACCAAAAGCTGAGAACTAACACGGATTAGCTTGGCGTAACAATACGCAACACACACTTATAACCCAATCTAGAAACGCATACGCAGTTTATACTACAGTGCCCCCGTGGGCTAAAGTTTAATGTCGTTAATTATTGCTTGCATAACAACCTGATCACTGCATTATGATGAATATCTACACGTCCACACCTTAGCTTAAAATTGAATATGCCCTGCATGTTATACACATCTTACATTACTTCACTGACGATAAAAGGAGACACTCGAAGAGCCCACGCATGCTTTAGCTTTCTAGCCTTAACCCGACATAACTATACAAGGTATTGTGGATAGATGAATACTCTACAGTATTGACATAAAACCTGGTTAAACATTGTTACTACAGACCCTACTAACTTGCATACTACCATATTGCCTTGCCACATAGCCATGAGGAGGTAGCCTACGACATAAGCTAACAGCTAACGTTTAATGACGGAGTACAGCTCAGTCTAAACGAGTCCCGGACAGATACCTATAATAGGCGGACGAAGTGTAGCACACAATACAGCTTGGAGAGCACTACCCACTTCTCTCTACAGTATAGCCTTAAGGACATACAGGTTATTGTTAGCGTTACAGTTATGTGTTAGAAAATTGTTGCCAATTAAACCGGACCGAATCACTCCTGTGCAGTAAGCTATACCAACAATGGTTAAATACAACTGATTTAGAGATGCCTATATCATTAGCCATATATGCCTTTACGCGGGCGACCGCACGCATTATATGTTTGTTATCTGACCTTTTATGCCTCTGCGAAGGCAACAATGCACTAACACATGATCTGACATACACGCCTCTGCACAGGCGACTATCTGCTCTCATTTACATGTCCTGATCAACAAGCCTCTGCGTAGGCGACTGATTGCCTCAACAGTGATGTGTTTGATATCCGCGTTTAAATTGAGACGACAATAAAAATATTTAAAAATAAATTGTGTCATGATTTTAGAAATACCCAATGTTAACATGTTCTTAGCTTTTTTTTTTGCAAATTATAGGGCAATAAGTTCAAGTAGCACTTTGCTATTTCCAAACGATTTTTTTTTTAAAATCTAGATGGCCCTGAATCTAAAGGGTGTCCACACCTTGATGGTACGATCCATACCTAGGAGCCTATGGGGTGCAATGTGGACAAGGTAAGAGCCAGGGTTGTACAGTGAAATAGGTAGGGCAACATTCCATTTGGCACTTTCAAGCCATCGGTTGTGTGACTGTAGTGACACAATCTAAATTGTGAAAATACGCGGGGGGGACCTAGGGTCCATATTGTCAACAAAAAAGAAAATAGAAATAATAAACAATAGGGAGAAGTAACTATGTACAGTATTCTATTCTCCACACCATATTGGCGCAGCTTTTGGTCAAACGGTAAGTGAAAAAATAAGGAAAAATCAACTGAAAACTAATGAAAATCTGGGCAAACAACCTGCCCAAAGACATTCTCAACAGAGCAGACAGGACCAGTTGTGGTGTCTCAAGTTCAGGAGGTCTTTGGTTCTCTAGAGGAATGTGGTGTTTTTGACCAGTCTCTGTTAAGTTTCACTGGGGATCCCTGATTGGAGGCTGTCATGGTGGGATCTGTTTGCATAGGGAAATTTCATTCCAGCAGATGCTTTTTACCATCTTCGGGTGTAAATATGGGTTTGTCGATGCCATTTCTTTTCACTAGTAATTTTGCAGGAAACTCCACTTATACTGGATTTCAGCCGCTCTTAATGCTGCCGTGATAGGTGCAAACTTGCACCTATTGAGTATTGTGGAAGAAGAGCAATCAATAATCAGTTTTACCTGTGCAACTCTCCCTTGCAATGGGTCATTCACTCTGGAGGCCTGCATTATGCGGTTCTTTACCGTGTAGTAGTGGACTTTGGTTATCACATCCCACGGTAATGTGGGAGGCAGGTGTTTGGGATTTGGAAGCCAGTGTGTACGATCCAACAGGAGATCTGATTCCACCAGCACTGGGATGTAGGCCTTAAACAGCTCTTGCACATACTGGGTCAGTTCCTGCGTTGTAACCGACTCCGGAATCCCCCAGATCCTGACATTATTGCACCTGTCCCGATCTTCATGGTTGGTGACTTTTTCTTCTTAATTTTTGATCTTCAGCAGGAGGGAAGAATAGGTGTCTGGCATGGTGTTGTGGGCTTCCGCAATTTCTTCAGATCTTTTTTCCAGTTTTGCCGTTCAGTTGCCAGTGACTGAATGTCAGATCTGATGTCTGAGGCGATCTGCAGAAGGTCGGATTTGTAGGAATTCTTTAGGTCTTCCAACATGGTTTGTAGGGAAGCATTGGTGACAGGATTCATCATGCCTTCCAAGCTAAGTGCGCTCTTGCTGATGTCGGAACACAAGGCTGGAAATTCAGGCCTCTCAGCACCATCTTGGTCTCCGCGTCTGACTTTCGGCGACATTGTTAGATGCATTTCTTTTTGAGTTTTTGCAGGTTTTAGATGCCATCTCCACCAGAAGATAGTCTTCAGCTCAGGATACTGTTGGATTTTAAATCATCGCTGGTTTAACACGCTGTGTACAGCATAAGACGTGAGAGGTCCTGGCTCAGGCGACCGCTCTCATGCGCTGCTTGGACATGCCCCCTACATACATATTTTTTTACTGCACATCAACCAGTAAAATAATTTTATTTATTTAGTATTATTTACTATTGAATTATTTGATTTATGTATTTATTTATTTTGTGAGATGATCAAAACTCTGGTTCTACTCTTCCTTTGAAGCTTTTGATTTTCTTGCCTCTGTGTATAGTGTGGCATGGCAGCAGATGGTATCTCAGAGCAATACAGATTTTGTAGAATCTAGGAACATATATTATTGCCTTTACTTTTCTTTATTCTTGGCTATTTTATACTCATGATGTAACAGTGATTTGTTTACTTCATTGGGTTTTGATCCAATGAGGAAAGGTGATCTCCGCTTAGTGGATTGCTCTCTATTAAACGGGTTCATCTAGTGGAATGAGTGATATACTCCATCTATACATAGATACAAGAATTTCCAGTTACAATTTGTTGGCAGACAAATATACAATCTTTAACTGTAACAGCTAAATCTAGCTCATTCATTCAGTAGAGCAGGGGTTGTCAACCTCGTCCCTAACACCCACTAGTGGGCGTTTTTGGATTCCAGGTGGGTGGTAGAGGGTCCTATTGCACAAGCAGAATCCCTCCTCCATCCAGAGAGATGAATGCTCTCTTGATCTATCGCGCACTCAGTGGTTAGCAGGAAGTGCGGGCGTGCAGATGCGAGCGCACGAAACATGTGCGTGTGCGCGCGCACGTATGAATGCATGCGCACGAGTGTAACATGCGGGTAGAGGAAGGGGAGGAGTCGGAGTAGGGGGATACACAATAGCAGGGAGAGGAGTACTTGTAAAAATGGAGATAGAAGGAGCAGTGTACTTGTAGAACAGGAGAAAGAAGGAGCAGAGTACTTATAGAATAGGAGAAAGAAGGAAAATAAAAAATATAGGAAGGAGAAGGAGAGAATTGTTGTTGGCGAATAATAATAAGTGGGCTGCCTAGCTCACCCGTCCTGCTGGGCATTGCTATAAGGAAGGTAAAAGAAAAGAACAAAGGAAAAGGAAAAGGAGAAAAGAAAGGAAGAAATAAATAGACAACAGAAAAAAGTGGGGGTATTGAGGAGTGGAGCTAATGCACGGATGAGAAAGCAGGGACAGGCAGAAGCATAGTGTGTAGAGGGGCTCATGTTTTGGCTAGCTAAGTTTTGCTTACTTATAAAATAAAAGAAAGAAGGAAAAGAAGTAAAGGAAGGATAAGGAGAAAATAAAGAGAATTAATCACTAGTTAAAGATAATTTCAATTTACGTTATTGCTCTCTCATTAACTCATCCAACCGTGTATCTATGGATCCTATTTTGTGCACTGGGGCATAGTCACGCTGGAAATTAAGATTTACCTTCACTGGAAATATAAGGGCTAGCCAAAGCCCTGAAAAACAGCCCCATACCATTATCCCTCATTCAACTTAAAATTATTCCTGCTGCTGCACCAATTTTTTTTTATTAATACACGATTACAAAAGTAAAGACAATCATTATAAAACTAAATTATCTTGCTTAATATTTTTTTCTTTTCAATTCAGATATAATAATATAATTTTGACAACGCTGAATGTGCATTGCAAAAATCCCTGTTATTGTGTAGCCTTTAGGAAAGGAAATATTGTAGCCATTTTTTGCAGTAAACTAATAGGCGCCTTTTCGTTTTATTTTGATGTGCCCGAATCATTTTCCCTAACAGATTTCCTGAATGAAATTAGTCTGAACCAAAACGTCATATGAATGAATTTCAGACCACTCAAACTAAAAAGGATCGATTTGTCACTTGTGTTATTACATCAGTGGTTGAAACAAATGTAATTTGTTAAAATCCTTCCACTATTAATTTAGTGCAATTAAGGCGGCAGAAGTTTGCTGACAGCCCCAGCACCTAATGCATGCATGGGTGGACTTCCAACTTTTCTAAGTTTGTGAGGGGGCTGCATGTTTGTGATAAGAGTTGTGTGAGACTCCATGTAATGGGGGTTTCCATGTGAGAGTGCGGTGGCTGCATGCGTGGCAGCAAGTATGATGGGAGTTGTGGGTTTTGCATGGGCATTATGGGAAATCTATGTGTGCCTATGTGTGTACTGAGTGTGTGAGGAAACTTCACATTTATGATTGGCCTAGTTTTCACTGCATGTGTGCTGAGAGTTGTGAGTGTGTGTGACTGCATGTGTGCTGACAGTTGTGAGTGTGTGTGTGACTGCCTGTGTGCTGATAGTTGTGAGTGCATGTGTGCTGATAGTTGTGAGTGCATGTGTGCTGATAGTTGCGAGTGTGTGTGACTGCCTGTGTTTGATAGTTGCGGCACTGAGTGGACAGAGATAATTTGTACTGCTCCTTCTAGATCTGCCTCCCTACATGAATCATAGTCCCCACCCTGAGTATGGCCCAATCAGAGAGGTAATATGGGGCCGGGCACTTTGCAGTGGGCATTGGCTGACTGCGGATCTCTGAGAATTCCCTCAGAAAAACTCCATTTGATATAAAATTTCTTCTTCTTTTTTCAGATTTTGACGTCTACTACACATTCCCTGGCTTTTTAACAAATATTTTTCTACAATATATGGTGAAAATTTTATATCTCTGATTGTGATATACATTTTTGTAAAGCACACTCCTCTTACTTTAACTCTAGATAACGTATTCTGTGATGTACTATTTATTGAACTCTGGGAATCGTCCCCCCTTTCCTGTAATAGCCTGCCTTCATTATCATATAGTATAACTATTAAACCATTTTCATCAAAGTAGATTAGAAAAGCCAATTACTCATAACCAAAAGAACACACAGGAAAAAAAAATACAAGAAATGTCAATAAATCAAAAAAATGTATAAAAGTCCAGGTTCCCCAAAGAAATTCCTTAAGTTGTCCACTCTATCACATAGATCCACATATATGGAAAGGACAGGAAAAAAAAAAGGGGGGGGGGGGGTATCAATATACCATGTACTCCTTATTGAACACACTGAAGATTGATATTAAAAGTACATTTTATTCCATCAGTTTAAAAAACATATAAAAGAAATATAAGAAAAAAAAACTTTCCATATATCATATAAGATTCGTCCTTTAGAAATCACAAATCACGCCATAAAAAAAGTCCAGACCCTATTTGAAATGCTCGGCATCCTGAGTCAGCAGAATAATGATGCTGAAAGGTTCCAAACGGTGATATTCTTTGTAGATTTAGACCCCTCCAGACGCGTTTCTCCGCTTCAGCGGCTTTATCAATGGATCCATTGAGTTATTCTGTTGAGTATTTTATAGGTTGTTAGGTTCCCTATTTCTACACCCTATTCTCATCTATCTTGATTGTAAATTAGCGCTCCACTATTAGCACTTTTTCATTATCATATAATTATTTCTGTCTCTTGCTCTGTAAGACGTTATGTCATTAAGGGGATTTCCATACTGTTTGCATATCAATCTTTGTATTTGTATTTTTTTTGTGTGGTTTATTTTGTATGTTTGTGATATCACTCTGATATATGCGTCTATTGCATTTGTGATTGTATCTCAGGGTTTAGTATGTATGTATAGTGGGCACCTCCCATGAGATGTATATGTAATTGTATAATTAAGGATGCATTTAAGCTGTCTGTGATTTTTGGGATTTCAAGCTCAAAACATTGCCAGGTCTCTAGTGGAAAAATCTCCTCCACATTATCTCTAATATTGTCATATTGTCTAATACTTGCGTTTTACAGATGCGTATAGCAAATCTCAAATCATATTTGCATATTCCTTTGTAAGACAATATAACACACATGTTCCGGTAATTTTAATGTTTTTAATGTATTTTGTTTTTTTTGTTTATTTTTGCTAAGTGCTCAGTAGTGAGTAACAGGGTTAACTAAAGAGTTTATCAACTGTTAAAAGTCCCTTCTCAAGAAATAGAGCATAACAATTAACAGAAAATAAAAAACAGGAAGTGAGAGTGAGATTTAAATTTTAGTTTTGTGTGTGAAAATTTCATTATTCTGTCTGTCTCAGAGTCAATCATCATGATCGTCCTGATATTAACAGCTTTACTCTGTAAGTATCACAATTTTACTTGTTTTTTTAACAATCTTAATTTATAAACATTCTAAAGAATATATATAACTGACAGAATATAACATAGATAGAAAAGACAAATAGGGACAAATGGTATAAACAGTTAACAATCTAGAAACATAGAAACATAGAAACATAGAATGTGACGGCAGATAAGAACCATTCGGCCCATCTAGTCTGTCCAATTTTCTAAAGACTTTCATTAGTCCCTGGCCTTATCTTATAGTTAGGATAGCCTTATGCCTATCCCACGCATGCTTAAACTCCTTTACTGTGTTAACCTTACCACTTCAGCTGGAAGGCTATTCCATGCATCCACTACCCTCTCAGTAAAGTAATACTTCCTGATATTATTTTTAAACCTTTGTCCCTCTAATTTAAGACTATGTCCTCTTGTTGTGGTTGAGAAAGGAAGATAGAAAAAAAGGGGGGAAAGCAGTAAGAGGAAAAGTGAGTACATCTTATGGAGGTGAGTAGCTTGTAGGGGGAATGTGAGGTTTAGCATTGAAGATCAAGTCTCTGAAGGTTGTAGAAAGCCAGAAAATGGTGACACATGATTCACATGGGGACAAAATGCAATCTTAATTAATACGTTTATGGTCTCTTTCGATGGTCAAGTCTAATTTCTCCGGTTGCGATCTCAGAGGAGAAAAAATTAAACCAAGGGGCACCAGGCTTTTGTGCGGGTTATTTAGAGAATGCTTCCATGCTAATTTTACCTGCTCCTTATGATATTAGATATGATCATTCTATTTATAGCATTCCAAAATATTCTCTGTCATTAGGAACAAAATATTTAAACCAGTAGTTTTGCATTCTCCATTTTTTCATTATTTTAAGTGTCTTTTAACAAATCCAGAACATTATACAGAGACCGTGTAATACAGTAATGTATTTATGTGTCGAATGATACAATCTGGCAAGTGGAGTGATTGGCAGGATTTCACATACAAAACCAAGATTTTATTAATCACACGGAGGCAAGTATTATGCTCTCTTACTTTATTCCTCAGCAGCAAAGAGAAAAAATAACTGAAAGAGAAAATATGTATAATATGAATAATATATAACAGATACAACCAAGTCTGTCTAGTAACAGGGCAGCCAATCAACTTATAGGAACAGTCCATAAATGTCTTGCTGTGTACTTCCACTTCCTCTTTCTTTCCTGCTGTCCTCAGACCAGCTAAGTATAATTTTTACCTCCTTATATTTGCTCTGTATTATTGCTGTGAGGGTTGATTTACCCTGATTGATTATTGTATTCAGTTTAATGCTTATGGTTTTGTGTTTATTTGGTTTTTAATCTTCCCCTGTGTCCTGTACCTGGTTTTCCCGGCCTGTGCTGTACATTTTGAGAGCACAGGCCGGGACCCGCGGCTACCAGGGGAAGATTCCTCCTGGAGCTTCATTGCTTCCTGGTCACCTCTTCCTCCCCTCGCGGCCGCATGTTATCTGCCGGCCCAATCAGTTTCCTCTCCAAGCACCCGCTGGTGCAAGGGAGTTTCCGACCGTGCGTGTTCCAAGCGCTCCCCGGCCATTGGCAGGGAGGAGCTCCGTGTGGCCCGCGGCGTGCTCTGCACGCGGCGGCCATTTTCTCACTGCCTGCACTTACGTGGCTGGGACTCCTCGACAGGTTGGCTCCCTTTACCTCTCCCTTTCCGTTTTTATTCAATTTAACCCCTTAAGGACACATGACATGTGTGACATGTCATGATTCCCTTTTATTCCAGAAGTTTGGTCCTTAAGGGGTTAAGGTACTGTCAGTGGGTTAATCAACCCCTTATTGTTCTAGTGTTTCTTTAATAATATTTAATAATAGTTAGGATCCTTTACACATTTTGTCCCTGCATCATTCCCTGAGGGTATATTCTATAGATTATACCTTTGTGCGCACCTTCACCCCCTAGATAAGGCCCAGTCCAACTTAAAATTAGTTTTTGTCCCAAAGATTTTCCAAGGGGCCAGGAGGTATAGGAGCCGTCCGCCCGGCCGTGGAGCTCGAGGTCCCTCACAGACTCACAGAGGTTCCTTTGCTGCCCCTCGGGCCTACCAGGAATACAAGCCCGCTCCCTTCTTCCCCTCACGCGGGAGACCATGGCAGAATCGAGGAGGACGCGGTCAACCCTCATACAGACGTCCTTATGGTAAGTACCCCCAAATGTGTTTTTTTCCCATGCAAGCTTCGGGGGCAGACTAGCTTTGTTTATCCATATGTGGGGCATGATCACCACAGATGTGTGGGTTTTGAATATGGTCAGGGGATTCCACCTAGATCTTTTGTCCCCCCCTTTCCAGACATGTATACCACAGGAACTGAGATTGCCGGAAGAGCAGTCCGGGTTGATCGCCGTGGAAATCGCGGAACTTCATGCCAAACAGGCAATACAGGAAATCCCGTGCGAGACCTGGGGTTTCTTAAGCAATTTGTTCCTCGTGGCCAAGAAGGGTGGAGGAGTACGACCAGTCATAAATCTCAGACGCCTCAACGAATTTCTCCACTTCCAACACTTCAAGATGGAAGGCATTGATTGCCTCAGGGACCTGCTCCGGCAAGGGGACTGGATGGTCAAGCTGGACCTCAAAGATGCCTATTTGACCATACCAATGACAGAGGAGCACTGGGACTTATTGCACTTTACGTGGCAAGGACGTCGGTGGAGGTTTACCTGTCTGCCCTTCGGTCTATCTTCACCTCCCTGGTGCTTCACGAAGCAATGAAGCCGGTAGTGGCGTTCCTCAGGGCTCGAGGTGTCCGTATGATTATTTACCTGGACGACATCCTTTTTATGTCCTTATCCCCCGACCAGCCCCTACGCCATCTGGACTTCTGGACTGGACGGTGAGTCTCCTGGAGGATTTAGGTTTCCTCATAAATTGGGAAAAATCCATGGTGACCTCGGTACAAAAGATAGAATTCCTGGGATTCGAAGTCGACTCGATCGCCCAATTCTTGTTCCTTCCAGAGGCCAAATTAAAGGCTATGAAGAAGGAAATAAGATGTTCACTACGGGCCACCTCTCTCTCCATACGGCAACTGGCGAGAGTGATTGGCCTCTTGGCCTCATCGATCCAGGCTATTTTTCCAGGACCTCTACACTATCGGACCCTACAATGATTGAAGGGAGCCCATCTTCGGTCGGCAGTTCGTACGAAATGGAGGCGTGGAATGGCCAAGCAATCCTCGGATCCGCTCCGGAAGTGGTGATAGAATCGGATGCCCGCCTACATGGTTGGGGCGCTCGTTGTGGCAATATTTCCACAGGTGGCAGATGGTTCAAAGTCGAGTCAAGGTTACACATAAACTGTCTCGAACAGCTGGCGGGATCCTTCGCCATTCGCAGCCTGTCTCCAACTCTGGGAAATTGCTGCATTCTTCTACGCATGGACAATGTGTCCGCGGTCAGATATATAAGTCATCTGGGGGGCACGAAATCAAAACAGCTAGCGAACCTGGCAAAGGATTTCTGGCAGTATTGCCTTCACAGCGCAGTGTTGGTTACTGCCGAACAAATCCCGGGACTGGACAACGAATGGGCAGATTGGAATTTGTGCTACTTGAAAGACCCAGGGGATTGACATCTGCTCCCTTAGACCTTTCGACAGATGGATCGGTTATGAGGCCCATTGGAACTGGATTTGTTCGCATCCAGACTAAACTCCCAACTGCCCCAATACTTCAGTTGGAGACCGGACCCATCGGCCATGGCGGTGGATGCTTTCCTGCAAACGTGGCCTCGGGGTCGTCACTTTGCGTTTCCCCCATTCAACCTGATCTCTCGGACACTGGCGTACCTGTCCAGACACAATTGCATATTGGTGATGGTAGTTCCCCTATGGCAGACTCAACCTTGGTTCCCTTGTCTCCTGGAGATGACGGTGGATTTCGCACGGATGATTGCAATGCGGACGGATGTGCTTCTGGATCCGGATGGCAACTCGCACGGATTAGTGGATCAGGGCCTGCTCCAGCTCATGGCTTGGTTGATTTCAGGAGACCCTGGTCTGTCGCAGACGTTCCGCAAGCAACTACAAGACTCCTGGAGAGTGCCTGGGCACCGGGAACCAGAACAGCTTACAAATCCGCATGGCGCTTGTGGACTGGCTGGTGTGTGAGAAGGTTGTTGGATCCAATTTCTGCCTCTCTGAATGAGGTGCTCAGTTTTCTGACCACGCTTTTTGAATCAGGTTTGGCCTACCGTACTATGTTTATTGATCGGCCATTTCGGCCGGACATCAAGGGATTGACGGATCGCCGGTTGGACAACATCCCTTCGTGTGCCGGTTGTTGAAGGGTATCCGCTTCTCTAGACCCCCTAAATTCAGATACTCCTCATTTTGGGATGTTAACATAGCTCTTTGTTTCTGGAGTCGTGGCCCCTTAACGAAGAGCTCTCGCTGAAACAATTGTCCTGGAAGTTGGTTAAGCTCCTGTGTCTACTTTCATGCAAGAGAGTTTTGGATGTCAGAGCTTTGGACTGGAACGCGATATACTTCACCCATGAGGGAGTGTCGTTTAACATCTCAAGAAGGACTAAGACAGCTTCTAAGTCGGTGTCCTACCCGAGGTGTTCAGTCCGACCTGCTCTGTGTCCGGTGGCTTGCCTCCAGGTTTACCTGGATCGCACTCAACAGTTTAGGTCATTGGACTTGTCCCAACTGTTTATTTCCTTTAGGACGCCGTTTCTACCAGTCTCCTCGACTACGTTGGCTCGTTGGGTTAAGGATCTCCTTTCCGCTGCAGGGATTGAAACATCAATTTTTTCAGCTCATTAGGTCAGAGGAGCCATGGCATCCAAAGCTTCTAAGATGGCTTGTCGTATGGATGATATTTTAAAAGCCGCGGATTGGTCTAGTGAATCTACATTCTGTGATTTCTATTTCCGCCCGATTGACCATGTTTCTTCGTTAGTTGTGGCTCAGCTTTGAACTAGCATAATAGGAACCTCCGTGTCATTAATAAAATTCCAAGATTTTACTATTCCAAGTTATGATCTTATTAATGACACAGAGGCGAGTATTATTCCCACCCGCCCACCCGGTGGGTATGTTATTGGGTCTACAATTTTGGTTCAATCGGGAAGACCTTCTACCTCACGGTAAGTGTCCATTGTTTCATTTGATGTTCTGGGATACGGTATGGTCTTTATACTGGTATATATGTTATACTCGATATTTTATATATTGTTATACATGACTAATTTTAGGATATTTTACATATAGATCCAGAGTTTGGATTTTACCACCTATTTCTCTGTTTTTACAGCCTGATTTTGTTGTGATGACGTTTCCCATGTTGGCAATTGTTCGTTCCTGATGTGGATATTTCTTCAGTTATTTGGTCTTCGGTTCAGAAGGCAAAGAAGAGGAAGTGGAAGTACACAGCAAGACATTTATGGACTGTTCCTATAAGCTGATTGGCTGCCCTGTTACTAGGCAGACTTGGTTGTATCTGTTATATATTATTTATATTATACATATTTTCTCTTTCCGTTATTTTTTCTCTTTGCTGCTGAGGAATAAAGTAACAAAGAGATAGCACAATGCTCGCCTCCGTGTCATTAATAAAATCAGGACTTTACGTCATGTAAATAGTAAAATCTTGGAATTCCAATTCACAATTCTCAAACAAATGAACAAATGGAAAGCTAGCCTACCTTTGTCTGCACAGATAATAGCTAGGGAGGCTAACTGCAAGCTTTGTTGGTTAGTCCAACCCCCATCCACCAGTGATGTCCAAACTGAAAACAAACCGCATAGAAACATCACAACCGTAGGTGTATCTAGGTGTTGCCAATGGCTTTTTATACATAAATATATAAATTAAATAAATGTAATTAATTAATACAACATCGTAAATATAATAATAATAATAATATGAAAGTATTTTACTAGAAAGGGTGCATTTAGCTTTCACTAGTGATCAGGTACTGTATTTCTTGAGCTACGGATGTTCTACCATAATTTTTCACTCTAAGTGGCATATACCCTACAGATCAGTAACTTTACCTCTACCTTCCAATCTGGAAGGAAGTGATTGAATGGAAAAAATGAAATATCTAATTTTCAGAGTGTTTGAAGTGGGTGGCATCTCTATTTTCTTTGTCAAACCAGGTCTAATATCTGAGGTTTCACAGTGAGCTGTAGTGGTTACATTGCTTAGAATACCCCTTTAACTTAATGGGTCAAATAAGGTACCATGTTGCCAGGAGTCCCCACAATACTTTTACAGCTATAATGCTGGCAAAGCTTCAAGAGAGATGTAGTCCACAACATCTGGAGTGCCCAAGGTTACCTAAACCAACTCTAGGGCATAGAAAGTATAAATAAAACCATATCTCGGAAAAACAAAAAAGGCCAAGGACCCAGAGTTTAAACCAAATGTTACCCTATAACAGACTATAAAATGTGCCTGTGTTCTAGTCTCTTTCCCATATAAGAGCTGACTCACCGGGGAGACGTATTATAGGACTTTCTTTTGCCAGTCTCTCCTATTGTTCTGTTCCTTTTACTTTTGTGCATGATTATGTCCTGAATTTGTTTTCTTCATTTTTCATTAAAGGACCACTATAGGCACCCAGACCACTACAGCTTAATGAAGTGGTCTGGGTGCCTGGTCCAGCTAGGATTAACCCTTTTTTCTATAAACATAGCAGTTTCAGAGAAACTGCTATGTTTATAATAGGGTTAATCCAGCCTCTAGTGGCTGTCTCATTGACAGCCGCTAGAGGGCTTCCGCGATTCTCACTGTGATTTTCACAGTGAGAAGACGCTAGCGTCCATAGGAAAGCATTGAGAATGCTTTCCTATGGACTGGCTGAATGCGCGCGCGGCTCCTGCTGCGCATGCGCATTCAGCCGATGACATCGCTATGGAGGAGGAGAGGAGGAGGAGAGTCCCCCGCCCGGCACTGGAGAAAGAGCTAAGTTTAACCCCTTCCTCCCCCTAGAGCCCGGCGGGAGGGGGACCCTGAGGGAGTATGTTTTCCTGGCACTATAGTGGTCCTTTAACAGGGATTATTTTTTTCAGCTCTTGCAATATGGACCAGCTGTGTCTTATATTAGCCAGTCTTACAGAAAGGTGCCATTGAAGGTGCTATATATAAACAGTATTTTCAGATATTTAGTCATTTTATTTTCTTCTTTACATTTTGGGGTGGATGACTTGATACTTTATAACCACCTACTTGTCTAATCTCTTTTTGGCTATAAAGGCTGTATCTTTGTCTCAATGTTACATTTAGCTCTGTCTGTCTACCTCTATGCACGGTCAGGTCACCGAGCTGTCTCAGGTGTAATTTGAAACATTGTATACTCTTTCATAGGATATTTATTTACTAGGAAGGCTTTTTTAGGATATTAATAATTAAGTTTTAAACTTTGTGTCCTTGGTCCTTTTTGTTTTTCCGAGCTATTGCACTTTTCATTGGTTAACCCCCATTTTCCCATGTTTCTATTTTTAGCTCAATTTCTTTAGTTTTTTTTTTTTTTAAATAAAATAAATTTTCTTTGTGAAAATTATGCATTTATAGGGTACTGTATGTATACGTTCTATTTTAGACTTAGGGAATCTTCTTTGAATGATATTAGGGCACACAATGTACCTGAAAATAAATAAATTTAAAAAAAAAAGAACATAGCATAATACTGTTTAATGAAAATATTAGTAATTAAAAACTTCAAATTAAAAACCTGTCATTGTAACATGGAAGACACTTTTTAAGTCTTACAGACAAGCAAGGTATAAAGATATGTTTTGCTTAAATTACCACCCCTGGTGATTTCAGACTGCCTTTGTAGGTTTGGGTTTAATTACTAGACGTGCAAAAATCAGTTTTAATGGATTTGTCCAAATAAAATTCATGGCTATCGCCAAATCAATTGATTAGGAAATTTTGGTTTGTTCACAAACTAACCAAGTCAGAATCATCCAAACCAAATCAGAAAATCCAAATTAAACAGGGATTTTAATTTGGATAATTCATTTCTGAACAAACTGATTTTCCATAATCAATTCACTCGATTATTGCCAGGAATTTCATTCATACAAATCACTTAAAACAAATTTTTGCACATGTCTATTATTTACTTTTATTTTGGGGTATTTTTGTGTAGGTGGGGAGAAGTTGAGTAAGTTCTAGCTCGTGATTTACTATGTATTTATTTGCATGTGATATACTTACGGCATTGATTTAAATACTTGGTGTATTCTCAAAGTGTGCTTTTCTGTTTGTGTATAGAATAAAATAGAAACCTTTAAGACAATGAAACTGAGTCCAATACAAGTAGATTAAATATAATAATGTAAAAAGATTGCTCTTTTTAATCTTTTCTGCTTTGTTTTTCAGTTGTGGTTCTGAACAATTCACGTGAGTACAGGACTCTCATATTTATTAACTGAAATAACTTAAAAAATGATCATGCCTTCTGCAGGCTGCTAACGGGGTTTTGGGGTATTTTTAAAATTATGACAATACCATAAAAAATACATTTGATTTCATGTGTCCTGTTTTGGGTTTAGCATGGGAACACAGTAAGCAGAGTATTAAAGGGACACTTTAAGCATAAAAACAACTTTAAGCAGTTCTGGTGTACAGATCATACCCTTTTCGGTATCCGTGCTCAGTTATCTGCCATTTAGGACTTAAATCACTTGTTTATGTTCATAGAACACTATCCACACCTTCCCTGGCTGTGACTCACACAGATTTATTGAAAAAAAATATAATATATATAAATATATATATATATATATATATATATAAAATATAAAAAATATAACACATGACATGGGGGGGGCGTGGTCTGACCGTCGATGAGACTAGACGTGTCTCACTAGAGCTCCGCTTAACCGCGCATAAAAAGCTTACAAAAGCGACCTTTTTTGTCCGCAAAACTCCCCAAGATAATCCCTGCCATGGAGAAGAGACCCTCCAAGAAGCAACCAAAGAGGGGCACTGAATCTGGGGGGACAGTCCTCGATCTAATGTCGGCGCAAAGGCTAGGCCGACAAGGGACCCAAGATGGCGTCGACCAGTCACCGCAGTCTTCGCCTCGTGCGGGCAGAGAAGAATCCCCAAGGGGCCAGGATACCATCCTGGCGAAACTAGCAGAGGTGAAGGCCTTTCTGGCCGGTGAAATCGCTAAGTCCACCGCGGTTCTCCAGGCCGAGATCGGGGCATTAGGTGACCGCACCGCCAGACTCGAAGACCGCATGGAGACAACCACACTGGCCCACAATGCCGTGATTGAGCGGTTAAACCGGGTAACAGCACACCTGGTCGAGACGGACCTAGCCATCGAGGACATGGCGAACCGCTCTCGGAGAAATAACCTCCGCCTACGAGGCTTACCTGAGGGCCCAGATGACGACCTGCAAGGGCTTGTACTCACCATCCTCAAACCGTTACTTCCGAATATACCAGAGGAACATTGGCACATTGAAAGGGCACACAGGGCCCTGAGAAGCCAAAGGAACGATACAACTGCCCCGAGAGACGTAATTCTCCGATTCCTGCATTACAGGACCAAAGAGGCCCTAATGAAGAAATGCCGTGATGGACCCATACGACATGCGGGGGGAGTGATATCCCTTTACCACGATCTGGCGCCCTCCACACTGCAACGAAGGAGAGACTGGCGCCCCATCACTGACGCCTTGAGAGGAGCCGGCATCAAATACGCTTGGGGCTTTCCCTTCAAATTGATGGTGTTCCGTGGGGACAGGGCGCACATCCTGGCCCCGGGAGGTGATCCGCATCGACTGCTCCGTGGTTTGGGCGTCCAGCCGCCACCCGACCTCCCCAACATAGCGATGTATCCGGAGGGCCTTCCCCAGCTGCAGACGGAGTGGCGCGAGTCAGGACCGAGAGGACACAACTAATTGCGGAGGGTATCGTATTATAGGGCCCCAGGATGCCACTCTCTCCAGGGGGTATCACGCCCAGGGGTGTCCGGGGGATGGCTATGTCCTATGGGGAGGGGGATATGTTGAGGGGTGCTCCTGATCCAGCCCCGGGCCATAACTTTTACACGACTCGATTATACTCAGTAACGCTCCTTGTAAAATCCGAATACAGGGGCTACTGGCCATGAAGGCCTGGGTGGACGCCTCCGCTCCTTATACTCATGGGTTGCAGTGTGACTAAGGTAATATTCTGCCTTTATTCGGGGTCTTGCTCAGGCCGCAGTGGCACCGTTGGAGTGGTGTTCATTTGGGGGGGGGGGACAGGGGGGATACCGCTCAAACTGCCCGAGTTTTGGTTCGCCCAGTCTGGGTACCGACACTCTAACACGAGCCATGGGGTTACATGTTGACTGACCCCCCAAGTGGGACTTTCGCCTACCATTGACATTGTTATGTAGTTTTTTGTTATGTGTTTTTCCTTTGCTTATACACGGGTTTGTATATGGGACCCCCATGGGATGCGGTCCGTATGTTAGCCATGGCCTTTACGTGACCTTTTGCCCACCTTGATTGGGAGCTTATAGTTATTAGTTAATAGTACGGCCGAGTGGATTGGGACCCTAGCATACCCGCAGGGTTTTTCAGCTTTGTTGACATTGTAGGGCGACCCTTAAAACACACATAAAAACGGAACATGTGAGGGGGGGAGAAAACAATCATAATACAAAAACAGTTAAAAAAAAAACAAACAAAAAAAAAAAAAAAAAAAAAAAACATACGTATCAACGAATAAAGCGGTCTACAAAACTCTAAAAGCATAAAAATATATAAAAATAACATAAAAATATAAAAGATGTATAATGTCAATAAACATGATTTACAGCGCTATTACGACTGTTGCCAGAGGTACAGCAGACAGGGAAGGGAGGAGCAATCCTGCTATACTTCATAAGCTGTTTATATGAACACCAAACACTACGTTATACTGTTGCTTTGTTGGCAGGGGGGGGAGGGAGGGGCGCCCACAGGTAACACCTTACGTTGGCGGGGGGATAACACACGACTGTTCCGGAATTGTGGATATACGGGCATGTGCGAATCTAGTTGACACTACAATTCACCACATCCCAGATAGGCCAAGCATTAGAACCCTGAACTGCCCATGCTCCAAAATACACATAGCCGTAGCACTTACAGGATCAAAGGGGAGTTGAAACCTACAATATATCACCCAATATAGGCGTTAACCTTATGTCACTACCCATTATTTCCAAGTTGGATTCCGAGATACCCCTAATCCCAACGTCTGATGCTAGAGGCCCTATTGCCCGGCCCTGAACGGGAGCACCTTTGGTTTATTAAGGGAGATATGGGATGCCCTCAGACGAGTGGGGTGGTTGCCAAGGGAGGCCACTGGGAGGCGGGACACCTGCGCACTCACGACAGCCCTTGCAGAGGTCAAGCATAGCGGGACTGGGAACTTGGAGCACATCCTATTTGTTGGGACCCCTATTAAGGTAGATGGCACTGATCTTGGCTGCCTCAAAATGGTATAGGGACACTGCCCCGAATTGGGTAATATGTGTTCTAACGAAAAGGGTGCCTTGTGATAAATCATTTTAATATATGTTTCACCGAGATTATCGGGTTATGTTATACCTTCCATTTTTGTATTAATGACAGAGGATTGTTTTGAATATACTCAAGCCACGCATATGGTCACTGTTACTGCTTATATCTGATGAAGCACAAGATTAGGACCCTAGACCACCTGCCTAGTGTGAGTTCTAGGGGCCCCCATAGGTGTGAGGTGGGACCGAGTATAGAGGCGCGGGAGTGGAGGTGGAGCCTGGAAAGCCGCCTCACCTCCATATCCCCCTACTTTCCCCCTATGGGGAGTAGGGCTTATGAGCTTAGGATCCCCGGAATTTACTAAGCAACTGTCGCAATAGAGAGTAGTCACGTCAGAGGGGATGGGGATTTGCTCCTTGAAGCCTAGAGGTCAAAACCGTATGCGATGCGCGCGTAGGAGTAGGAGCTTTGGGGATCCTCAGTTTCCTCCTTGCGTTGAGCGTGGCGGAGACGTGGGCAAGCGCTACCCACTACATTCTGGCGATTAGTGAGTCCAGAATCACTGTTGCATCCGGCTCAGTCCAGATGCCATTATCTTTTTTATCTTCTCCTCCTTCCCTATCTTTTTCTCTCTCCTTTTCTCCCATTCTCCTTCTCTCGGGGGTGGCGTTCGGGGGGTTGGTACCTTGTGAGAGCCCTGGGGCGCGGCTGCAGCTCACCAGACGTCTGCAGAGAATCAGTAGCATTGTAGTACTAAACATACTCCATGATGGAGCTTAAGGTCACCACGTTGAATGTTAAGGGCTTGAACGCCCCCAAGAAGCGGCGCCTCCTCTTTCAGGAGTTAAGGAGGATGAACTCGGAAATAGCCTACTTACAAGAGACACACCTCCCTAAACAGGCCGCCTTTAGACTTCGGGACCATACATTCTCGGGTACATTTGAAGCTAGATCACGACGTAAACGTAATGGAGTGGCCATCGTCATTAAACGTACTTGCCCCTTTCAGATGTCAACTCAAGATGCCGACCCGGAGGGACGCTATCTATTTGTTTCTGGCACTTTGCACTCACACTGCGTACATCTAATTAATATATACGCACCGAACCAGCCGGACGCCGCCTTTTGGGATGGGATTAGAGGCAAGATTGCCGCACTGCCTCATGGACTGATTCTCATGGGAGGGGATTTTAATGCCACCCCATGCCCGGCTGCGGACAGGAGCTCGAGAGACGGAGGCCCGAGGTCGCAGGGGATGGGAGGGCAAGACCGGATACTGAAAAAATTTATTGCAGGTACAGGATTAGTAGACGTCTGGAGGGCACAACACCCAATGGATCGGGATTACACGTTCTACTCGGCCCCCCATGGCACCTATTCCAGGATAGACTTGTTCCTGGTCAATGCAACGGGGTTGCCCAGGATAGCTCGATCGGAAGTTGGTAATATATCATGGTCGGACCACGCGGATGTCTCCATTATACTTGGAAACCTATGTATAGCGAGCCCTTGGACCTGGAGACTAAACGCTTCTCTATTGAGGGACACTGGGATAATGGAACAGATTCGGAAGGACATTATAGAATACTTTGTCACAAATACCACCCCAGACGTGAGCGTTAGTACAGTATGGGCGGCGCATAAGGCAGTGATTCGGGGGAACCTCATTAAATTGGCCACAAGGAAGAAGAAACTGAAGCACCATCAACTCGACACTCTACTGAAACAACTGAGGAATCTAGAGCAGAAACACCAATCCTCGCCGGATGTTACGACATACGAACAGCTGGGGGCGGTTAGGAGGAACATACGCACCCTACTACTGGACGATACGGCCAGATCTATGGCGTGGTCGAAACGCACGTTCTTCGACAAAGCCAACAAAATGGACACCCTGCTGGCTAGAACGCTACGGCCTAGACAAACCCGGCCCCACATCACGGCCATTAGACACCCGGACGGCACGACTAAAACTAATCCGGCGGAAATCGCGCAGGTTTTCGAGACATTCTACGAACACCTATACAATCATACTCCAGATGACAACACCCGGGGGGAGCAGGGGGAGGGCGACATCTTGCGCTATCTGGAAGACCTCGGTCTGACCAAACTGACCGGAGAGGCAGCAGCTAACCTAGCGGTGGAGATCAGCGAGAAAGAAGTTGATAGCGCTATCTCGAGCCTGAAGGGTAACAAAGCGCCGGGACCGGATGGCTTCGACGGGTCATACTACAAGACCTTCAGAGAGGAGCTTGTCCCTCACTTGACTGCACTATTCAATCGCTTAAGACAGGGTGAACATCTAGGCTCTGAGATGGCACTAGCCACTATTGTATTACTGCCCAAACCTGAGAGGGACCCGCTCCAACCTGAAAACTACAGACCCATATCGTTAATAAACCATGACCTGAAAATATTGGCAAAGATACAAGCGGAAAGGTTGAATCCGCTTCTGAACTCTCTTATACATGCGGACCAAGTCGGATTCATTCCAGGACGGCAATTGTTCGAGAACACCAGGCGGAACGTCGACCTTATTTGGAAACAAGTGGCCACCGGAGTTCCTTCTCTAGTGGTCTCCATCGACGCTGAGAAGGCCTTTGATAGGGTCAGATGGCGATTCTTGTTCTCAGTATTGAAACATCTTGGCTTCCCAGAAGAATACATACAAGTCACCAAAGCGATGTATCACAACGTACGGGCACAGATACAGATTACGGGAGCCCCACTACACCCGTTTCAGCTGCACAACGGAACCAGGCAGGGGTGCCCTCTCTCTCCCCTACTATTCGTGCTGGCACTAGAACCCTTACTACAGGCAATACGTAAACGTCCGAATATTAGAGGGGTCAGAGTAGGGGATAAGGAGTTCACAGTCTCCGCCTATGCCGATGACGTCCTTCTGACAGTCACAAACCCGATCGAGTCCTTGTTAGCATTACAGGAAGAGATACGGGTCTATGGGGAACTATCCGGGTACAGGGCGAATATCCAGAAATCCAGTGCAATGTCAATAGGGTTACCGGAAGCTGATATCTCCCTGATAAAGGAAAAGTATCAAATCCGGATGGAATCGAACTCCTTAAAATATCTAGGCGTTAACCTAACGGCAGACCCCGGAAAGCTATACGCAGAAAACTATGAACCCATGTTGCGGACATTGATAGGGGACCTAGACAAGTGGACGGATAACCCTATTTCCTGGATAGGGCGTATTAACTCCGTGAAAATGAACATTCTACCCCGCCTCCTATTCCTGTTTCAGGCTCTGCCAGTACGAATCACGAAATCTCAACTGGTGCCGTTACAGAGGGCGATAGGCGATTTTGTCTGGCAAAATAAGAGACATAGGATAGCTAGACAAGTCTTATATAGGAAAAAGGATAGAGGGGGACTAGGGTTGCCGAACCTGTACTTCTACTACCTGGCAGCCCAGCTAACCCAGGTGGCCATGTGGCACTCCCCAATGGGGGAAAGAAGGTGGGTGGAGATAGAATCCATGATGGTGGGTCTAGATGTCCCCCAGTTTACCTTATGGGTCTCGAAGGACAAAAGGCCGATGATAAGGGTAACATGCCCGGCCATACTTAATTCCCTTTACCTATGGGATGCTAACAGCGTCAAATATGGGCTTACTTCATCCCCCTCCCCTATGGCTCCGATACTCAGGAACAGAGACTTCCCTCCTGGGATGTCCCCTAGAAACTTCCGAAACATTGAAAAGGCTGGATTACAACGTATCCACCAACTATATAAAAACGGGGAACTTATACAATTCGAAGAACTTCAGCAAGGTAACCACTTGACCCCAGCGGACTTTTTTCGCTATATCCAGATACGAGACTTCGCTAGGAGACCTTGCATTAAAGCAGCAGCCCAGTGTAAGCTATCTTTCTACGAAAGATTATGTCTAGAGGGCACCACACCCAAGGGCATGGTCACGATCCTATACGCTCACCTTAGCACTGAAACTAAGGAATGGGGCAGATTGAAATACATTGATAAATGGGAAGCAGACTTAGGGGAGGCATTGGAAGGCATAGAGTGGCAGGAGATATGGGAAGCAAACAGAAACGTCTCCATCTGTGTTACGATGCAAGAACAGGCATGGAAGACCATGTTCAGATGGTATTCTACACCGGTGACCCTACACAATATGCGGAAAGTAGATACAGACGACTGTTGGAGGGGATGCGGATTAAGAGGCACTTACATCCACATGTGGTGGGAATGCCCCAAAATACAAGGCTTTTGGAAATCAGTAGAAGGTTTGCCGAAACAAACGTTCGGTAAGCCTTTGGTCATGAACCCGTGGATATACCTACTCAACAGGTCCATCGAGGGTTGGACGAAGAGAGAACAGAAACTGGTACACACGATCACTCTAAGTGCGCGCAGAGCGATAGCCACGGCATGGCTCTCACCCGAGGGACCAGAGTTCCGAGGGGTTATATCCAGGATACGGGAAAGCAGAGTCATGGATGACCTGACCGCTAGATTGAAGGGGATGGCTATATCTTTCCAGAGGACCTGGGAACCATGGGATAACAGTCTGGTGGGCTCCAGTAGCGACTGAAGGGATACGAACGAGTGAATAACTAGGTGCCAGGGCCGCGGGATACTGACGGTGTCCTAGACTCTGTTTACCTTGACCGGCCCTCCCCAGGCCCCCCCCCCCCCTTTTTTCTTTCCCTGGCTACACCTGCTTTTTCTCTTTTTCCTTCTCTCTCTATTCTTCTTCTCCTAGTCTTTTCTATTTTCTCCTAATTCAGTCCTATTTCAGGCCTTGATCTGGCCTATATGGGCTTCGGCCCATCAGTATATAGGGGTATATCTCCTCCTTAGGTCTCATTCCTCTTAGTATTTTTCCTTTTTTTTGTATATTATTTTATCTGTCTCCCGGGCATGCTTCAACAAACGGAGAAACGAGGATGCTTAAAGGTAGACCTGGCGCATAGAGTTAGAGCTCCATATTCAGCTACATAGCCTGGAATAATTATAAAACCCTAGATAGGTGGCGAAGAACGAAGAAACCAAAGAGAGGCTTATTTATATGTACTCTTGTGCACTATATCACTGTAAGATTCTATTCAAAAAGGGCTTCTGCGCTAGCCTAAACATTACTGAAATCTTGCTGCTCATATCTTGGGTAAAAATGAAGAATTAAAAATTAAAAATCCTCGATAGGAGGCAAGTAATGTAGGAAGTATAGAGTGGCTTGTCAGGTGTGCTGATGTTAATCGTTATGGTTTCACTATTATTCTTTGTATTTCGGCTTCTGCGCAAGCCACACAGTTGTATTCCTCTTGCCTTACCTGTCGTGTGCAAAAATAAAGAATTAAAAAAAAAGAAAAAAAATATAATTTGTATTTTCAATCAGGTCTTACAGCACAGTGTGTTTATTTTTAGAAATTCTTATCTCCTGCCCTGCTAATTGAACTTTAATCACACACAGGAGGATGCTGCAGCTTTAGCATGCTATTAACATAGCAGAAGATAAGAACTTTAAAAAAATATATATTTATATATATTTTTTTACTTTTTATTTTTGTTGTGCAGGTGAGAACAGTGCAATATCAAACGCCACAACAGCGGACATTTATACATACACGTAGACACATACTCGAAACAGTGGCATGAAAAATGTGCACATTTTTGTTTGATAGAAACAGATTGAACTAGTCTGACATGTCTCAGTAGTGAGTTGCTTGATTATAGCGAGTCAATTTAAGTTAAACAAGCAGGTAATACCTGGTGGTAATAACTTGCATAGTAACTGTAACTTGTATGGGAACTGGACACATGCACTGGAGTGACTGGCTAAGGAACAGGCTATAGAAAGGCGTCTAGACTAGCAGTACATCACATTGTTACAAAAGGATAGTCTGTCTAGGCTAATATAATAAGGATCATTAGGTGATCAATAACATAAAGATAAGGCATAAAATAAACAGGCTAGTCTAACCACCTAAATGCTGCCAATGTCGACCAGGAGAGAGCAGGCTATATCGACTGACTATGTGCATTATGTACACAAGGATAAACAGGTGTATTAGTTTACCCGGCAGGCTGGTAAACCGGCATGTATTAGCTAGGTTCATATATAAAAAAAATAAGATTACTGATAACAAAACAGACGCTATGAGCAAAACAGGAACAGTTAGGCGTGTACACTGGTATAATAGATTATTCTGCATGACACGCTAAGCCAGGGATCCTCAAACTCCGGCCCCCCTGATGTTGCTGAACTACAACTCCCATGATTCTTTAAATTACATAGATAGCCAGAGAATCATGGAAGTTGTAGTTCAGCAACATCTGGGGGCCGGAGTTTGAGGACCCCTGCGCTAGGCCATTGAGAATATCACTGGAACGTAGCGAACTATTGGGACTCTGCACCCTGTCGCGAGCATATCTACTAAGCCTGTGTTAGCACAGAGTGTCTCTGGTGCGGCGTCCCTTGGGGCTAACAGTAGCAGAGTCATGTGTAACCTGCTCATTGGGAGCAGGTAGAGTTCGCATACCAACTTTACAGCTTTCAGCCAATGCCATTCTCAGTGGAGGAGTCACAGGGGCCGCGGGGTTGCGTACTGCCGCGGTATTTAGTGGGCAGGCTGGAGACGAACCTCAAGCACCAGGCCTGTATAGAGGGTGGCATCTGTAGGCCACAGACTCGGTGGCTCCAGGAGGCTGAGTCTTTCCCTGGGTGGGCGCATCGGAAGACCCGGGTGTTCTGCCGCAGCCAGCGGCGGGCGATCTTCCTGCGGACCCTCGGCCCGGGTAAGCGTTTAGTGTGGAGGATTACTGCTGGCATAAGAGCTTTGCCCGAGGGAGGCGCCTCTCATCCCCTCAACTCCTCATTTCTTTTGTTGCGTTATGTGGAGGCTGGTACAATCGCGCCTCCAGCCTTGCCCAGAATCGCTGGAAAATGTTGTCAAGCCGTTGGAGAGTTTACCCCGCCGTGGTATGTTGATATTCTTGAGGCTGTATGGATGTGAGCTCTGATGGGGTATGCTTGTCAACCATCTTGTCACCGCTAGCCATGCTCAGTCTGCATGTTGTTGCAGGGATCGGCAGAGGTATGTGCTTTGATCCAGTGTGGACCGCGATAAACCCCACCGGTCCAGAGGGCAGGGAAACGGTTCCGAGGAGGTGATGCCTCATTGAGCTGTTCTGTGGCCCTCTGCAGGTAGGTAAGGCGGCAGCCATCCACCTCACCCATAACTTTAGTAGGCAGCAAGCTCCGGATGCACCAGCTCTCCGTACAGTGTATCAGTATCCAGTTTACAGGTCCGCTGGCGGTATCTGCAGCCGCTCCGGTCTCTGCTGTCTGCTCGTAGGCACCGTTTGTGTCGGTTATTGGCTTTTTAGCAGCTTGTGTTCAAGTTTCTGGCAGGAGCTTATCGCCCCCCAAGAACTTTTAAAATATACACACTCTGGGTTATTCACTAAAGTGGATTTCAAATGTAAGATCAAAATTCTGGGCTGAAACATTTTACAAGTCAGATATGCTTTCAGTTTCTTTTCTGACCTTAAAGTTAAAATGTACTTTGAGTTATCACTAGTAAATATCCCTGGCTGTGTAATAAGATAAGATAAAAATATGTAGACACTTTTTTTTTTCAGAAAGTGTGTAGAAAGGCTGTGTGATAAACAGAAACTGATGTAACTTCTAGATAACAGAGAATTGAGCAGCGAGGCTGCAGGTACATGATCTACACACCAAAACCACTCCAACTTTTAGTACTTAGAGTGTCCCTTTAAAATGTGTTTGTTACAGCATGATGCTATCCCAGTGTATTTCTATCTTCATTGGGCTGCCTGTCAACTTGCCATGTATAAGTGCAAGGATGATCCTAACTATGTAAGGGACCACTAAGGTTTTAGTGATACAAACATGTACTCCTAATGCTACAGTTAGTATTGGCCCTACATGCCTGTAAGAGTTTAAATGGTGACTCTTACTAACATGAATTTCATCCTAGTAGTGTGCAGACAGTTTGTCCATTCGTTTTAGGCTGAAATGTGGGCATTTTAATTGGAGAATGAAATTCTGATCCGATTTTTGCCACGGTAGCATCTTGCAGCCGTTTAGTAGATAGCACCTTAATTCCCACAAGGATTGGGGATCTAACTTCTAAAAAGCTGAAATACCAAAATTGTTTTTTCAGCCAACTTTACTAACACAAAGTAAAAATCACTTAGTATTAGCAATTAAAGCGGCACTATTATGGCCGCATGCCGATTTATTTTTTAAGCCCCCTTTCCGACTCCACTATATTTGAATGTCCCCGTAGTCACTGCCAAATGCCCCTAGGTCCCTGATTTCATCCTGTTATTCCTAGATATTTATTGCCAGGATCTAGGTGGGACACGGCATCTGCCCACACAAGATAGCACTGTGAAATTCCTGTGTAAGCCCAGTTGAACACTCATTCAATGGGAATTTCGGCTATTTGTCCATTAATGTGAATTTCAATTCAGTCTTTGTTCGTTCATTTAGTTTATTACAAGGAGGGAGCTACCGGCTTAATAGTTTTTTTTCATTTAGGGACCCCACTGGATGCCAATTGGTAGGGGTTGGGATGGCAATAGGTTCCCCCTTTTGTCACCGCTAATGGCTGGGGACCGGGGGGAAGACAATAGGTCCCCCCCTTATCACATAAGGCCCCCATCCGCGGCTAATGGGTGGGAGCCCGGGGGGACATTGGGTGCCCCTTTTTTGTCTCTTAGGGCCTTAACTGCTGCTATTTGGGGGATGAGGGGGTAGACAATAGGTCCCTACCCTTATTATGTAGGGCCTTTCCTGCCGCTAATTGGGGGGCCTGAGGGGAGACAATAAGTTCTCCCTCTTATCACTTAGGGCCCCCATCCATCCCTAATTGGTATGGGTGGGGGGATACCATAGGCCTCCCCACTTTCACTTAGGGACCCTAATTGCTGCTAATGGGTGGAGGCTGGGGGGATGACAATAGGTCCCCCTTTTGTCACCTAGGGCTCCCACTCGACACGAATGGGTGGGGGCTGGGAGGGAGACAATAGGTCCATCCTCATCACTTAGGGCCCCCAACCAGGGCTAATGGGTGGGGCCAGATGGGAGGCACAATAGCTACCCCCTTTTGTCACCTTGGGCACACACCTGCCACTAATGGGTGGGGAGCACAATAGTTCCCCCGCTGCTAATGGGGGGAAGCTGGGGAGGAACAGTAGGTCCACAAACCTTTTGTCACTGAGGGCCCCCACCCACCTTTAATGGGTGGGTGCCAAGGGGGACACTAGATGTCCAGATGTCCTGTTTAGTTTAGTAGGCCCCCACTGGCAGGGGAGGGGTCGGGGCTGGGGGGACATTATATTCCACCCTTGTTAATTATTTTAATACATGCACCACCATGCACCACAGTATGCAACACAACATATAATTTTATATCATGTCTGTTACTTGGATATTGCTCATGGCCTTCTTCCAATTAATGTCATTGAGCTCTGCTCTATAATTGAACTTCTAATTACTTTTTAGTAAATTAACTGGGAATTTGTTGTTTCACAGGAGCAGAGGCCAGACCCATCATTTCTACCAAGTCAGATACAGGAAAGATATTCACAGGAGAATCTATAACTCTGACCTGTAACATGGATTCTCGATATGCACATCTATGGGATAATTATAATTGGTACAGAGATGAAACAAAGATAAGTAAGGGGAGGATTTATACCATAAATCGTGCAACATCTGAGGATAGCGGGGATTATACATGTACATTTAAAGTAATAACTAGTTACAGAAGTGATCCTTTCACTCTGAAAGTTAGTGATGGTAAGTTCATAAATGTAACTATGAATGTGCTGTTTAAATAGTCTGTCTTTGGTTCCAAATGTTTATTTTTATAACGTGTGATCTCACATCTAATGAAATGACAGGGAAGAAGACAGAACTGTTAAAATAGACAATATCGCTATTATTAATTTTAATTTTAATTTTAATGTACCCCCACTCACTAATTTTCAACAGGATATGGTTGTCTTGCATTTAGCACTAGAGATCACTGCCTAAGGGGAAAGCTTATTGATGCCTCTACCTGTACTGAAGGGTATCAGGGCACTCTCAACTCATGCTGTTGTAGCATCGTGGGCTTCCATGGCAATGGTTTCTGCTGACACTTTTTGTAAAGCTGACATTAGGACCTCTTTGGACACGTTTGTCTGGCATTGCATACTGGACATTAAAGCAGTCAATAATGTGCAATTTAGACGTGAAGTACTTCACTCAGTTCAATCTTTTAATCTATGTTGAATTGTTCTGATTATTTGATTGGCAGTTTTTATGTTTCTGTCCCTCCCTTTGTTAGCTTGGGTATTCCCTTGCACGGCAGGTGCCTATTCTGACAACATATAGTGTTCAGTTGCTTACTCTGGCAAGAATGTAAAGGTGGTGGTGTAGGGTTTCTACTCTTGCCTCACTCCCCCTTCAAACCTCTACCCACCCCCCTTCCCTCTCTTTCTCATCATTTGAAATCCATTCAATTCGCCTTTTCAAACCCTTCTCTGCTAACATTGCCATTATTTATCACCCCCTGGTTCCCCTCTCCTCTTCCTTGAACACTTTGCTGCCTGGCTACCCTACTTCCTTTCCTCTAACATACCATCCCTAATTCTCAGGGACTTCAATATTCCCATTAACCTACCCCTGACCTCAGCAGCCTCTAAACTACTTTCAATTACTCAATGGGCTATCGCAGTGGGCTAATTCTCAACCTCATTTGCTCTTATGCATGTACAGTGTCTCTATGTCTCTATCTAATTTCTCTATCTAATATCTCTAACACTCCATTTCCTCTCTCTGACCACCACCTCTTATCATTTGCTCTCGAGTACCCTCTCACCCAACAACCTCAGCATAACCCCCCTTAACTCAGGAGGAACCTTAATTCTATGACCTCCCAGCAGCTATCATCTGATATTGATTCACAACTCCTATCCATCCCTTCCCTCTCTTGTCCCTCACAGGTCATATCCATATATAACACTATCCTCACCTCCCTTGAACACTGCAGCCCCGCTCGAAATATGCACCTTGAGGAGGACACGTCCCCAACCGTGGCATACTAAATCAACACGCTGCCTGCTAGTGATGTACTGAACGGTTCGGCGAACATATGCGCGGTTCGATCCGCCCCCTATTCATCATCATTGAGTAAACTTTGACCCTGTGCCTCACAGTCAGCAGACACATTCCAGCAAATCAGCAGCAGACCCTCCCTTCCAGACCCTCCCACCTCCTGTACAGCATCCATTTTAGATTCATTCTGAAGCTGCATTCTTAGTGAGAGGAGGGAAAGTGTAGCTGCTGCTGATTTGATTGGGAAATGGATAGCTAGGCTAGTGTATTCAGTGTCCACTACAGTCCTGAAGGACTCATCTGATCTCTGCTGTAAGGACAGCACCCCAAAAAGCCCTTTTTAGGGCTAGAACATCAGTCTGCTCTACTCTGCCAACTTCTGCCAGTGCACAGTGCCACTCATATCTGGTGTCACATTAGCTTGCATTTAAAAACAAAAACACTTTTTTCACTGTAATAGATTGAATAGCATTTAGTTGTCTGCAAGCGTCTGTGTGTCAGGCCTACAGCGTGTACTCTGCCAACCTCTGCCACTGCACAGTGCCACTCATATCTGGTGTCACAATAGCGTGCATTTAAAAACAAAAAAAAATGTCACTGTAATAGATTGAATAGCAGTTAGTTGTCTGCAAGCGTCTGTGTGTCAGGCCTACAGCGTGTACTCTGCCAACCTCTGCCACTGCACAGTGCCACTCATTTCTGGCGTCACAATAGCGTGCATTTAAAAAAAAAAATTCACTGTAATAGATTGAATAGCAGTTAGTTGTCTGCAAGCGTCTGTGTGTCAGGCCTACAGCGTGTACTCTGCCAACCTCTGCCACTGCACAGTGCCACTCATATCTGGCGTCACAATAGCGTGCATTTAAAAAAAATCACTGTAATAGATTGAATAGCAGTTAGTTGTCTGCAAGCGTCTGTGTGTCAGGCCTACAGCGTCTACTCTACCAACCTCTGCCAGTGCACAGTGCCACTCATATCTGGTGTCACAATAGCAGGCATTTAAAAACAATTTTATTTTCACTGTATAGATTGAATAGCAGTTAGTTGTCTTCAAGCGTGTGTGTCAGGCCTACAGCATGTACTCTGCCAACCTCTGCCACTGCACAGTGCCACTCATATCTGGTCTCACAATAGCGTGCATTTAAAAACAAAAAAACTTTTTTCACTGTTATAGATTGAATAGCAGTTAGTTGTCTTCAAGCGTGTGTGTCAGGCCTACAGCGTCTACTCTGCCAACCTCTGCCAGTGCACAGTGCCACTCATATCTGGTGTCACAATAGCGGGCATTTAAAAACAAAAACATTTTTTTCACTGTTATAGATTGAATAGCAGTTAGTTGTCTGCAAGCGTCTGTGTGTCAGGCCTACAGCATTTACTTTGCCAACCTCTGCCACTACACAGTGCCACTCATATCTGGTGTCACAATAGCGTGCATTTAAAAACAAAAAATGTTTTTTCACTGTAATAGATTGAATACCAGTTAGTTGTCTGCAAGCGTCTGTGTGTCAGGCCTACAGCGTGTACTCTGCCAACCTCTGCCACTGCACAGTGCCACTTATATCTGGTTTCACAATAGCGTGCATTTAAAAACAATTTTTTTTTCACTGTTATAGATTAAATAGCAGTTAGTTGTCTTCAAGCGTGTGTGTCAGGCCTACAGCGTGTACTCTGCCAACCTCTGCCACTGCACAGTGCCACTCATATCTAGTGTCACAATAGCGTGCATTTAAAAATAAAAAAATGTTTTTACTGTTATAGATTGAATAGCAGTTAGTTGTCTTCAAGCGGGTGTGTCAGGCCTACAGCGTGAACTCTGCCAACCTCTGCCAGTGCACAGTGCCACTCATATCTGGTGTCACAATAGCGTGCATTTAAAAAGAAAAAAAGTTTGTGACTGTAATATAATAGCAGTCAGTGTCCTTCATAAGTGTGTGTCAGGCCTACAGCATGTACTCTGCCAACCTCTGCCAGTGCACAGTGCCACTCATATCTGGTGTCACAATAGCGTGCATTTAAAAACAAAAAAAGTTTTTGACTGTAATATAATAGCAGTCAATGTCCTTCATAAATGTGTGTCAGGCCTACAGCATGTACTCTGCCAACCTCTGCCAGTGCACAGTGCCACTCTTATCTGGTGTCACAATAGATTGCATTTAAAAACCAAAAAACTTTTTTCACTGTTATAGATTGAATAGCAGTTATTTGTCTTCAAGCGGGTGTCAGGCCTACAGAGTCTACTCTGCCAACCTCTGCCACTGCACAGTGCCACTTCTATCTGGTGTCACAATAGATTGCATTTAAAACCCCCCAAAACTTTTTTCACTGTTATAGATTGAATAGCAGTTAGTTGTCTGAAAGCTCCCCAGGTACTATTCCACATCCCGGATACGGCAGTGTCACGCCGTCTTGGGGTTGACTTGCCTGAAAGCAGAGAGTCACACCGGACCGACACTCCTGTCCGCCCTGAACGCACAGGTGGAAAAGTGGCTGACTCTGCACCAACTGGAGATCATCAAAGTGGTTTGTGACAACGTAAGAAATTTGTTGGCGGCATTGAATTTGGGCAAGTTGACACATGTGCCATGCATGGCACATGTGTGTAATCTGATCGTACAATGCTTTGTGCATAAGTACCCAGGCTTACAGGACATCCTGAAGCAGGCCAGTATCGGCTTGGGGATGTCCGGAGGAGTACTCACAGATCACTGTTCAAGGTCTGTTTGTCTGGATAACCCATCAGCATTGCCATTTTGCTTCCCAGGGCGATAGTGAATTGTAAAGTCAAAAGGCTGTAGCGCCAAACTCCAGCGCAACAGCCTGGCATTGTCTCCTGACACCCTGTTCAGCCACACCAATGGGTTGTGATCTGTGAGTAAGGTAAACAGTTGTCCATACAAGTAAGGTTGCAGCTTTTTGAGGGCCCACACCACCGCCAGGCACTCCTTTTCAATGGCAGTGTATCTACTTCCCTGGGCAAAAGTTTCAGGCTTAGATAAGCCCCGGGTTGCTTGCCGCCATCTGCTCCGACTTGGCTCAGTACTGCTCCCAATCCAAACATAGAAGCGTCTGTATGGACGAGAAAGTGTTTTGTTGGATCAGGAGCAGAAAGTACAGGTGATTTAATGAGCGCCGTCTTGAGCTGTTGGAAGGCCTGTTCACACTCTGGGGCCCATACTACTATCTTGGGGAGGTTTTTACGTGTTAGATCTAGCCACTCTAGCCACTCTAGTACCTATCCTGAAAAAAACATCTCTTGACCCATCCTCCCCCTCTAACTATCGTCGCATATACCTGCTCCCCTTTTCCTCAAAGCTTCTGGAAAAACTTTTGTCTCACTTGCTCAATTCCATCTCTTTCCTTGACTATCTTCAATCTTGCTTCCGCCCCCTCCACTCTAGTGAAACTGCTCTTATTGAAGATAATCGGCCACCAGCACACCCAGCTGTCTGCCCTGCACGACCCCTGGCCGGTTGCCCACAGGTAGCAATAATGTGTCTCAGTCTGTCAGTGTGAGTGTATGTGTGTGTCTGTCTGTCATGGTGTGTGTGTGTCTGTGTCATGGTGTGTGTGTGTGTGTGTGTGTGTGTCTGTGTCATGGTGTGTGTGTGTGTGTGTGTGTCAGTCTGTGTCATGGTGTGTGTGTCTGTCTGTGTCATGGTGTGTGTGTGTCTGTTTGTGTCATGGGAGGTGTGTGTCTGTGTCATGGTGTGTGTATGTGTCTGTGTCATGGTGTGTGTGTCTGTGTCATGGTGTGTGTGTGTGTGTCTTTCTGTGTCATAGTGTGTGTGTGTGTCTGTCTGGCTGTCATGGTGTGTGTGTCTGTCTGTCTGTTTGTGTCATGGTGTGTGTGTGTGTGTCTGTCTGTCTGTGTCATGGTGTGTGTCTCTGTGTCATGGTCTGTCTGCAGGGCTGCCAGCAGAAATTTTGGGGCCCCTGACAAAGCACAAGGTCTGGGCCCGCCCACGCCCTACCTAGTCTGCTGACAATGATGCTGGACTAAATGTGGTCTGTATAGTTGAAGTGAATTAGAATGTGTGTAATGGATGTAGTGTTTGTGTGTATTAGATACTGTTTGTGCAGTGAATGCAGAGTGTGTGTTTGTGTAGCGGATGTAGTATATATAGTGAACGCAGAGTGTGTTTGAGTAGTGGATGTAGTGTGTGTACAGTGATGTAGTGTGTGTTTGTGTAGTGGATGTAGTGTTTGTGTGTACTACAGGGCTGGAGTCCTGCAGGAACGCGTGGGAACGGCGTTCCTGCACTTTTTTTTTACAGCGGGAACGCCGTTCCTGTTGCTCCTGCAGGAACCCCCGTGTTCCCCCTGTTATGTGGTCCAGTGGGGCTAAAGCCTGGCGGGCGGCTGTGGTGGCTGATACACGCGGCGAAGCAGCTGCTGGTCTGTCTCCTCTGCTCCCTCGCACGCTGTCTACGGAAGCCGGAATATGACGTCATATTCCGGCTCCCGGCATTAATAGACAGCCCGCGAGGGAGCAGAGGAGACAGACCAGCAGCTGCCTCGCCGCGTGTATCAGCCACCACAGCCACCCGCCGGGCTTTAGCCCCACTGGACCCCAGGGTTCAAGTCCACGCCAGCTCTCCAGGTAGGGAGGCTGGGTGGACATTTACGCATTTTGTAAAAATATTTTTTTTATAAAAATAGAGCTTGGTTGCTTCATCTAAGTGTTGCTTCTAAGTGTGTGTGTGGTTGGAGATATTCTGGAGAGTTTTACAGAAGCTTCAACTGTCTAAGAGTTGTGCTAAGAGTTCTTTTTTACTGTTACAGGTAAGATTCATCTGTAGGAAAAGGTTACTGACTGCACAAGGTTTGATTTCCTGTTGGTAATTATAAGGCATTTGATTGGATTAGGTAGCTACTTGCTATTGATTGCTATTTAAATTAGCTATTGTTTGCTAATAAGCAGAGGCCTACCCAGGTGTTAAACATTCCTAGTGGGAGGTGATTTTAGGAGTATATAAGGGTAGTTGTCATTAGCTTGGCTAATAGAGCTTGGTTGCTTCATCTAAGTGTTGCTTCTAAGTGTGTGTGTGGTTGGAGATATTCTGGAGAGTGTTGCTTCTAAGTGTGTGTGTGGTTGGAGATATTCTGGAGATAAACTGGAGGTAATCTGAGGTATTCAGGAGGATAAATAAAAAGTTAAGGTTTGTTTGATTTAAATTATTCACCTCATTGGAATGGCAGACTTAGTTCAGTGTAATAGTTGCTTTGCATTTGTTTCACGTTCCACTTTTTGGAGGTTTGGTTGTTGTCTAATCTGTAGACAGTTCTCTATCTTGCGGCAGGAGATTGTATTTTTGAAGTCTGAGATTTGTAAATTATCTGGTAAACAAACTCAGACTGGAACTGCTGCAAAGCCACTGCCGCAGAGACATACTAGGAATGGCAGATGGATTACTGTAGGATCTGGTAGACTTGGAGTTGTGGATGAAAGGCATATTGCACAGTCTGTTGCTCTACATAATTCATTTTCTGCACTTTCAGAGTGTAGTGGTGTCGTGGAGAGAGGCACTGAGGCTAGTGGTGTTGTGCAGAGAGGCACTGAGGCTAGTGGTGTTGTGCAGAGAGGCACTGAGGCTAGTGGTGTTGTGCAGAGAGGCACTGAGGCTAGTGGTGTTGTGAAGAGAGGCACTGAGGCTAGTGGTGTTGTGCAGAGAGGCACTGAGGCTAGTGGTGTTGTGAAGAGAGGCACTGAGGCTAGTGGTGTTGTGCAGAGAGGCACTGAGGCTAGTGGTGTTGCGCAGAGAGGCACTGAGGCTAGTGGTGTTGTGAAGAGAGGCACTGAGGCTAGTGGTGTTGTGAAGAGGGGCACTGAGGCTAGTGGTGTTGTGAAGAGAGGCATTGAGGCTAGTGGTGTTGTGAAGAGAGGCATTGAGGCAAGTGGTGTTGTGAAGAGAGGCATTGAGGCTAGTGGTGTTGTGAAGAGAGGCATTGAGGCTAGTGGTGTTGTGCAGAGAGGCACAGAGGCTAGTGGTGTTGTGCAGAGAGGCACTGAGGCTAGTGGTGTTGTGAAGAGAGGCATTGAGGCTAGTGGTGTTGTGAAGAGAGGCATTGAGGCTAGTGGTGTTGTGGAGAGAGGCACAGAGGCTAGTGGTGTTGTGCAGAGAGGCACTGAGGCTAGTGGTGTTGTGCAGAGAGGCTTGAAGACTATGGTGAGGCCTAATAGAAAGCAGTTGTTGGTGGGGGATTCCATCATAAGATGTGTGGAGATGGACAATGGTGGTCTTGTGAGGTGTCTTCCCGGAGCTACTGCTCGCAGAGACAGGAGACGTATCTGTAATATTGTTAAGCAAGCAAAGCAGGAAGGGGAATTGGATGTACTTGTCCATTTAGGGACAAATGACTTGGCTTGCAATGAGGTTTCAGAGGTTAAGGAAGTTTTTAGTGTTTTTGCCAATGATATACGGCAGGTTGCTTCCACATTGTCATTCTCTGAAGTTCTGCCTGTGCATAACACTCAGAATGACAGGCGGATGCGTATTAGGGACTTTAACTTGTGGCTTGGTGAATGGTGTCGGGAGCAAGGATTTGGCTTTATTGCTCATGGTAGCTCTGTTTGGAATGGAAATAAACTGTACAAAAAAGATGGTTTGCATCTTTCTCAAAAGGGAACAAATGTTCTCAGTGAGCAGTTCAGAGGTTTTGCTAGGATGTATTTAAACTAAGAGGGGGGGGCAAAAGGGTGATAAAACATCAATCCAATTGTCCCCCAAAACAAGGACAGAAGGTGCCTGTAGCAAGTGTGTTAAAAAATGATAAGCTTAGAGTCATGTCTACAAATGCTCGCAGTTTAGGGAATAAGATCCATGAACTTGTGGCAATAATGGCAACTGATAGTGTAGATTTAGTCGCTGTTACTGAGACATGGTATAATGAGAAAAATGACTGGGACATAGCAATACCAGGGTACTCTTTATATAGAAAAGACAGGGAAGGCAAGAAAGGGGGAGGGGTGGCCCTGTATGTAAAGAATAGCATAAAATCTAGTCTAATAAAGGTTAGTGAGGCGAACATAGAGTCCGTTTGGGTTACGTTAGAATTTGGTAATCACACAGTAACTCGTGTAGGTGTGATTTATAGGCCCCCAGGACAAATTGAAGAGTTAGATAATCTACTAGTTGAAGAAATAGCTAAAATGACAATGAAGGGGGAAGTTATCATCATGGGTGACTTTAATCTTCCTGATGTAAATTGGAAAACAAAAATAGCTACTTGTGCCAGGAGCACACATATTCTAAACTCCCTACTGGGATTGTCTCTAAAACAAGTCGTTGAGGAGCCAACTCGTAAAGAGGCCATACTAGATTTAGTGTTAACAAATGGAGATTTGGTATCAGATATTACTGTAGGTGAAAGTTTAGGATCCAGTGATCATCAGTCAGTGTGGTTTAATATAAGAACAGTGACAGAGTCACACCACACAAAAACAAAAGTTTTAGACTTTAGAAAAACAGACTTTTCCAAAATTAGAATATGTGTAAAGGAGTCATTATCAGACTGGAGCAATTTAAATGGAGTCCAAAAGAAATGGGATTATTTAAAAGTTGCACTACTGAAGGCAACAGAAAATTGCATTAGGCTTGTCAGTAAAAGCAAAAAATTCAAGAAACCACTGTGGTACTCCACAGATGTAGCCAAAATGGTAAAAAACAAAAAGTTAGCATTTAGTAATTATAAAAAAACCCAGAGTGAGGAAGACAGAATGACCTATAAGATTAGGCAGAAAGAGGCTAAGCAAGTTATAAGAGCTTCCAAATCACACACAGAAGAGAAAATAGCACAGTCAGTAAAAAAGGGGGACAAAACCTTTTTTAGATACATAAATGAGAAAAGAAAAGTAAAACAAGGATTAGTTAGATTAAAAACAAAAGAAGGAAGGTATGTAGATGAGGATAAAGGTCTAGCTGACTGCCTCAATGAATATTTTTGTTCGGTATTTACAGATGAAAATGAAGGAAAGGGACCTCAGTTAAGAAAAAGGATAAATGAGTCATTTATTACACGTGAGTTTACAGAGGAAGAGGTTCTATTTCAACTGTCAAAAGTAAAGACAAATAAGTCAATGGGACCTGATGGAATACACCCAAAGCTATTAAAAGAGCTTAGTGGTGTACTAGCAAAACCATTAACAGATTTATTTAACCAATCATTGATAACAGGAGTAGTCCCAGAAGATTGGAAGTTAGCGAATGTTGTGCCCATTCACAAGAAAGGTAATAGGGAGGAGTCGGGCAACTATAGGCCAGTAAGCCTAACTTCAGTAGTGGGGAAAGTGATGGAAACCATGTTAAAGGATAGGATTGTTGAACATCTAAAAACACATGGATTTCAAGATCAGAGACAACATGGGTTTACTTCAGGGAGATCATGCCAAACTAATCTTATTGATTTTTTTGATTGGGTAACTAAAATTATAGATCAGGGTGGTGCAGTGGACATTGCTTACCTCGATTTCAGTAAGGCTTTTGACACTGTTGCACATAGAAGGCTTATCAACAAACTACAATCTTTGAGTTTGGATTCCAATATTGTTGAATGGGTAAGGCAGTGGCTGAGTGACAGGCAACAGAGGGTTGTAGTCAATGGAGTATATTCGAAGCTTGGGCTTGTCACCAGTGGGGTACCTCAGGGATCTGTACTTGGACCCATTCTCTTTAATATTTTTATTAGTGATATTGCAGAAGGTCTTGATGGTAAGGTGTGTCTTTTTGCGGATGATACTAAGATATGTAACAGGGTTGATGTTCCAGGAGGGATAAGCCAAATGGAAAATGATTTAGGTAAACTAGAAAAATGGTCAGAGTTGTGGCAACTGACATTTAATGTGGATAAGTGCAAGATAATGCATCTTGGACGTAAAAACCCAAGGGCAGAGTACAGAATATTTGATAGAGTCCTAACCTCAACATCTGAGGAAAGGGATTTAGGGGTGATTATTTCTGATGACTTAAAGGTAGGCAGACAATGTAATAGAGCAGCAGGAAATGCTAGCAGAATGCTTGGTTGCATAGGGAGAGGTATTAGCAGTAGAAAGAGGGAAGTGCTCATGCCATTGTACAGAACACTGGTGAGACCTCACTTGGAGTACTGTACACAGTACTGGAGACCCTATCTTCAGAAGGATATTGATACCTTAGAGAGAGTTCAAAGAAGGGCTACTAAACTGGTTCATGGATTGCAGGATAAAACTTACCAGGAAAGGTTAAAGGATCTTAACATGTATAGCATGGAGGAAAGACGAGACAGGGGGGATATGATAGAAACATTTAAATACATAAAGGGAATCAACACAGTAAAGGAGGAGACTATATTTAAAAGAAGAAAAACTACCACAACAAGAGGACATAGTCTTAAATTAGAGGGACAAAGGTTTAAAAATAATATCAGGAAGTATTACTTTACTGAGAGGGTAGTGGATGCATGGAATAGCCTTCCAGCTGAAGTGGTAGAGGTTAACACAGTAAAGGAGTTTAAGCATGCGTGGGATAGGCATAAGGCTATCCTAACTATAAGATAAGGCCAGGGACTAATGAAAGTATTTAGAAAACTGGGCAGACTAGATGGGCCGAATGGTTCTTATCTGCCGTCACATTCTATGTTTCTATGTTTCTATGTAGGTTTGTGAGTGTGGCAGTGTAGTGTATGCAGTGTGTGTGTTGTACTAGTGTATGCAGTGTGTGTGTGTGTCAGCGTAGTGTATGCAGTGTGTGTGTTTTACTAGTGTATAGCAAAATATAGAAAGTACAGATACACCTCCTAGTGGATAGGACACACTTTTAGTGGGTAATAGTTAACAACAAAAAATTACCCTTGCACTAAATGTATGGCAGATAAGGACTCCTCCAGGTCCTCAATAGATATGGGTAACAATGGATCTACGATACAATAATAACAGAAACAAACATAGCATAATACTGTTAACTTTTGAGGGGGAGTGGAAATTAAATAGTAGTTCACACTCACAAACCAAAATTGATTGTAGGCATATCGTATAAGACGGTGAGTATCTCAGGGTAGATGGACCATCATCATATACATGGAAAGGAATAAAAAACAAAATAGTGCAGAGTATCTTGGTAAAAGAATACACTTTAATATAAAGGCACACTTACAATGTTGAAGTGGCAAACAGGCATATAGGATCAACCGGTCTCAGGATCACAGGATGAAACACAGGATCAACTTTTCCCAGTTGAAGTAGTAAGAATAAATAAAACAGCCTAATACAAACAATAAAAAACTCTGAAACACTATAAAAAGCCCTACGCGTTTCGTTCAAATGTCCTTGAACTTCCTCAGGGGCAAAAACGTCCTTTTGTTGTAGGTATATTCGTCCATGTAGTGCTGGTGGCCCTTTTTAAATCCATCTAGTTGCGGCACGCCCGTGGTCTCCTCCAATGGTTAATTCGCTTCCGGGTTCGTCCGTCTGCAGTATTTCCGGGTGCGCACTGATGACGCAACCGGATATGCGACTCACGTCTATCTTCCGGAGTCATCTGTGCGTTCCACCTGATATGCGTTCCACCGCTCGTTAAAGAGCAGGAAACAACCATAAATGAGAAAGATGATTTAACGATAATGTGTAACAATCTTAATGATGTTTAGACATTGTAGTATTTTATAAAAGGGATAAATCTCCCTCACATCTATCTGTAAACCCTTAATAACAATATGGAGAAAATATATGTAAATAAATAGAATTAAATAAAATTACAAATGAAAATACAATTAAAAGTGCATTATATTCCTCCATGTTTATATATACTTATTGACCCATCCTATATCAATCATAATTCAGGTTGAAGGCAAAAGAGGTGCAAAAATGTGTATATATAAAAATTATTACTTAAAAATGAAATATTATTTAAAGAAAACAAACCAAATCAAAATCAACGTTAAGTCCCCTTGGTTGCATGGTTTGCAGGGTATGTATCCAATATCCCTCTCTCTTTCTCAATAATAGCATCAAGTCACCTCCCCTATCATCTAGAGCTACTTGTTCGATGATGGTACATTGTAGGGTATTAAAGTTGAAAAGTGGGCATTTGTTACAGTGCACCGGCACTGAGTGAGTTAACAAATGGTTTCTGATGTTACGTCTATGCTCCTGGAATCTAACTTTGGCCTTTCTTCCTGTCCTTCCCACATACTGCATCCCACACCCACATGTGAGTAGGTATACAATATGTGTCGAAAAACAGGACAGACTGCCTTTGATCTTAAACTTTTTCTTGTTAACTGTACTCTCAAAGCTTATGGTGCTCTTGATTTTATGATTACAGCTGACACAGCTCCCACATGTATGATAACCCTCTTTACTAGTGTATGCAGTGTGCGTGTCAGTATAGTGTATGCAGTGTGTGTGCTGTACTAGTGTATGCAGTGTGTGTGTGTCAGTGTAGTGTAAGCAGTGTGTGTGTCAGTGTAGTGTATGCAGTGTGTGTGTTGTACTAGTGTATGCAGTGTGTGTGTCAGTGTAGTGTATGCAGAGTGTGTGTTAGTGTAGTGGATGCAGAGTGCGTGTCAGTGTAGTGGATGCAGTGTGTGTGTCAGTGGAGTGAATGCAGTGTGCGTGTCAGTGGAGTGAATGCAGTGTGTGTGTTGTGTTAGTGGATGCAGTGTGTGTGTCAGTGTAGTGGATGCAGTGTATGTGTCAGTGGAGTGGATGCAGTGTGTGTTGTGTTAGTGTATGCAGTGTGTGTGTCAGTTGAGTGGATGCAGTGTGTGTGTTGTGTTAGTGGATGCAGAGTGTGTGTCAGTGTAGTGGATGCAGTGTGTGTCAGTGTAGTGGATGCAGTGTGTGTGTTGTGTTAGTGGATGCAGTGTGTGTGTGTCAGTGTAGTGGATGCAGTGTGTGTGTGTCAGTGGAGTGGATGCAATGTGTGTCAGTGGAGTGGATGCAGTATGTGTGTCAGTGGAGTGGATGCAGTGTGTGTTATGTTAGTGGATGCAGTGTGTGTCAGTGGAGTGGATGCAGTTGTGGAGGAACCAGCCTCGCCTCTGGGCATTGGAGAAGACTGATTGCCAGCCTCCTGCCATGTGACTATGGCCCCTGGGATGTATTGCCTGCTCTCCTCTACTGCTGAGGTTTGCTACCAACTAGGTGGATTTGGCTATAGAGCTTGTCTAGTGCCCTCTGTTGGTAGCAACAGCAATATGCACTACCTAAATAGCAAGACTGGTTCATTTGCATATTTGGGTAGATTTGCATATTGCTAATTCTGCAGGCATGTGAGATATTTTCTGTTAATTATTGTCTCCCCCACCTCTTTTAAAAATTTGCCATTGTGTTATAATAAGTCACTGTATGTTGCCTGCTATGATTTGACTGTTTGTAATTTTATTGAGCTTTCACAGCAATGTTAATGTAATGACCATATGGGCTAGTCCCAAGGAAAATAAAGTTTTACACAGTTCTACTTCACTCTCAATCTGGAGTCCTGTCTCTTATTGGGGGAATCTACTACAAGGGATTGATATGCTCTGCATATTCCCTTGCTTTAATCACTCCTAAACTCTTCTAAGAACTTGTTCCTGCTTTGCTTTGAAGGAAGAGAGGTTCGGTCTGCGGTGGTTGTGCTATCGTCCAGAGTGCTTGGGGTCCTCAAGAAGCGCTAGGAGCATCCTTCAATGGAGGTACCCAGTCAGGGTGCCAGGTGATCCGTTACAGCAGTGTGCGTTGTGTTAGTGGATGCAGTGTGTGTGTGTCAGTGTAGTGGATGCAGTGTGGGTGTCAGTGTAGTGGATGCAGAGTGTGTGTCAGTGTAGTGGATGCAGAGTGTGTGTCAGTGTAGTGTATGCAGTGTGTGTGTAAATGTGCAATCTGCGGAGGGGTAAGGGTGGGGAAAGGGGCATTTTCAAATTCATTTTATAATATATATTTTATAATAAATTAAATGTTATTCCCCCTCCCTGCTTACCTGTGTCCAGGGAGGGGGGGAGATTCCATCCCTGTTAGTAAAGTGGCATGGTGGGGCCCGCGGCTCCCTGTTACTGCAGAGGGGGCCAAGCACACAGCCGCGCGGAGCGTTGCCATGGTAACCCGTGGCAACGCTCAGAAGCCGCGGGTCTCGCAAGAGTTATTGGAGGCAATGAACTGCGTGTGAAGAAGCTGTGTGCTGGGCCCCCTCTGCGGTAACAGGGAGCCGGGGGCCCGCAGCTGCACACATAGATAGCGATATTCGCTATCTATGTGTGCAGAGAGGGAAAGTGGGGCCCGGGACTGCCAGAGCAGTCTGGGCCCCCCATGGCCGCCGGGCCCATGTTTACTATCATGGTTGTCAACCCCTGATGGCGGCCCCGTCTGTCTGTGTCATGGTCTGTCTGTGTCAAGGTGTGTGTGTCTGTCATGGTATATGTGTGTTTCTGTGTCTGTGTATGTTTAAAAATAGTGTTTTTACTCACCTTTTTTTTCCATCAGGCTTGATGATCTCAGCCAATTCAATGCTTTGCCATAGGACTGGCTGCAAAACGCTACACCAATCAGCATCTCCTCATAGAGATGCATTGAATCAATGTATCTCTATGGGGAACGTTCAGCGCCTCCAGAGTGTGGAGGCCCTGAATATAGGTGCTGCACACTGTGCAGCACTGACACAGGAAGCACCTCTAATGACCGTCTGAGTGGCTGTCACTAGAGGTATCACTAGGAAGCAATGTAAACACTGCCTTTTCTCTGAAAAGTCAGTGTTTACATTGAAAAGCCTGCAGGGACAAGCTATAGACACCAGAACCACTACATTAAACTGTGTGTTTTTGTGTGTGCGTGCGCCTACTAGTGAGTGAGCTTGCTTGCATGTGTGTGTGTGTGCCTGCTCGTGAGTGAGCTTATGTTTTTATGTCAGTGAGCTTATGTATATCAGTGAGATTGTTTGTCTATGAGGCTGTGTATCTGAGCTTGTGTGTGTCAGTGAGATTGTCTGTGTCTGCATATGAGTATGCTTACTGTATAATTAAACGTTCTACTCTGAAAGGACCAATATTTTATATTAGAAAAAGCAATATATATTTGAGATAGGTGGCACTGGCAAGACATAGCCTTACATATTACATGCAACATTATATGGCGCAATGACTTATGGGGCTGGCATACATTTTTTTTCCAGGGCTGATTTGTATCCCCAGTCCATCCCTGAATGTGAATGTATGAAGATGTGAAAAACAAAATGAAATGTTGAAATCTGCGCCTCTTTATCTTGCGACTGGATGCCTCCATCTCAGCTCCCTGTCAGTCATTGTACTAAGCTCTGACCTTTGCACCTGGCAGTCAGCATAGAGAGAAGACAGAGAGGAGGATAAATGAAACAAAGTTTTTGTTTCCTCTTCATTTGCACTTTTTGCCCTAGCTTTACCTTGTCTGAACTGGATCATGAAGTACAGTATTTATCAGCGTATAACACGCACTTTTTCCCCCTCAAAATAGGGGGGAAATCGTGGGTGCGTGTTATAAGCGCTACGGAATCTGTTGGCGCTATATAAATGGCAATAATAAATAATAAATAATACGCCGATATCCCATAATTACTTACCTGTCTTGAAGCGCGGGCCGGCTTCACAGCGCTCACCGCGGTACTGGAACTATAATTTCAGGTTCCGGTTTCCGGCGGGACTGAAAGGAAGTGTGCACACAATAGTGTGCACACTTCCTTTCAGTCCCGCCGGAAACCGGAACCTGAAATTGAAGTTCCAGTACCGGCGGGACTGAAAGGAAGTGTGCATACAATAGTGTGCACACTTCCTTTCAGTCCTACCGGAACCTGAAACTGAAGTTCCAGTACCGGCGGGACTGAAAGGAAGTGTGCACACAATAGTGTGCACACTTCCTTTCAGTCCCGCCGGAAACCATAACCTGAAATTGAAGTTCCAGTACCGCGGTGCGTGCTGTGAAGCCGGCCCACGCTTCAAGACAGGTAAGTAATTATGGGACAAGAGGGAAAGTGCACTAGGGGACACTATGGGAGGGGAACACTATGGGAGGGGGGGGAAGAATACTATGGGGGGGAAGAATACTATGGGAGGGGGGACACTATGGAAAGGGGGGGGAACACTATGGGATGAGGGGGGGACACTATGGGAGGGGGTGGAGAATACTATGGAAAGGGGGGAACACTATGGGAGGGGGGGAGAATACTATGGAAGGGGGGGACACTATGGGATGAGGGGGGGACACTATGGGGGGGAGAACACTATGGGAGGGGGGAAGAATACTATGGAAGGGGGGGACACTATGGGATGAGGGGAGAATACTATGGAAAGGGGGGGGGACACTATGAGAGGTGGGGAAATTTCCTGGAATTTCCTTCTGAAAATGAGGTGCGTGTTATACGCCGGTGCGTGTTATACGCTGATAAATACGGTACGTTGCTAAATATTTTGGATACAATTAAAAGAAATTGGAGCTTCTAAAAAGATTAAAACTAGTTATAGAATATTTTCAATATATTATCCAGTGGTGTAAATTCCAGAAAAGTGACCATACTCCACCAAAGAGTCACGTCTGCTTTTTGAAGTGATCATGGTGGAAGGAATCTGTATGTGTAGAGATATGGCTTCATTTTTTTCAAAATGCCTTTTTATAGTTTTTGTTGTTGTACATTTTTGTATATCCATAAAAATGTCAAACCAATTAAAGGACCACTATAGGCATGCAGACCACTTCAGCTTAATGACGTGGTCTGGGTGCCCCTAGTTTTAACCCTGCTGCTGAAAACATAGCAGTTTCAGAGAAACCGCTATGTTTACATTGAGGGATAATAGCCTCTAGTGGCTGTCTCCCTGAAAGCTAATAGAGGTGCTTCCGCGGTCCTCAAAGCGAAAATTGCATTGAACTCACACTGGACGTCCATAGGAATGCATTGAATAATGCTTTTCTATAGGCAGTGTGAATGCGCGCGGGGCTCTGAGGGAGCCCGGCACTGGATTAAGGTAAGTGGCTGAAGTGGGAGGGGGGCTCTGTGGGAGGGGGCACCTAATAACCCTATATTGCCAGGAAAACAAGCTTGGTTTCCGGGCAGTATAGTGTTCCTTTAAGTTTGGTATCAGAGGCAAAATTTAAACCCCTTTTAAGGACCTCCAATTCATATTTATTTACATTCATACCGGATAAATGAAAAATACCTACTCCTGAATTATTTAAAACTTCTTGGTCTTTTATATTATTAATATTTTCTTATACTGAACAACTATTTTCTTATTATTTTTTTATACCTCCTCTACATCCTCTGAATTCCTTCTTCCTTTTTTCTGGAGTCTCTCTCATTTCTAAAGGGGATGATTCCAGTCAACTCTTTATTAGGAGAAGAAACCACTCTTGGAAGTTCCCTTCCTTTTTGTAACTACTTCCGAATAGGAAGAGTATTGCCTTTTCTGTTGACCTTTATATAATGATGTTTTTACATTAGTCTTCAATACCCCTTCCTTTTTAGGAATTTTTATAATATTTTTTTCTATATTTAATTACATTTTCTGACGGTTCTCTTCCTTATACTCTTAATTTCCTGTTTTTCTCTAAATGCATTATGCAAGTGTTTTCTCCATCTTTAGAGTAAACACAATATATTTTTACACTTTAAAATGTTACTATGTGTTATCAATTTGCGCCTTAGTTTGATTTTGCGCCAGAGACACTTTCTTTGATACATCCAATATATATTACAGATTTATTTCAGCTTTTGTCTTCTTGTAATTTTCATTTCATTTTACATTTCTTTGTTGTCTTTTCTAGACATTTTCTCTGATCCAGTATTAAACATGGATCAAATTCAGCTCACAGTAGGTGCTCCCATGACCTTGACATGTGCCACAAGGCTTGCTCCATACAAAATGGGCACAGAACTGCAGGTTGCCTTCTACCGAAATGGTCAGAAAGTGCAGGAATTTGGTAAATCCAATCAATACAGAGTTAAATCTATTAAACTGTATCACTCTGGAGATTATACATGTGAAGTGAGGACTGCAACCGACAGTGTAAGGAAATCCAGCCAAAAAATAAATATCAAAATTGAAGGTGAGTGAACAATGATCCCTAATCTAGGCAATTAGAATATAGAATCAAGTTCAAGGAGGTTTGGGTGTCCCACATGTCATATTGTATCAAATATTGTTCTGCTGTTTGTATCACTATTAGAGATGTCGCGAACATAAAATTTTCAGTTCGCAAATGGCGAACGCGAATTTCCGCAAATGTTCGCGAACGTGAGAACAGGGCGAACCGCCATAGACTTCAATAGGCAGGCGAATTTTCAAACCCACAGGGACTCTTTCTGGCCACAATAGTGAAGGAAAAGTTGTTTCAAGGGGACTAACACCTGGACTGTGGCATGCCGGAGGGGGATCCATGGCAAAACTCCCATGGAAAATTACATAGTTGATGCAGAGTCTGGTTTTAATCCGTAAAGGGCATAAATCACCTGACATTCCTAAATTGTTTGGAATAATGTGCTTTAAAACATCAGGTATGATGTTGTATCGATCAGGTAGTGTAAGGGTTACGCCCGCTTCACAGTGACAGACCAAACTCCCCGTTTAACGCACCGCAAACAACCGCAAACAGTCCATTTGCACAACCGCAAACTCCCTATTTGCACAAGGTTGGATACCAAGCTAGCCATGTCCCGTTCCTTGTCCTCACTGATTTCATTGAAGGTCTCTTCCTCCACCCAGCCACGTACAACACCAAGGGTCCCCGAAAGGTGACAACAAGCCCCCTGGGACGCCTGCTGTGTTTGGTCTTCCACCTCCTCAAAGCCACCTTCCTCCTCTGACTCATCTTCTTCAGACTCCTCTCTCTGCGTTATTATAAGGTGTGTTAAGTAGTACTATTCTTATCAGTTGAATCCCTGTTACGTCCCCTATCAGGGGACGTGTATATGGCATCGATTTTAGGAACCAGGAGATGGAAAAAGATGCTTGGTCGGTCCTCCTACTTCAAATTTGGGGCACTGCACGTACAATCTAATGTGCCACCAGATAGGAGTGGTGTGTTAAGTAGTTCTATTCTTTCAGTTTAATCCCTGTTACGTCCCCTATCAGGGGACGTGTATATGGCATCGATTTTAGGAACCGGGAGATGGAAAAAGATGCTTGGTCGGACCTCCTACTTCAAATTTGGGGCACTGCGCGTGCAATCTAATGTGCCACCAGATAGGAGTGGTGTGTTAAGTAGTACTATTCCTATCAGTTTAATCCCTGTTATGTGCCTTTTTTTTGGTTGGTTTTTGAAGCCACAGTGCAGCACCAGAGGCCAGAAAAATTAGGCATGTACACATGCCTGAAAAATTAGGTATTGTTGCAGCCGCTGCTGTAGCAGCGGCTAGAAAAATTTATGTTTGTTTCCCAGGCAGAAAGTACCCTAAAACATTGCGGCTTGAACCCTAGTTGGTGGCGGATAAGTCACGCAAGACATCCGGCATTCAGAGATAAAATACAGCAGCGTGTGGACCATTTTTAGCCCAAGGCAGCTCATCTCAGCAGGCCAGAAGTTCTATCGCAAATTGGGATAGCTCAGGCCACAGGTCAAGCCTGCACACCCAGTAGTCAAGGGGTTCATAGCTCCTCAGAGTGTCGATATCTGCAGTTAAGGCGAGGTAGTCTACTACCTGTCGGTCGAGTCGTTCTCTGAGGGTGGACCCCGAAGGGCTGTGGCGATGCGTAGGACTTAAAAAGCTCTGCATGTCCTCCATCAACAACACGTCTGTAAAGCGTCCTGTCCTTGCCGGCGTGGTCGTGGGAGGAGGAGGATTACTTTCACCTCTTCCCCTGTTAGATTCCCGTTGTGCTGTGACATCACCCTTATATGCTGTTTGAGACATACTTTTTAATTTATTTTGGAACTGCTGCATCCTTTCCGACTTGCGGTAATTCGGTAACATTTTAGGCACTTTCTGCTTATACCGGGGGTCTTGTAGCGTGGACACCCAGTACAGGTCGTTCTCCTTCAGACTTTTTATACGAAGGTCCCTCAACAGGCACGACAGCATGAAAGACCCCACAAGGTTGGATGCCGAGCTACTCATGTCCCGTTCCTCGTCCTCAGTGATCTCACTGAAGGTATGTTCTTCCCCCCAGTCACGTACAAAACCACGGGTACCAGATAGGTGACAACGAGGACCCTGGGATGCCTGTTGTGGTTGGTCTTCCTCCTCCTTAAAGCCACATTCCTCCTCTGACTCCTCTTCCTCACAATCCTCTTCCAGCGTTGCCGCAGGTCCAGCAAGCGATGCTGATAAGGCTGTTTCTGGTGGTGACCACAACTCTTCCTCTTCACGCTCATCTACGGCCTGATCCAGCACTCTTCGCAGGGCACGCTCCAGGAAGAAAACAAATGGTATGATGTCGCTGATGGTGCCTTCGGTGCGACTGACTAGGTTTGTCACCTCATCAAAAGGACGCATGAGCCTACAGGCATTGCGCATGAGCATCCAGTAACGTGGCAACAAAATTCCCAGCTCCGCAGAGGCTGTCCTAGCACCCCGGTCATACAAATAGTCGTTAACGGCTTTTTCTTGTTCGAGCAGGCGGTCGAACATTAGGAGTGTTGAAGTCCAACGTGTTGGGCTGTTGCAAATCAAGTGCCTCACTGGCATGTTGTTTCGCCACTGGATATCTGAAAAGTGCGCCATGGCCGTGTAGGAACGCCTGAAATGGGCACACACCTTCCTGGCCTGCTTCAGGACGTCCTGTAAGCCTGGGTACTTATGCACAAAGCGTTGTACGATCAGATTACACACGTGCCATGCACGGCACATGTGTCAACTTGCCCAAATTCAATGCCACCAACAAATTTCTTCCGTTGTCACAAACCACTTTGCCGATCTCCAGTTGGTGCGGAGTCAGCCACTGATTCACCTGTGCGTTCAGGGCGGACAGGAGTGCTGGTCCGGTGTGACTCTCTGCTTTCAGGCAAGTCAACCCCAAGACGGCATGACACTGCCGTATCCGGGATGTGGAATAGTACCTGGGGAGCTGGGGGGGTGCCTGTCCTCAGAGCCCATGATACACACTGACACAGAGCAGAATAGAGACTGTTACCCCTACATAGGGTCACTTGGCAGATATGGATTCACACCTGTCCTCAGAGACCATGATACACACTGACACACAGCAGAATAGGGATTGTGAATAGCACCTGGGGAGCTGGGGGGGGGGTGCCGTTGATGTGGAGCAAGACGCAGCAGTAGAAGAGGACTCAGCCGAGGAGGTTATGGAAGAGGATGGAGTAGGAGGAGTAGAGGAGGTGGCAGCAGGCCTGCCTGCAAGTCGTGGCGGTGTCATCAACTCCTCTGCAGAGCCATGCATTCCATGCTTGGCAGCCGTCAGCAGGTTTAACCAATGCGCAGTGTAGGTGATATACCTGCCCTGACCATGCTTTGCAGACCAGGTATCAGTGGTCAGATGGACCCTTGCCCCAACACTGTGTGCCAGACATGCCATTACTTCCTTTTGCACAATCGAGTACAGGTTGAGGATTGCCTTTTTTGAAAAGAAATTTCGGCCGGGTACCTTCCACTGCGGTGTCCCAGTAGCTACAAATTTTTGGAACGCCTCAGACTCCACCAGCTTGTATGGTAAAAGCTGGCAGGCTAAGAGTTCAGACAAGCCAGCTGTCAGATGCCTAGCAAGGGGGTGACTTTGTGACATTGGCTTGATACGCTCAAACATGTCCTTGACAGACACCTGACTGTGGGCAGATGAGCAGGAACTGCTCAAGGCGAGAGACGGAGTGGCGGATGGTTGAGAGGGGGCAACAAGGACAGCAGTGGTTGACGTGGCTGAAGATGCTGGACCAGGAGGAGGATGGCGGCTTTGAGTTTGTGTGCTGATGGTACTCATGTGTTGATCCCATAGGCGTTTGTGATGTGCGACCATGTGCCTTCGCAAAGCAGTTGTACCTAGGTGGGTGTTGGACTTCCCACGACTCAGTTTCTTTTGGCACAGGTTGCAAATGGCATCGCTGTTGTCAGAGGCAGACACACACAAAAAATGCCACACTGCTGAGCTCTGCAATGACGGCATTCTGGTGGTGGCAACAGCATGCGTTGATTGGTGTGCTGTCTGGCTGACCCCGGGTGCCGATGCATGCTGTCTGACTGTGCCACTAGCTCCTTGCGACGACCTCCCCCTGCTTCCAACTCGTCTTATCCTCCTCTCTGTCTCCCCATCTGAACTTTCCCCCTGTTCTTCTTCTCGTCTAGCGGGCACCCACGTGACATCCAGGGACGCATCGTCATCATCAACCGCTTCACTTGTATCTGACAACTCAGCAAAGGAAGCAGCAGCGGGTACAACATCATCATCATCATCACACCGTACGTCCATGTGTGTAATGCTGCCTGACTGAGCCATATCCCTGTTATCTACATCCTCTGGCAATAATGGTTGCGCATCACTCATTTCTTCCAACCGATGTGTAAATAACTCCTCTGACAGATCAAGTGAAGCGGCTGTGGTGCTAGTGTTGGTGGTGGCGGCAGGCAGGCGAGTGGTAACTTGAGAGTTGCCTGAAGCTAAGCTGGAGGAGGATGTTGCGTCAAGGTTCCGAGCGGAAGCTGTAGAAGATTGGGTGTCCTGTGTTAGCCAGTCAACTATGTCCTCAGAACTTTTTGAGTTCAGGGTACGTGGCCTCTGAACACTGGGCATTATTCTAGGGCCAAAGGGAATCACAGCACCACGACCACGACGGCCCCTGCGGGGTGGCCTGCCTCTGCCTGTCATTTTTTTCCGATTAGTGGTACTATGCGTGCAAGCTACTGTGACAACAGATATGAGTGGCACTGTGCACTGGCAGAAGTTGGCAGAGTAGACGCTGTAGGCCTGACACACGCTTGCAGACAACTAACTGCTATTCAATCTATTACAGTCAAAAAAATTTTTTTTAAATGTACACTACTGTTACACCAGATATGAGTTGCACTGGTGTGACACTGTGCTCTGGCAGGCCCTGAAACGCACACGCGTGAAAGAAACTGACTGCTATTATTTCACAGTCAAAAAAGTGTTTTTTTTTTTTTTTTTTTTTTTAAATGTACACTACTGTTACACTAGATATGAGTTGCACTGGTGTGACACTGTGCCCTGGCAGGCCCTGAAACGCTCACGTGGGAAGGAAACTGACTGCTATTATTTCACAGTCAAAAAAGTTTTTGTTTTTTTAAATGCAAGCTATTGTGACACCAGATATGAGTGGTGGCACTGGGCAAGTGGGCACAGTATACGCTGTGAGCCTGACATACACGCTGGCAGGCAGGCAACTGCAATTAGATTACACAGGAAAAAAAAAAAAAGCAGACTGATGTTCTAGCCCTAAAAAGGGCTTTTTCGGGTGCTGTCCTTACAGCAGAGATCAGATGAGTCCTTCAGGACTGTAGTGGACACTAAATAAACTAGCCTAGCTATCGATTTCCCTATTAAATCAGCAGCAGCTACACTGTCCCTCCTCTCACTAAGAATGCAGCTTCCGAATGAATCTAAAATGGATGCTGTCCAGGAGGTGGGAGGGTCTGGGAGGGAGGGTCTGCTGCTGATTGGCTGGAATGTGTCTGCTGACTGTGAGGTACAGGGTCAAAGTTTACTCAATGATGACGAATAGGGGGTGGACCGAACATCGCATATTTTCACCCGCCGTGGTGAACATGAACAGGCAATGTTCGCCAGGAACTATTCGCCAGCGAACTATTCGGGACATCTCTAATCACTATTCTTGTTTAATTTGAGGGATGTGAAGCAAACTGTTCCCATTATCTTACTAATGGCCACAGAATTGTTAATGAATATATATTTAAGAAGATAAACTCAAAAGGCAAGAAAATACAAATTTTGATGGGCAATGAATGTCTTCATGACAAGGACTATTTTTCACCTTGAAGGTGATCAGTTTTTACATTTTTAAAATAAATTAGTCAAAATCATCGGGTTTGTTTCAATTTTATTAAATACTTTTTTATATTAATATTATTTGAGTATCTGGTATCTCAATGAGGCTAGTCCCGGTTATTCTGAATTATTTTTGTGTCTTGTGTTATATTCCTAATTTAATATTTGTTTTGTTTTTCTTTTGTAGGAACTATGGCCAGACCTGTGATTTCCCTCACACCAGATTGGGGGAAGATATTCACAGGTGAATCTGTAACTCTGACCTGTAATGTGGGATTTAATGAACAAGAAAAACAGAAATATTATTGGTATAAAGACAAACAAAAGATATCTAAAAGTGAGAAGACATTTAAAATCCAATCTGCCATAACGGACGACAGTGGGTTTTACCAGTGCCAAACCCGCAGCAGTGGTTTCAGTGATCCTATCACACTGGATGTCCGTAACAGTGAGTTAACCTGCTGCGCAGCTTAATTATTATTTCTGCCTTAATTATTGATTCACAAAGCAGAGTATTCTAGAAGAAACAGCATTATTGTACCCAATTGCTTGCTACAGTTTAAGAGCTTTAGGAAACTTGAACATCGAACCAAGATCAGTGCAATGATTTTTGATGACTACAGTGACTGCTCCTAGACTTGTTACTAGGCAGCAATATAAACACTGCATTTTCTCTGAAAATGCAGCATTTGCAGTGCTAACAATGCTTTAGATCAGTGCTCCTCAACCCTCTCCTCAAGGCTCACCTACCAGTCCAGGATTTACTGATTACCCAGGTGGGTCTAAGGTGTTTAGAGAAAAAAAAAACCTTTAGAGTCTAAGGTTTTATTTGTTTGTTTGTTTGTTTGTTTGTTTGTTTGTTTGTTTTTAAACACCTTAGACACATATGGCTCTAGTGACTATAGTGTCCATTAAAATATTTCAATCTTGATTTGTTTAGATAACATTTTATATTTGGGTGACCTTTTTCTATAGTGAAAATTAATTTAGACTACAAATACGTAACCCTGGTCTGATCACCAGTTCCACATGAGATTCCCACAGGTAAAATACTTATCAAGATGTTTTATGAGGTCAAACAGAAACGTAGACACATAGCCACATATATACACACACAGCTAGATGGAAATACAGATACATGTGTCCAGGAAGGTTCATTTACATACATATTTACAATTTTTGTATTTTAGATGATTTCATCCTGCAGGCACCGAATTCTGTGTATGAAGGGGACTACCTGAAATTGGAATGTAACAAGAAGACGAAATATTCAGATTTTCCCCCACGTTTCTACCACAGAGATAAGCTCCTTCAGTCAGACTCTGGCTCTAATTTCCATCTTAATAATGCAGAAACATCTGATTCGGGTACATACCGTTGTAAATATAATTACTATTATGGAGACTATTATGAAGACTCTGTAAATGTCACTGTACAAGGTAAATACTGTTGCATTTCTGTTCTGGTTCAATATTTTTCCTGTTATTTGTTCTCTGTTTCTCTGTAGCATTGTTACAAAGTATGCCATGTATGTATAACACTCTGAGATAGTTCAAGTGAGATAGTAACAGCCTTATACAATGTCAGATACCTGATGTCCCACAGTGGCGGAAGAACCAGGGTCACAACAGTCACTACGGCCCTTGAGTTCTGCCTCAGGTCTATCACCTTGCAAAATCAGTATTTAATATTGTTGGAACATTCTCGTGTCCGTCGTGATCACCAGAATTTCCTGCCATGGTGTATATCGTAATATCCAGACCGAGCCACACCCTTCCACACTATTGAAATACATACAGGGGAGTCAGTTCAGGAAATTGTCTACTGTTTATTAACCCCTTAGTGACCAGACCCTTTTCAATTTTCTTACCATTTGGGACCAGGGCTCTTTTTACATTTCTGCGGTGTTTGTGTTTAGCTGTAATTTTGCTCCTACTCATTGACTGTACCCACACATATTATATACCGTTTTTCTCGCCATTAAATGGTCTTTCTAAAGACACCATTATTTTCATCATATCATATCATATAATTTACTATAAAAAAGATAAAATCTGATGAAAACAATGTAAAACAACCCACACTTTTTTGAACTTTGACCCCCAAAATCTGTTACACATCTACAACCACCAAAAAACACCAATGCTAAATTACTTCTAAATTTTGTCCTGAGTTTGGAAATACCCAATGTTAGCATGTTCTTAGCTTTTTTTTTTTGTGCACATTATAGGGCTATAAGTACAAGAAGGACATTGCTGTTTCAAAATATATATTTTTAAAATGTATCAATAGTGACATTGTAAAAACTGTTATCTGTCATAAATCTCTGAATCACACCTCACATGTACATATTTTTTTAAAGTAGACAACCCAGGGTATTCAATATGGGGTATGTCCAGTCTTTTTTAGTAGCCACTTAGTCATAAACACTGGCCAAAGTTAGCATTTATATTTGTTTGTGTGTTAAAAATGCCAAAAAACGGTTATTTAGTTGCTCCAATGGCCATTGGAGAAAATGCCCGCCTGCCAACATCAAGGCAGACCCCCCTAAGCGGATCCTAACACTTACCCTTCAGCCTGTTTCCTTGGGCTTCTGGCAAAGATATCTCTAATGAGACAGAGAGGGGTATTTTTTATATACACCCCTGTATACTTATTAAACCTTAATAGGGAACACATGGGATGGGCGGCAGCATTCTAACCAGGCTGTGTGATACAAAGTAAATACAAATACAAAAAGAGAAGCCCTGCGCTCACTCCCATCACTACTGGACCAGCAGGAAGGACTACAGTACACATCAGCCCCAATATATAGTAAAAACCAAAGAAAAGAACAAGTTACCTGCGCTCTCTCCTTAATCCCTATGTATATTTAGACAAATGGAGGTCATCTAGTTGCTCCAATGGGCATTGGAGGGAATGCCCGCCTGCCAACATCAAGGCAGACCCCCCCAAGCGGGTCCTAACACCGACCCTTCAGCCTGCTTCATTGAGCTTCTGGCAAAGATATCTCTAATGAGACAGAGAGGGGTATTTCTTATATACACCCCTATATATTTATTAACCCTTAATAGGGAGCACGTTGACGTTGGCAGGCGGGCATTCCCTCCAATAGCCATTGGAGCAACTAAATGACCTCCATTTGTCTAAATATACATAGGGATTAAGGAGAGAGCGCAGGTAACTTTTTCTTTTCTTTGGTTTTTACTATATATTGGGGCTGATGTGTACTGTAGTCCTTGCTGCCGGCCCAGTAGTGATGGGAGTGAGCGCAGGACTTCTCTTTTTGGATTAAAATAACGGTTATGAACGCTAACTTTGGCCAGTGTTTGTAACTAAGTGGCTACTAAAAAAGACTGAAATACCCCATTTGCAATACCTTGGGTTGTTTTCTTTGGCAAATGGTATGCCATCATGGGGGTAATTCTTATTCCTGGGCTACCATACGCTCTCAAAGGCAACATAATACTCTGAGATAGTTCAAGTGAGATAGTAACCAATCTGGCAAATTTCAATGTAAAACAAAAACGGAAAATCAAGCCTTATATTTGACCCTGTAACTTTCAAAAACACAATTAAACCTGTACATGGGGGGTACTGTTATACTAGGGAGACTTTGCTGAACAAAAATATTAGTGTTTCAAAACAGTAAAACGTATCACAACAATATCACCAGTGAAAGTGCCATTTGTGTGTGAAACATGCAAACAATGTCACTGTCACTGACAATGTCACTGACAATGTCATCGCTCTGATATGTTTTACTGTTTTGAAACACTGTGAGACAGTCCCCCCCCAGTGGAGAAGAACACCGATCACTGGCGGGGGAATGGCGGCGATCGGGTAAGTAATTAGGATTACCTTGGACGTACTAGGTACGTCCAAGGTCCTGGGGGGGGAATTATTAGTTATGCATTTTTTTTAATTTAATTTAATTTATTTTATTGAGTGCCTCAACCCCTCAAGGCACTCAGCACACAGACAGAGCATCGGAATCCATGCCTGATTGCTTCCGATGCTCTGCCTCACTGCCGGGCGCCATGTGGAGCAACCCGAAGTGATCACTCCAGGCTGGTGATCACCCGGCGGCCTGGCAGTGAGGGGGTATTGCAGGATACCTTGCTTTGGCATCGCTGCACTACCCTTAGAGTGGCTGGAAGAGACCACGATCGCTTCCAGCGCTAATTTTTACTGTGGACGTACAGGGTACGTCAGCGGTCGTTAACAAAAAAAAATTTGTATCACGTAACCTGTACGTCCGCGCTTACTAAGGGGTTAAACAGAACAAGGTTTTATAACAACACACAATAAGGAGTCTAGGGGGAGTAACATTAATTACCAATCAAATATTGACAACTATTAAGTAACCTCATGAACAAGCTCATGCATATAACATTTGTGAAAGCATACAACAAATCATTCATGTTAGAGGGGCGTGGCCGACAACGGAGCTGAACGGTCGCATATCTGTGGAGCTCCGTCTCGGCCCCACGGATAAAGAGGCTAAAAATAGACATTTCAGCTATACAATCCCCCAACTTACCCGCCACCCGAAAGCCGACAACATGGGGCGCAAACACAAAAAAATAATCCATGTGGAGCGACCCGTGGCACCCGACATTCGGATCGCCTTCCAGAGGCCTACTCAAGCGCGGCCGGCTAAGATGGCACCGGAACCGCACATGGCGCTGGAAACCTCAGAGGAGTCCCAGGACGAAAGAGACTCGCAGACCTCACTCCAACCCGAGGACACCCCTCACATGTCTGACACGGACGACGATGACTCCCCGTCCACAAAAGGGGACATCAAGAGGCTGCTAACCGACCTCAGACAAGTCTGGAAAGCTGACCTAAAGGAGACCCAGGCTGAAATTGGGATCCTACAGCAGAGGGTACAAGAGGTGGAGACCAGAGAGAAACGCAGGGACAACCACCTACATGATAACACAGAAAGGCTGGATAAGCTCACCGAACAGGTCCAACGCCTACACAATACGGTGGTCTCGCTGGAGTCCAGACACCGCCGTCGCAACATACGTATGAGGGGCATCCCTGAAACGGTGAGCGACGAAGACCTGCTACCCTTCACCCGGAGGCTTGTTTCTTCAATGGGCCTCAGGTGTAACACAGACACCCCAATAATCTTAACCGCTTTCTGGGTGCGCAAATCACCAGCAGCACCAGCAGGGGCCCCCAGAGACACCATAGCCACAACCAGAGACGTTGCAGCGAGAGCCGCCATTATGGCCAGCTCTAGAACCCTGGGGACAGTGAAACTAGAGGGCTGCGAGGTGGCCTTTTACAGTGACCTTCCCTTCTCGGTCCTTGCTGCTAGGAGGCAACTAGCACCAGTCGCTAAGACATTAAGAGATCTCTCTGTCCGCTATAGATGGGACACAGCGGGCTCACTGGTGGTACATCGGGGCACTGAGGCAATCACTCTGACCCCCAATGATGATCCAGAGACTCTCCTCAAAAGCCTTGGCACAACTGCCCCCAAGCACGGCAAGAGCAGTATGAAACGCAACAATTAAGAGGACTTAATGACCATGATCCACGGAGGCTGATGACTGCCTACTCTCTTGACCTCCAGAGCCATCACCGCTAGACGGCTTTCCCCACTGATGTTTAAATTGTTTAATTGTTTCAAATGTTTTACCTACTTTCTTTGACATAGAGTTTACACTGCGGCCAGATAATCCCAAACACAGGGCAAGCTGTACTACATCCAGCGCCCTACTCGCCTAACTGCCCTTACACACACATAGATCAGGGCTGCGAGAACGCCAACGCCAGGCAGCCCCACTAAGCGACACTCTCAGCACACAATTAGCAGTATACAGCATGAAGTCGCCCATTATATGCATTCACATGACACCGTTACTATAACTAAGGATGTGTAAGGCTCATGACTGTACTACCGTATATGACTATGCTTATAACCACAATGCTTTGTTACTTGTTCATACTATTTCACATATAATGAGAGATGTATATCATATGTACAAAACCAATAAAATATACATTAAAAAAAAAAAATCATTCATGTTAAACTTATCTAGCGCACATTACTAGGTGGTATCTTCTTAGAATAGGAGGGTATAGGGATATACACAATATACAAGGTCGGACAGAAATTACCCTATCAGTGATGGAATATTAGTCAGTCTCACATTAACTCTTTTGGGGATGGAGTTTTAGTCAGTCACATATTAACAGTTATAAATACATTGCTATTTTGGCAATATATTAAATAACTTTAAGTTTGACCCTCGCGATCGTAGTGCTCATTCAATATGTCAGAATGCTGCAGATGCATTGATATGGTAACTCTGACTCTATGATTGAGTACTTGATAAAAGGAGCATGTAGTGTGGTCTGCACCCTCTGGGATCCTGTCATCACAATCCCCAGGGATCCTCCCAGCACCAACTGGACCACCGGGAATTAAACTCCAATACCTGCATACATTAGACTGTTTGTATATGCTTGAAATAATGTTAGCGTCTCCCTTGTAATGCTAAATCAATACATACAGTATTTGTCATTTTTATCTTTTCCAGAGCTCTTCTCTGTTCCTCATATAAGTGTGAGCCCATATCCTCTGACTCCAGGAGCTGATATGACCCTGACATGTGACACAAGCCTTGCCCTGCTCAGAGCAGACACAGAATTAGAATTTGCGTTCTACAAAAATGGAAAGATGGTGCAGGATTTTAGGGCATCTAATACATTCAGGATTAAAAACCTTAACTCGGATTTGCTTGGAAATTATACTTGTGATGCAATAACTTCAACTAGGAGTGTAAAGAAAACCAGCCGAAGATCAAATATCAAGATTGCAGGTAAGTGTGCAATCCCACCATTTGTTAGAGCACTTTAAAGCAGTGAGGATTCTCCACAGATTTCGTGAGTAATCAGCAGTTTTATCTCATGTTCTGCTGCTATTTTTTGGATTGTGTTTTTTTTCAGTTATGTTTCTGACGTCAATTGTTTCTGATAATTATCCTGCAGAAATGATTTTTGAGAACGGAAGCAGTTTGTTTTAACTGAATATTTACCTTAAATTTGAAATTTGTGAAAAGTGATTAAGTAATTTGTGGCGGCCTCCCTGATGAGAAGAATGGTTTCGCCGCCAGACATGTTCTTTTCCCCCTATTGAGAGGAATGCTGTAGAGTAGAGCAGGAACAGCTCTTAAAAAAGCTATTGATTATAACACTCGAAAGAGCAATCCCAAGAGCTGGGATTATAGCAGGTATAGCTTACCCCTACAAGCACGAGACGAGGCTCTGTGTTGAGGGTAAACAAGAACTGAATTTTAATAGTTCCACACTGGCCTTTTATGACAATCCCCATGCAAGAGGTATGCCCACATGGGGACTCCACTCTTGTTGGGGACTCCAACACAAAGACACAGACCAATAAAAATATTGATTAAATGCACGACACTCCCATAACAAGCATACAATCCCTCCCCTCTGCCTGGGAGATAATTGAGTTAGATGCTCTTTCAATTCAATTATCTCCAGGTAGAAAAAAACACACATTTTACAAAAAACCCAAAGTACCCCCAAAACACATGATATCCCCACAATTGTTAAATCCCCTGATAGCCCTGATCTGGGTGACCAACATATAATTTTATGGAAGTCATATTTTGACCGACTGCACGCATGGTTCCATGCCCAAAACAGTTCCAGAGAATCAGGCTGTGTGGCCGGTCTACTTCGAGGATTCGAAGTACAGTTCGAAATACCGAACGTAGCCGTTCGTGGATAAAGTCATTATATGTCTCTTGTTCATGGATTCCTTTTTACCGAACACCGTTCGACTCCCGTTCGAATAGCCGAACCTCCATGAAAGGTAAAGTTTAGCAGTGTTCACGCCGTCCATTGTCCTATTTGAGTTCCATGAACTCTACGACCAAACACCGCTCATTGTATTTGCGGCTTAAGATGGCCGCCGCCACGACGTGGTTGAATGCCACTTGGAACTGCTTCACAAACAGTATTTCTTTACTACAGGGGCCATAGTCTCACGCGATTCTCACTGTGAAAATCACAGTGGGAAGACGCTGGACGTCCATAGGAAAGCATTGAGAAATGCTTTCCTATGGGCGGTATGAATGCGGGCGCAGCTCTTGCCGCGCATGCGCATTCGGCACTGATGTCGGCAGGGGGTGGAGAAAAGTACGTTTTAACCCCTTCAGCCCAGTGGGTGGGGGGCCATGAGGGTGGGGGGAACCTAAAGACCCTATAGTGCCAGGAAAACGTTTGTTTTTTGTTGCCTGCCTCTAAGCCCACCCGCAGGGCCCACCTCTAAATCCCGCCCACAGGACCTGCTTCCAAATCTTCTCACATGGAAGCAGTGTTTGTAGAATGCATACAAGGTGTGTGTTTTGTGGATGCAGTGTGTGTTTGTGTATAGGCTGACACGGTATGTGTTAGTGCATGTGTATAGTGTGTGTGTGTATATATATATATATACGTACACACACACACATATATACATACATATACACAAATTGTGTTTGAATGTAAGCATGTTTTTGTAAAAAGTATGTGTGTGAATGTTGGTGTTTGAATGCAGGTGTTCATTTGTGTGTAGTGTATATACAGTGATAAACAGACACATACACTGACACACATGCAAATACACATACACACATAAACCCACACTGACACACACTCACAGATACACAGACACTCAACCATAGACACAGAAACACACACTGACACATAGATACACACGCACACTGATACACACACACTAACACAGGACATAGATACACACACACTGATACACAGACACACACACACACTGGCACACAGATATACACCGATATTCTTGACACACACACACACACATACAGACACATACTAATATACGTACGTTCACACAAACATGCATAAGGACATACAAACACACATACACACACACACATACATACATACAGACACACATACATGCATACTGACATGCACACATGCTGACTTACATACATTCATGCTGACTTACATACATTTATGCTGACATACATACATGCTTACAACCAAATATGCTGACATACATACATACATACACACAAATACATGCTGACATACAGACAAACATACATGCTGACAGACGCACACACATACAAGTAATTTTTCAGCCACCCTCCTGTTTCTTACCTTTTCCTTGCAGGAGGGTGGCTGGGGTTGATGGGAGTCGGTGTGGCTCTCCCTCTTCACAACTTGGTGGTCTCTCCTCCCTCCAGCACGTAGTGAGCTGGGAGGAAGTGACCGGCTGGCACTTTCTCCCAGCAGCACTTGCAGCTGCAATTTTTTTTAAAGGGGTCCGGTCGCGCTATGACACTGCCGCAGCGCTGACCGGGTCACTGAAGATGTAGGGCCCATCGGGTGGCTCTAAGTGCGTGGGCCACCCAATGGGCCCCATCAGCATGCAGTTCCGTCGCTACAGATGGCTGTCACCTCCTGATGGCTGCCCTGGCACTGAGTCTCTCTTGGCGCTATTTACCTCTTTGTTGTCGAAGAGTAATTGCCACCTTTGTGATGGTCCAGTCCAATGTTTCCCCATTGTAGAGCATTGCATCAATGCTTTCTTATAGGGGCTTCCTCATCACATATCCAAAATGTTATCATTTTAATCAGTGCAGCAGATGCGCCTTTAGTGGGTTTGATATTGACAGCCACTATGCAATGTTAACGTTCAAAGGACAGGGACACCGCACCCATTAAGATGAAATGGTCTGGATGATATAGGGCTAAAATCGGAGCAATCATAAGCATATTAGGCATATTAGGGGAGGATAGGGTATACCTAGTTGCTCTTATTAGTTGTATAGACTCATCTTGATCTCTATATTAATTCACTTATCAATATAATTTAAATAGTAGCAGTGGTGGTAGCTAGCAGTAAAAAAGGAACCATGCTACGGAGTCCCTCCTTAATTCACAACTGATCACCAGCAAATTTGAAACCACTGCTTTTCATGTATTTGCTAACAGATTTATAACATTAGGATGGTCTAAACTCCAGTGGGCATGTCCATTCAGAAGTTGTCTTGCTTTATCCAGAGACTGATTAATATTGTGAGTAGTGTCCTGCATTTTGCCCCCAGATTTTTCTGGATCACTTCTGCTAATTTGGACAGAGTATATTAAAAGTATAGTCAGGGCCAGTGCAAGGAATTCTACCCCCCTAAGCAAAGATCCATTTGGCGCCCCCTTTAGAGATTTTTTTTATTGTGTCACAAGTTTATTCACTATATGCCAAAAGGAAGCATTCCACTGATTTCTTTTTTTTCACATTTTAGTTATTTTACCCACAAAGAAAATTGGCCTTTTTTCCTGCATGCCCTCCAATCAGAGGCTTCTCATTGAGAAGCCTTTGTGCTGGATCCGTAATAGTGCTCATGCACACTCGATCCTGTTTCCCATTGAGCTCTAGTTCACATCATTGAGAAAGGGAGAAGGCAGGTTCACGCTAGTACAGCATATCTGCCTATTCTATTAGCTCTGTGAAGCTAGCGATGTGACAGACAGGGAGGTGTTTTTCCCCAGTTATAAAAGGTCTGATTTCTTTTGAAATCAGTATTTTTATAAACTGTCAAGAAAATTAAACTCCACAAATGTAAAGAACTTCAGCAAGCTGAGCTACTGTACATGTGTGGAGGATTCCTCTCTCTCTCGGTAAACAGCTTACACATACACAAACAGCCTGATACATATAAACACACACAGAAAGTGCCTTATACATACATGCACAGAAACTGCTGAATATATACATAAACCCATAAACACATACAAACTGCCTCGTACTCACACACACACTTCCTAACACATACACTCACACACTGGTAAATACATGCACATACCGTCTCACCCACACATGCACACTAGCTGCTTTAGATAAATACAGAGGTATGGAATTGTTTTTAAATCTACTTGTCCAAGGGACTAAAGTGGACCCATACACAAATACACTGACCCATCCAAAAACACTGAACACTGACCACACACTGACCAATACACAAACACACTACACTAATACCCCAATGGCCATTAGATGCAAGCCCACCTGCCACGCCAAGGCAGACCTCTTAAGTGGGTCCTACACTGACTATTCACCTTGCTTCTTTGAATTTATTTATTTATGCATAGGGATTTATTTAAATTTGAATAGGGATTTGGGATGATAAGTGTGTAGGGGTTTAGAAAAATATCCCTCTCTGTCTCATTAGAGAATTATTTGCCTGAAGCTGAAGGAAGCAAGGTGACACACATACACACAATAGCTAAGATACACATACAGACACACACTGCCTAATACACACACACTGTCTAAAACACACACAATGTCTAACAGACACATACACTGCCTAATAAATATACATACACAAAATATCTAACAGACACACACATCAAGCTGCCCTCCTCCATTCCTCACATACTCAGGTGGGCTGGAATCAGAGTCTGGAGTCTGTGCGTGCTCCCTCCCACAGGCTGTGCAGAACCAGGATAGGATCAGGATAGGATCAGGATAGGATCAGGATAGGATCGGGATAGGATCAGGATAGGATCGGGATAGGATCGGGATAGGATCGGGATAGGATCGGGATAGGATCAGGATAGGATCAGGATAGGATCAGGATAGGACAGAGGAAGAAACATGAGAAAGCTCTGCCCTCCTCTTGAAAGGAAATGATGACTGTAGGTAGGGTCTTGGGAGGAGGAGTAGAGGCAGACTGTGGGTGGAGTTACAAAAGTCACGCAGGGTTATATACAGTAGGGTCGGGGTTAAGGTTTTGTGGGAGTTACAATCGTTAGAGAGATGCGGTGTTTAAAGCATGTTGCAGAGCGGAGGAGGAGGGCAGGAGCAGTGAATCTCATGAGGGATTCAGATGAGAATTACAGCCCGTTTGTGCACCCCCTCTAGGAGAGCGCTCTAGGCCACTGCCTTATTGGACGCGCTGTCCCTGAGTATAAATGTATACATTTTGTAATTCTTTGTTTTTCTTTCCTCCCTTAAATCAATTATAACTTCCTGCAATGTACAAACAAGGTGAAAGTACCAATCCTTATTTTAACCTTACTGTATAATTGTTTTTATAGGAGCCAGAGCCAGACCTTTTATTACAGTCGTACCAAACACAGGAAAGATATTCAAAGGGGAATCAATAACTGTGACATGTAATCCTGCAAAACAAACTTATCAGAGTTACCACTGGTACAAGAACAGTCAGTATATGTATGAAAACAACCGCTATATAATTATATCAGCTGAAAAGGAAAACAGTGGTGACTATCAGTGTGGGATTGGCTATAGTGATAAAAGTGAGCCGTTCACACTGATAGTTAGTGATGGTGAGTACTTTAAAATCTACCTCTATTATCTGCTAAGTTTTTATTATTACGTTTTTAATTATTAATTATATTGATTATTTCACTATAATTATGGGTCTTTTATAAAGCATATTTTTTTTAAAAAATTTAGTTCTTGATATGTTGTAATAATTTTATTTAAAGATGGAGTACTGGAGTTTGTCTTTTGAAATATGAAAAATAAAAAAATGATAACAGGTGAAGCGAAAAAAAAAAAAAATTTGAGTCTATAACATAAGGCTAATATTACCTTAGCTTCACTAGTGATCCCAAATGTCACAGATACATAAAAAAAAAAAAAGAAAATACATAAATACATAAATGCATTCAAATGTAGCATAGTCTGTTTATAGAATACAATCTATAATAATATTTACATAACTTTAGTCTCCTTAACTTACTAAATCACTCATGTTTTGTATTTCACGTAAATTTTTGGTATCGAAAACAATAAAAATATTTTTTAAAATAGATGAAAGTTTTTTACTATTCAGAGCCAGAACATAATCCTTGCTCTTTATAAAAGGGCCTTGGGGGTGCGGGGCCTGGCCGCCGAGCTGGCCGGTCGCACCTCACAACAGCTCCGGCAAATCTTGGCTTATAAACATACAATTTGGACCTGTTGAACTCCCCTCGTTGACCTACCGCGGTGGGCTGGCACCTAAGCAGACACTGGACCCGGGGAGAGGCTTGCAGCTGATGTTTTAGTCCCCCGGTGGGGTACACATCGCTCCTTTTGGATGAGGCCTACTCAGGCGGTGAGTGAGACGGACGGCCGCCGCCCGCTATCCTGCCCAATGCTACTCAGCCAGGCTCCTTCGGCTGGGCGGCCTGGGCCCTGTTCCCCCCCCCCCCTCTGGGCCGGTGGGGGTGATCCCGGCCTGCACCCTGTACGCCCTGTGGCTCCTGCTACATCAGAGCTTTTGAGTCACCAACAGGCCGCCAAAACACAACCCCGACCGCACCTAAAATGGCGGCGCAGTGACCCTGCTGGCTCACACGAGCACCTCTGACATCCGAGGGGATGGTACCCTCCAGAATCCCACGCAAGCACTGCACGCCTGCAGAAACGGATCAGTACCCACTAACCCACAGCCTCAGTGATAGCTGTACAAGCGATACCACGACAAAGAGGCGGGAGCGACTACCTGCTAACCAGCAAAGCACAGACCCATCGTCCCAGACCCAGCAGACCCCTCGGGCCTGCCCAGATGACTTGCACAGAGTGCACACCATAACTCCATCCTGAGGAGCTGACCTACACCGCCTCCATACCGACGCAGTGAAACTAGCCAGCCGGACCGCAGGGAGTAGGCACCGGACAGCTGGAGGAAAGCAACGGAAGAGAGCTCCACATCACAGCACTAAACAATTCTGGACTCACTGAGGGAGCGAAGCCTGCATAACTTACCTCCTTGGGGTACAAGTATCTGGCAGCCTGCCGCTGGGGTGTCGGGGTGCTCTTATACTCTTATAGTCTTATAGTTTTAAGCGAATGACCTCAGGACTCTACCTGCATATTAAGCGTAATTAGCAAGGGCAGCAGCTTAAGGGCATGATATAGCAACAGCTAACTCATGAGTGAATATCACAGTACTATAGTTCACAAGCTTGTGTTACAATAGATAATTGATTACTAGTACTGTTTTCATGCTTACACGTACGCCTCATGCTATACTATAAAATGTGCAATACATTTACAATCTTAAGCGCAATTAGCTTGTTATACGCATGTCTACCCTAGCATGTTATGCCATAAAAATGATGCCTAGAAGCCTGATATCTTCATGTAACATAAAAAACAAAAATGTGCTGATTGCCCAGCTACTGTTCTATTGCAAATCATAATGCCATACTACAACAACACTAGCAATGCCAACCTAGCACCATAAAGCGTTGATCACCTTACTATATTATTATAACGATTTCACTGTTATAACTATATAAAAATGTGCAATGTCTCATGCCACTATCAAACTTATATGCATCAACAAACACGCTGTTGTGGCGTATGTCAATAATATGTAATAAACTGCACAACAAAAATAAAGAATTAAAAAAAAAAAAAAAGATAAAAGGGCCTTGGGTGTTTATAGCTTCCACCACACTATCCTTAAATTAGAATGGTATGAGATAGACGGTTTGTCCTCCTTAAGCCTTCCCCCCAAAAAGATAACAAAAGTTTGTAGCGCAGAATATCTGGATATATAACTTTAAGAAATAGAAGAGAGATTGGACTTAAAATCCTCACACTCTTTCGATCTGGCTCCAGATATAAACACTAATGTGGTGATATGACTGGAACCTTTCACTGTGAAGTGAGGATGGCACTCCAAACAGGACACGAGAAATCTTTCCTCAATTAATATTCATTGCACAAAATAAATCTGTTTTTGTTTTTCATTTGTGCAATACATACTCATTGAGGAAAGATTGTTCAGTGTCAGCCAATGAGCGGAGCAATGTGCTGCTTTAAGGAGCATCCACCTGCAGAGGAACTGGAGGCAAGGGCCTGGTGGACCTCTAATAAGATGTCAAGGGAGGAAAGTTAGTTAAATGTTCATTTATTAGAAATTTTGATTATGTTAGTGTGTGGTTTTCTTTAAAGTGACATTATAGTCACCAGGCCAACTACAGCTTATTGTGTTTGTTCTGGTCAGTATAATCACTCCCTTCAGGCTTTTTTGCAGTAAACACAGTCTTTTCAGAGAAAATGCAGTGTTTACATTACAGCCTAGGTATACCTTCAGTGGCAAGTCCTCATATGGCTGCTAGAGGTGCTTCCTGGGGCAGTGCTGCACAGTATGACTGACATTCAGTGTCTCCGCCCTCTGTATGAAGACACTGAACTTTCCTCATAGAGATGCATTGATTCAATTCATCTCTATGAGGAGATGCTGATTGGCCCCTGTTCCGCCTCCTTGACATTCTCATCCAATCCAATGCTTTCCTATGTGAAAGCATTGTGATTGGCTCAGATCATCACTTCTGATGATGCCAGCCAAGCAGGCAGAGCAGGGGCAGAGCAAGCACCAGCAAATTGGAGTAAAGGTGGGATTAGGGGATAAAAAGGGACAGGGGGGATAGATAGTGGTTTTAACACTATAAGGTCAGGAATACATGTTTGTGTTTGTTTAATCAAAATCTAAAACAAAAATTGTGGCAAATCATGAAACATTACATAATACAAGTGAATTCCTCTTTCACATGGATTTATTTCTGTTTCCCCTTTTAAAGATGTCCACAGTAAATTTACTTTTCCACTAACTAGTTCCTTTTTTATTTTATGCCCTTTTCCTTTTCCACTGTCTCCATTTCCTAGTTCATTTTTGAATTTTCTAGCCATAAACTTTTTTCTTGGGATCGATTTACTTTGTGCTACTTCCTCTTCCGCTTTTTATTACCTTTATTGTCCAAGTCCCTTTAATACTTGTTCTCTATGCCCCTTTCTTTATCTGCCTACTCCTGAATTATTTGTTTCTTTTTTACATCTGTCATTATAATACTCTGTTCTCTGTATATTTTCTTTCTCTGTCTAATCTTTTGACTCGCTTTCCATTTGATGCCTTTTTATTTTTGTCTTCCACTTTGTTTTCCCTCTGTTCTCCACAATTCCTCTGTAGTTTTCACTACTTACTATATAGTATGTTTGTGGGTACCAGGATGGCTGCTGGAAATGTACCGGACCTTATGCACCTGAACATGCACTGTACTCCTACCCAGGTCCGTTTGAAGGAATTTGGGGTCCGGCAAGCAAAATGGACATGGAGGCCCCCCAATCCTTGTCGGGATGCCGGGCGATCCGTCTGTTTGCAGTGCGGTCTGCCATAGTGGGATGAGCGGATTGATGACTTTGGTGGTAAATGCAGTCCCATTAGGTGTCCGTGCAGGGAAACAACTTTCCACCCAGGGGCATTTGCCGTCCAGCCTGATGCCTGCCTTGTACAGGGGGAGAGTCCCAGTATGGTGACTTTAGGTTGTCAGGCAGTTTGTTTCTACCCCTCTGCGGTGAGTTAAGCGGCACAGTAGGGTAATTCAGGGCCTTAAAGCATTGTCCCATGGTGCGATTAGTACCCTCTGATGTTGAGGGTAGTAGTGCTGCACCTCCCTGGCTTGTGGTACCTTGGTACTTATTCGCCGGTTCCTGCTCGTTCAAAGTCTGCAGTCCGCCTGTGTAGTATCAGGAGAGCGGGATGCGTCCGGCAGAGTTGCCTGCCACGCGGTCTCCACCATTTTGGAAGCGGACCCTTGACAAGTACGTGGCACTCCGGTGGGTCACAGGGTGGGGACCGGGATCACCACCGCCGGCCCAGAGGGGGGAAAACAGGGCCAGACCCGCCTAGCTTCTCGGTTCTGCCGTACCTCTGGTGGGCAGGATAGCTGGGCAGCGGCCGTCCACCCCGCTCACCGCCCGAGCAGTCTCCATCTTGGCTGACAGGGATCGCCCCACCGAGGGACTAAAACCTCACGGCAAGCCTCTCCCCGGTACCAGGGTCGCCTCTTGTGCTGTGGCACAGCTGCCAGTTGCTGGGTAAGAATGTTGCCGGTTTTTAAGGGCTAAAACTGGGTAGCTTGTCGGGAGCTATTCCTCTGTGCCTCCGCTCGGCATGGCGGTCCGGCCCCGCCCCCAATTTTGAAGTTTTTGCATTGGCTGCAAACCCCAAATCTTTGCAACATCCGCAGCAAGTTCTCACCAAACCAGGAAGAGAACCAGCCATTAATAATGCTCTTTCAACATTTACACCCTAAATGGTAGTGAATTAAGAATAACAACACACGAGAAGGATTTTGGAATAGTTATAGATAACAAACTAGGCAACAGTGTGCTATATCATTCAGCAGTTGCCAAGATATTGTCATATATAAAAATGGGCATTAATTCTCGGGATAAAAATATAATGTAGCGGAGCGGCAATATAAAATCCCACGATCTCCGCTGATATTAAGGGTAAATCCACAGTCAGCGCTGAAAAGTAAGGCAATATCCCAAATCCCCCAGTAACCAGATGAAACACAGTTCTGGGAGTCAACTGAGGTCTTTATTCACAGCTTACAGTATTTATGCAAGTCCCCATGCAAGGGGTTTCCTTACTGACACAGCAGGGGTAATACAGTAAGGGACTACATGGGGGACTTAACATTTGGAGCAACTCTCCCATCAGGCACTGCTGCACGAGAGGGACACTCCCACTGAAATACACCGTTAAGTGGATTATCCCTCCGTGCAGCAGAACCGGCATTTTACATTTAAATTCACCATTCATACAATATTCACTTTATTTTGCCGAACAGACGTTCGGTAGATAGCTGGGGTCTGAGTGCACCTTTCGTGAGAATACCGCTCAGATCCCAGCTAAAACAACCGAACGCCGCACGAAATACACTTCTTTATTAAAGTCATCTGAACGTACCGAATACCTATGGGGAACCACAATAGGCGAAGACCGGAGCTCCCGAACGGCCTGAAAGTACAGCGGTGTTCGTGTCGTCGAGTAGCCATTTTCAGTTCCAGGCACTCAACGAAAAAACACCGCTGGGGGAGACAAAGGATCCAAGATGGCCGACCGCCGCGTGGTCGGTAGTCGAACGACGGACACCCAGGAAAGCACTTAACTACCGATTGCAACAATGTTGCAATCTGGTAATTGGTGCCACACGAACCTCAGTGTGTGGGCTTGGATTCGGTACTTAGTTAGTTTCACGAACAGCCGGTAAAGTTTCTGTTCGTGAAACCACCCGGCTGCTAGCATACGAATACTATAGGAATACAGGCAATCATACATTTCAATACAAGATGCAAATTACATTCAAACACACTATGGCAGCAGTGCTTAGGACAACCTTTAGAGACACAGTTCTATAGTCTGAAGTGGCTAGGTTTTGCCACAATGCTCCCCCAGAACCAAGCCGGCATACACAGTCTGATCCTAACGGATCGGCTTGGGGATGTCCGGAGGAGTACCCACAGATCATTTTTCAAGTTCAGTCTGTCTGGACAACCCGTCGGCGTTACCGTTTTGCTTCCCTGGCCGGTAATGAATGGTAAAGTCAAAAGGCTGCAGCGCCAAACTCCAGCATTGTCCCCAGCCACACGGTGTAGCCACACCAACGGGTTGTGATCTGTGAGTAAGCAAAAAGGTTGTCCATACAAATACGGCTGCAACTTTTTGAGGGCCCACACCACGGCCAGACATTCTTTCTCAATGGCGGTGTAGCTTACTTCACGTGGCAATAACTTTCGGCTCAGGTAAGCTACGGGATGCTCTCCGCCATCTGCTCCAACTTGGCTCAGCACTGCTCCCAATCCGAACATTGAAGCGTCTGTGTGGACAAGAAATCTTTTAGTTGGATCAGGAGCAGCAAGTACCGGGGCATTGGTTAGAGCAGTCTTTAGTTGCTGGAATGCCTGATCACACTCTGGGGCCCAGACAACCTGTCGAGGAAGGTTCTTGCGGATCAAGTCAGTCAAAGGTTTGGCATGGGCACTATAATTGGGTAAGAATTTTCTATAGTACCCTGCAGTACCTAGAAACGCTAGCACTTGGGTCTTTGTCCTAGGGGTGGGCCATTTGGCTACGGCTTCAATTTTGGCTGGTTCGGGTTTCTGTTGCCCGCTCCCCACCCTGTGGCCCAAGTACTGCACCTCTGCCATCCCTATATGGCACTTGCTAGGTTTCAGTGTTAACCCTGCCTCTCCGATACGATCCAGAATGGCTCCTATGTGTTGTAGGTGCTCTGCCCAGGTCTGGCTATATATGGCGATGTCGTCCAGGTATGCGCATGTATATCCCTGGAACCCATCCAATAGCCGATCTACCATCCGCTGAAAGGTTGCCGGGGCGTTTTTCATCCCGAATGGCATGACCCGAAATTGGTACAGGCCAAACGGGGTGACAAACACCGACTTGGGGATGGCATCCTCGGCTAGTGTAATCTGCCAGTATCCCTTACATAAATCTATGGTAGTGAGATACTGGCCCCGTGCCATCTTATCCAGCAGCTCGTCTATCCGGGGCATCGGATAGGCATCAGACACCGTTTTGTCATTTAGCCTCCGGTAGTCGACACAGAACCGTGTCGTGCCATCCTTCTTAGGTACCAGCACTACCGGCGATGTCCAGGGGCTATCGGAAGGTTCGATAACCCCTAGCTGCAACATCTCCTCAATCTCTTTCTTCATATGTGCCCTGACTGCTTCAGGGACACTATATGGAGTCTGCCGCATAGGTAGCTGTCCCGGGGTCTCGACTCGGTGAGTGGCTAGCGGAGTGTACCCAGGCAAATTGGAGAAGGTGGCTCCCTTAGCCGCGATCAACTCTTGTACCTGGGCACGCTCCTGAGGGCTTAGCCGCTCTCCCAGCTGAACTCCCTTGGAGGGCTCTGTCTGTTCTTCCTGTTCTAATAGGTCGGGTAGAGGCAGATTCTCCTGATCCTCAGAGGCGGAGGCGCATATCGCCGCCACGTCCTCTATCCTCTCATAGTAGGGTTTGAGCATATTCACATGGAGCATGCATCTCTTCCCTACCCCTGAGCAGGGGCCGATCACATAGGTGGTGTCACATCTCTGTTCCACCACCTGGTATGGGCCTTGCCAGATGGCCTGCAGCTTGTCTGTGCGGACGGGTTTTAAAATCAAAACTTTTTGTCCCACCTGAAATCTGCGGTCTCTGGCTCCCCTATCATACCAGCGGCGCTGGCGTTGTTGGGCCACCTGAAGGTTGGTGCACACAGCCTGAGTTAGCGCCTCCAGGCGGTCCCGGAACTCCAGCACGTAAGATACAATAGGGGTCCCATCTGGGTTATTCTCTCCCTCCCAATGCTCTCTAATTAGGTCTAACGGCCCTCGTACCCTTCTCCCAAACAGCAATTCGAAAGGGGAGAACCCTGTCGACTCTTGGGGTACTTCCCTATATGCGAAGAGCAGATGGGGTAGAAAACGCTCCCAGTCTTTATGGGCCTCTCCAAACGTACGGAGCATCTGCTTCAGAGTACCGTTAAATCTTTCGCATAGACCATTGGACTGGGGGTGATACGCAGAATTTACTATTGGCTTAATGCCGCATATCCTCCACAGTTGTTGGGTGACCTCGGCGGTGAACTGGGTGCCCCTTTCAGATATGATTTCTTGGGGAAACCCCACCCTGGAGAATATTTTCATTAAGGCCTCTGCCACAGTTTCGGCATGAATATTGGAGAGGGCTATGGCCTCGGGGTATCGGGTGGCGTAGTCTACTATGGTTAAAATATACTTTTTCCCGGAGGGACTGGGCTTGGGTAAGGGGCCCACTATGTATACGGCTACCCTACTGAAGGGTTCTTCAATAATGGGAAGAGGGCATAACTTGGATTTGTGGCGGTCACCTCAGTTGCCTACTCGCTGGCAAATGTCACATGAGGTGCAGTACTGCCTCACATCCTTAGAGATCCCTGGCCATAAAAAGGCGTGGGTCAACCTGTATCGGGTACGTGTCATCCCCAGATGCCCAGACAAGGGGATGTCGGGAGCGATCCTAAGCAGCTCTTGCCTATACTTCTGGGGGACTGTTTGGTCGTCAATCTGACTGACCCCCCCACTTCTCTTTCAGCAATGCGGTAAAGTAGCCCTTTCTCCCATGTGTACCGCTCCCCCTCTAACCCGGCCTGATCCGTGCGTACTCTGTCCCTGTTTATCTGTAGCGTGGGGTCTAACTTCACCTCCTCCTCGAACTTAGTGGGGGTATCCCATGTCATACGTGTCATGTGGGGGTCATGGTCTCTTACCTGAGCCTCAGAGTGTGGTGGTGGAACCATGGTGTGAGCCTGTTGCCGTGTGGTCACTGGATGAGCTTCCTGGTGTGGAGCCTGGGGTATAAAAGCAGGTCATCAGGCCCAAGTCATTCCCCAATACAACATCTGCTGGTAAGTTCTGCATTAGGCCCACTTTTACAGTCCCCTGTCCGACACCCCAATCCAAATGCACTGAGGCAGTGGGTAGTTGGTACACTGCTCCCCCTGCAACTCGTACTGCCACTGATCCGCCAGTGTGTGCCGAGCCTGGAACCAAATGGGGTGCTACCAAGGTTAGAGTGGCTCCTGAATCTCGGAGCCCTTGTACTTATAGGGTTAAGTGAGGGTTCAAATTAGGGTTAGGTAAGTTATTTTAACATCTCTCACTCTCTATTCTTACCCTAACCATTGGGGTAAGGGTTAAAATAAAGTGTGAAAATTCACAATTTATAGATATTCCCCTAGTGTGAAATATCACTAAATATAAACAAGTCCCTAATCCTAACCCTCATTTGAACCCTCAGTTAACCCTAAATGTCCCATGCCCTAAGCTTAGTGAATGCACTAACTATAATGAAAGTGTAAAACTAGTTTTACTTACCTTCCAGGACCTTGCTGTGGAGGAGTAGCAGGAATGCTAGCACGCATGTGCAGCACACGATCCAGCTGATTCCCCTCACCGGAAGTGACGAGGGTAGGGGATTTTCACGGGTAGGGAATTTGATAGAACACAGGCATCTCAGATGGCATATGAGAGAATTATACAAATATATTTGGAGCCAATACAAACCATTGTCTGGAAATCTGTTCATGAACAGGACTATACATAGGACACACGGTCACGCATTTAGATTGGACAAAAGGAGATTTAGTTTGAGGCAAAATAAAGGGTTTTTTACAAGGAGAACATTAAGAATGTTCTCTACCTGAAGTGGCTGTTTTATCAGAGTCTGTACAGATGTTTAACCCCTTAAGGACACATGACATGTGTGACATGTCATAATTCCCTTTTATTCCAGAAGTTTGGTCCTTAAGGAGTTAAAGAGCAACAGGATGAATACTAGCAAAAGCATATTATTCATAGATATAATTAATAGGGTAACAGGTACTTTGTCAAAGAAGAGATCTGACTTCCATTCTGGGGTCAAGAAGGATTTTTTTCCTAGTTAGTTGCACAACTGGAAAGCACTTCTAACTATGTTTTTGCCTTCTATTGTATCAGCAGCAAAAACAGATGTGAGAAAGTCTGAACTTGATAGACACGTGTCTTTTCAGCCTATGGGACTATGCAACATTCTATAGCACTTTTGAATGAATACCTTTTTTCAGACTAGTAATTAAATTATCTATTTTGTAGTGTAGGAAGGTAACAGCAGAACTGCAGTACCCGACACCTAAGGCTTGACTTACAGCTGTATGTTGGAATAAATAAATAGTGCAGTCTGTGTTGGTGGGCAAAAATATTGGACCAATGCTTTTTTATTCTTACAAAAATAAAATAAGATAAAAAAAGGCTTTGGAAACTGTAAAACTGAGTACAACATGCATTGATACATGTGGAATGTCTTCTATGTACAATATTTTATTCACCAGATTGGTACGTCATTACCAACCAGTTTTATATCCACAATTAAATGCCACTACCATCTCTGCTTGGAGGTCACCAATGGTAAACCAGTTATGTTATTATACTTTGTTTAAGTACAATTGTTTTCATTAATTTAACATGATTATATGGGTTTTGTTTTTGTTTGTTTTTTTGCAGAAACGTTGGTCAGACCTGTGATTTCTGTAACTCCAAACACCAGAAAGATATTTATTGGGGATTCTATAACTTTAACTTGTAATGTGGATTCAGTCAGTCGAGAGGACCAGAACTATTATTGGTACAAAGACAGCAAATATGTATATATTACTGGAAACACCTTTACAATTCAATCTGCTGAAATTGATGACAGCGGCGATTACCAGTGTGAAACCGAGAGGGGCGATCAAAGTGATCCTTTCAATTTAGATGTTGGTAATGGTGAGTATTTAACCAGTTCAGTTGTGGACAATAAAATAAATGAACCTTTTTAAAATTCTGCCATGAAATCTGCTAACATGCCTATGCAACACCACTAATTCCTTCATATGGATGTTACTCTATTTTGCTCACGATTGTATACTTTAATTAGATTGTGTTAGCCAATATCTACTAATCTACTACCCCATGGGGACCTCACGAATCCAGTGATTCTCTACGAGACGTGCTCACAAAGCTCGACAAAGCGAGTAAGCAGGAGACCCTTCCAGTTGTTTCAAATGCAAAAGGGTAATAAGCGCTCTCTTCTCAAGGGTGAGCAGCAGTTCACCAACAAGGTGTTCCCTCTACCTTGTGATAAATGGACAGATAAAATAGAAAGGTGAACAGCGCTAAAGATCAGAAATTGTACATACGTTTAGTAGAAATACTGGCCAGCGGAGTAAACTTTGAGGAGCTATATCAGCTCGGTGTTAAGAGCTTGGACGGAATAATCCCCGTCTATGGATTTATATACTAGAGCAACGACCTGCTCTAGTTTGGAGAATTTCAGGTGGAATAATCCCCACCTCGGGATATAGTGGACCCAGGTATAGCAGCAAAGCAGTATTAAATAGGAAGGAGGACAAAAAAAAATGACTGGATGGTTTAAAAATTATATATACTTTAATACAATAAGTAAAAAGTGAATAATACACTATAAAACCAGTCCTGTATAAAAGTCCAAAATTCTTCCTCACTTGACGCGTTTCGCCGAAGCTTTCTCAAAAGCATACTGCTTTGCTGCTATACCTGGGTCCACTATATCCCGAGGTGGGGATTATTCCACCTGAAATTCTCCAAACTAGAGCAGGTCATTGCTCTAGTATATAAATCCATAGACGGGGATTATTCCGTCCAAGCTCTTAACACCGAGCTGATATAGCTCCTCAAAGTTTACTCCGCTGGCCAGTATTTCTACTAAACGTATGTACAATTTCTGATCTTTAGCGTTGTTCACCTTTCTATTTTATCCTTCCAGTTGTTTGACTGACATCTGGGAGGATGCAATTAAAGTAATTTATAAAAGAGTCACTTTTTCTTAAAATCAGCATTTTCATAAAATAACACAAAGGGGGCAGCCAGTTAATCACCAAATTGAAGAGCTTTTGTGGACTAAAGTGTTAATTTAACTAAATATAATATTTAATATAATTATAAAATATAAATAAATACAAAAATTCCTATAGTGATGATAATTTTCATGCAACCCAACAAATGAGTTCCTTTTGTCTGTGAGAGAATAGTCAATAGTTTATTAACTCAAAACATTTAAATAAACACAAAACAATATTTACTCACAATTCCCTATGAGCTGGGATGTGGAGTCTATCAGATGTTAAAGAAAACAGGTAAACAAGGGGATCAGGGCACCACAATCGCGACTGTGTTCTTATAATTACTAGCTTTGATGATAAATCCTCATCAAAGAGAACAAATATCATAGTGTAACCTTTAATTGACATAAAATCTATACATAAATAAACACTCACATGGAGAAGTGGCACATAATATTTAAATGAATGTGCAAAAAACGCATGGTGCCAAAGGCACAATCCCGCCAGATATATCCAATGCAGCTCAATTCACAAGTCGAGATGTTCTTGGGCCCAAACTTGGAACTCTACTGTGGTTACCGGACCTTGGGATTATCTTATTTGTTTTCTATTATTTAGAGGGTTGTTCACAGGCTGCCTGCACATATCTGCACTTTAACCCTCACATACTGATTTTTATATATGTCAGATGTTGCAATCTTGTTTCTTCGTCGGACCCTGCTTCTTTGTTTGAGTGTAGGCCATTACAATTAATTTTTGTCACACTTGGACCCTATTTTAATTCATAATAATCAGATATATTGCATAATACAAAATATAACAATGTTTAAAAATGTTTTTTTGCTCTGGTTTAATGACTCTGGAGGACAGAGCGTCCCATGAGCCAATGTTTCAGGATATTGTAGATGGAAATGCAGTCAAGGGCAAACCTGCATTTACAGATGTGTTTAGATACCTGGTTCCAGTACTATGAAGTGTACCATCTCTCAGATCTTTCCACTAGAGTGAGGGTGATCCTGGGGCCACCCGGAGGGCTGATTACTGAAGGAGAGAGGCTGAAAGTGACCTGCTCTGTGGATAGAGGGTCCGGGAACCTGGAATTCAAATGGTGCAAGCAAGATGGTGAAACCTGTGATAAAATGTATCAGGCAGGATCACACCAGGAACATTTTCTGGTGGAATCTATGGTGGAAAGCTACGGTGGAGACTATTTCTGTTCAGTAACTGCCAACAACATTCAGGTTGCTTTCAAAAGTGAAACGGTGAAGATATCTGTGCACGGTAAGAATACAAATGTCTGACAAAGTGACAGTCATGAACTAGCCTTGCTTAATAAAAACCTAAATAAATAAATATAAAGGGGCTGATCCAAAAGTCCTAAAGATACTGGGGTCTAATGGATTAGCTCCAGAGGTGCCCAGTGTCCCTCTCCTTAAAGTAGGGGATAACCCTCAAAATACAAAAACAAACTAAAAAGGACTAAAAGTTCAATTAAGGAGAGTAACAAAAAATGTAAGAAAGGTAGCCCTACCTTTAATTGTCCTAAGGAGAAAAACAGAAATTGTAAAAAGGAGGAGTGAGGAGACAAAGAAGTATATATTGTATATGTATATACACAAACATACACAAACATATGTATAGATATTCTGCTAGGTTAGCTAGGATAAACAAAGCTACTAAGTAGGTATAAACCCAAACTTAAGCAGTTTCCCAGCAAATATACAAAAATCAGGTATGTACTGAGATAGAAGATACTGGGGTGAGAGTGAAGGAGCCTAACCCCAAAGCACACATAAAGACCCCAAGCCAAAAACTCAAAAGGACTCTGACCCTATATCACCTCAGCACCATGGAGTAGCCATTAATGCCTACCTGAACCACTCTCCCTTCCGAATCTTAAAAGAAATAATAAAACTTAACCAAGCTAGTGCATATTAATGCTACCAAAACAACAAAATAGCTTGACGCGCGTTTCGGCGTGTCATTGCTCCTGATGATGGCGTACTGTCACACGAAACGTGTTTCAAGCTATTTTGTCGATCTGTATAAAGTTCCACCAATAAGAATATGTACAAAGGATCAGCGCTAATATACTAGCTCTTACAAGGATAAATAGAAGGCAGCACACCTGGACAATAGGGCTCCCTCACAGGCCCTATAGAGTAGACAAAACTAAAAAAGGTGAAGGGGGAGGCGGCGCCACAGGTGAAATAAAATCTAAATAAATAAATAAACCTGTATCAAGAGATAAAGGTTTGCAAGTGTTCAGTGAGGGGTAGGTGTGTGTGTAGGATACTCTAACGTCTAGGTGGGGTCCCCTCAGCCTTCACCAATAATACATAACATAAACAGAGATTAGACAGAATATCTTACATACACATAACAGTGGAAATTCGGATGGTGTGAGTAGCGATCCTATAGCAGGATAAAAAACAAAGGGAACAAATAATAGTGCAGTATCGTTGGTACTGACAGGGGAAATTGCAATATTCCCAATAGGATCCCAATAAATTTGCACTCACAAACAAGGAGCCAATCAATTTCCGGCTCAGATCATCAGCTTTGTGAGATATAAGAGGTCCCACTCCCTCCTCTGTATGTGCGGAGTCTTCCTTTTGTTGCAATCACAGGCATACAGTAGTAGTAATTAAAGTGCTTTATTCCATAAAGTGCACAAATACGATAAAAAATAAGTAAAAACCTTACAGTCTGTACTGGTGTATCTTGAGAAAGTAGCAATATGCGTTTCGCCTCTCTGGGAGGCTTCCTCAGTTGCTGGTTCACTGTCCTAGGGGTGGTCGTTCTTTTAAGTCCATTTCTTAATTGGTAGTGTGTGTTACTTCCGGGTCGCATCCATTTCTTACGTGTTTCCGGTTTGCGTTCCACCGTTGGAACGCATAGGGGAGATGGTCGCAGACTTCCTGTGTTTCTGTCTGCTGGAACGCATCCTTGCGTTCCACCCCGCCGTCAATTTTCATTCTGTGTGGTACTTAAATTTTCACATGTGTTCTTTGTATAGTCCCAACGTTTATTCACTCCAAACAATTCTCATATGAAGAATAGGGAAAGAGGGGAGACAAGAAATAGGTAGGAATAGTAAGGGATCAAAAGACATTGCTTTTTTGGGGTTTTATTCATCATTACCTGATACAATAATTCTATACATATGTATCCAATACCCGGCATCTAGTGTATAGGTAAAGTGTCTTAAAGTGCTTCCAAATATGTACCATTTCATACCCATATCTACATTCCCCTTATATCACAATATATAATGGGCTTACCGATATTGATAATATTATACTAAAAATGCCCAAATTTATAAAAATAGATGGTGCTGTGGACCAGATTCGAATATGAATACAAAGTGCATAAGCTAATAACTGGATATAAATATATCACAGTTATGGTTGAAAATCTACAATTTGGGTCTAAAAGATATAAAATGGCAATGGTTAAAATGCATAAAATGTGTGCCGTGTGAGGGTGTCAATCATAATAAAATCACTGGAAAATCCCATATGTGCAATTTCTTGTGCATAAACTTAAAATGGAATACTTTATCTGGACGAGAATATATAGGGTGGAATACAGATACTCTTATGAAAAAATAGTTAGCAAACAGTGTTTAACCAATGATTGACATTAATATACAATGCACAAAATATGGCTATATTCCAAAGGTATATATAAAAATATGAACTTTAAAGGGTTTCATGTAAAATGGCAAACTTCAAAATCTAAGTTGAGGCCGTGGGGGGCTAGTGTTTTAAAATTGTAAATACATTTCATTTCTTCTTTTCCCAATTGTTTTATATAGTCCCCTCCTCTCCAATCTTTCTTTACTTCTTTAACAGCACAAAAAAACAGGCCCTCTGGGTTCTGATTATGTGTTTGTTTGAAATGTAGCGGAACACTATGGGTCTCCATTCCATTCCTGATATTTCTTATGTGCTCCGCTATCCTGATTTTGAGGGGTCTGATTGTTCTCCCTACATATAATAGATTACAAGGGCACTTGAGAATATATATGATACCCTTCGTGTGAAGCGTCAGGTGGTCTGTTATCATATAGGGTCGTTTTATTATATTCTCTATGTCTGTGAGGTGTCTTTTATTACTCTTGGTGGTTCTACATGGAAGACACATTCCACATCCATAAAAGCCCTTAAGATCCTGTATAAGATGGTTGTTTTTTTTAGGGCTTAGGTGGCTTTTAACTAAAAAAACTCTTAAAATTTCTTGCTCCCCTATATGTGATCCTTGGTCGTGAAGGTAAAATTTTATTTAAAATAGGATCATTCCTAAGAAGGTGCCAATGCTTTTTGATGGCCTTTTGAATGTTTTTATTTTGCCCATTATAGTTGCAAATGAATGGTATTTCGTTTTTATTAAAAGTTTCCCTTTTAGGTTTATACTTTATTAATTCACTCCTTGGTTTCCCTTTTACTTCTTCTATATCTCTTTCTAGGGCTATTGCATCGTATCCTTTTTCCTGAAATTGTTGTTTAATATAGTTTACTTGTTCTATATAATCCATATCGTTCTTGCAATTCCGTCGTATTCTTAGGAACTGGCTTTTCGGTGCATTTTCGAGCCACGGGTGGTGATGGCAACTATTCCTGTCAATATATCCATTCGCATCTACAGGTTTGAAGTGTTTTTTTGTAATTATATGAGAGTCTTGGATATTGATGTTAAGGTCTAGGAAATGAATTTCCTCCTCACTGTACGTGCTAGTTAGATGAATTCCCCAATCGTTGGAGTTTAAGTATTTAATAAAATCTTCTAACTGGTCTCTATTGCCTTTCCAAATGAAGAAAATGTCGTCTATGAAACGGCAATAGGACACCAAGTTTGCCACCCAGTCATGGCCCTGGGTCACATGTGATTCTTCCCAAAAGGCCATGAACAAATTGGCGTAGCTGGGGGCAAACTTGGTGCCCATTGCCGTTCCACAGACCTGCAGATACATATCTCCTTCGAACCAAAAAAAATTGTTGGTTAAAATTAATAAAATACCTTCTAATATAAAATTCACTTGTTCCATTTTAAAATTCGATTTTAATAAAAAGTGCTTAACTGCTGATATCCCTTTTTCATGCGGAATTCTAATATAAAAGGAGGTGACATCGCAAGTTACCAACAAATTTCCTTTTTGCCACTCTGTTTCCTCTAGTATCTGTAAAACATGCATCGTGTTCTTAAGATACGATGGTGTTTTTGTGACTATCGGTTGGAGAAGAACATCTATATATTCTGATATCCTGGTGGATATGGAATCTATACCTGATATAATAGGTCTTCCTGGAGGGTTCGTAGTACTTTTATGTACTTTCGGTAAGTGGTAAAACACTGGGATTTTAGGATTTTTAATCCAAAGGTATTCTGCTTCTTTTTCATTTAAAATTCCTACTTCTTTTCCTTTGTTTACATATTCCTTAAAGGTAGCCATGACTTCTTTTAGAGGGTTATTTTTTAACTTTTTATACGTTGTGGGATCTGACAGTATTCTTAGTGCTTCCTCTATATATTGTGTTTTATTAAAAATTACGATTCCTCCTCCTTTATCCGCTGGTTTCACTACCCAGTCTCTATTGTTTTTGATGCTTTTTAGTGTTCCTTTTTCTTTTACTGATAAGTTATGTTGGTATTTATTAATCTTTTTCAATTTCCCTACTTCCTCCATGACCATGGTCTCAAATGTTTTTATTTCACTTGAAATCAAATGTCTTGGAAAGAAGTCGGATTTTTCCCTTAATGATGTGTGTTGGTACTCATCTACTACTTCGCTTTGTTGTCTTTCTTCTTTATTATAAAAAAAAAATTTAAGACACAGCTTACGAATAAAATGGTTCATATCTACAAAAAAATTAAAAGAATTAAAATCCGCAGTAGGGGCAAATTTGAGACCTTTCCTAAAAATATTCACCTGTTCCTCTGTTAGGGGTTGGTTAGTTAGATTAAAAATTCCGTCTACATTGAGGTTTTGCCTCTCTTCTCCCTGTGTTTCCTTCCCACTTCTTCTCTTTCTTCGTCTCCTTCCATGGATCTTTGTCTTTTTCCTGGTATCTCCCAGGCTTGCGGACTCTGTGTCCACTTCCTCCTGTTCTGGATCAGGTCCTTCCGAAAAAAAGAAGGTGAAGGGGGAGTGTCTGGGGGTAAGGATCTGCTTATGCTTCTATTTCTATTCATGGTGTTTAGTGGTTCTAACCTAGTTGTGGTGGGGTGTTTAGTACTATTTGTTTTATTTCCCTCAGGGTACCTTTGGGGACCTTCTTTAACCACCTCACTATACGATTTTGGTTTAGACACCTGTTTCTCTTTTTCTTCAATTAGATCTTTGTTTCTTCTAAATTGGTGGTATTCCCTATGGGGGTTTGATTCACCTGATGTTGATCAAGTTTCCTATTTCGCTCCCATCTACTCCTCAGTTCATCATTCCTCTGTAGTGGTTTTTTCTGTTGTTCTCTCTCTCTTTCTCTCCTTGTTCTTTCTTCAAATCGATCTCTATGTGGTTTGTCCATTTCTCTCCTCACAGTTTCCTCAAATGTATTAGGCCTGGGTTTATTGTCCCATTGATTTGGGTGGTTTGTTCTCCATTTTTCCCGGTTGTTTCTTCCCTGGAGCTGTTTGTGTCTATTTTCTTTTTTATTATTCCTAACGTTCCCTGTCCGGTAGTCTGTGTCAACTTAGATTTTGAAGTTTGCCATTTTACATGAAACCCTTTAAAGTTCATATTTTTATATATACCTTTGGAATATAGCCATATTTTGTGCATTGTATATTAATGTCAATCATTGGTTAAACACTGTTTGCTAACTATTTTTTCATAAGAGTATCTGTATTCCACCCTATATATTCTCGTCCAGATAAAGTATTCCATTTTAAGTTTATGCACAAGAAATTGCACATATGGGATTTTCCAGTGATTTTATTATGATTGACACCCTCACAGAGTTTTTTAGTTAAAAGCCACCTAAGCCCTAAAAAAAACAACCATCTTATACAGGATCTTAAGGGATTTTATGGATGTGGAATGTGTCTTCCATGTAGAACCACCAAGAGTAATAAAAGACACCTCACAGACATAGAGAATATAATAAAACGACCCTATATGATAACAGACCACCTGACGCTTCACACGAAGGGTATCATATATATTCTCAAGTGCCCTTGTAATCTATTATATGTAGGGAGAACAATCAGACCCCTCAAAATCAGGATAGCGGAGCACATAAGAAATATCAGGAATGGAATGGAGACCCATAGTGTTCCGCTACATTTCAAACAAACACATAATCAGAACCCAGAGGGCCTGTTTTTTTGTGCTGTTAAAGAAGTAAAGAAAGATTGGAGAGGAGGGGACTATATAAAACAATTGGGAAAAGAAGAAATGAAATGTATTTACAATTTTAAAACACTAGCCCCCCACGGCCTCAACTTAGATTTTGAAGTTTGCCATTTTACATGAAACCCTTTAAAGTTCATATTTTTATATATACCTTTGGAATATAGCCATATTTTGTGCATTGTATATTAATGTCAATCATTGGTTAAACACTGTTTGCTAACTATTTTTTCATAAGAGTATCTGTATTCCACCCTATATATTCTCGTCCAGATAAAGTATTCCATTTTAAGTTTATGCACAAGAAATTGCACATATGGGATTTTCCAGTGATTTTATTATGATTGACACCCTCACACGGCACACATTTTATGCATTTTAACCATTGCCATTTTATATCTTTTAGACCCAAATTGTAGATTTTCAACCATAACTGTGATATATTTATATCCAGTTATTAGCTTATGCACTTTGTATTCATATTCGAATCTGGTCCACAGCACCATCTATTTTTATAAATTTGGGCATTTTTAGTATAATATTATCAATATCGGTAAGCCCATTATATATTGTGATATAAGGGGAATGTAGATATGGGTATGAAATGGTACATATTTGGAAGCACTTTAAGACACTTTACCTATACACTAGATGCCGGGTATTGGATACATATGTATAGAATTATTGTATCAGGTAATGATGAATAAAACCCCAAAAAAGCAATGTCTTTTGATCCCTTACTATTCCTACCTATTTCTTGTCTCCCCTCTTTCCCTATTCTTCATATGAGAAATGTTTGGAGTGAATAAACATTGGGACTATACAAAGAACACATGTGAACATTCAAGTACCACACAGAATGAAAATTGACGGCGGGGTGGAACGCAAGGATGCGTTCCAGCAGACAGAAACACAGGAAGTCTGCGACCATCTCCCCTATGCGTTCAACTTGTGAGTCAACCATTTTACTCTTTTATTTATTTTTACCTGGCACCAGAGTTTTTATTGTTCCAGTGAGAATTTTACTCCAAAGAATCCTTGGTGGGGATTATACTACTCACTCAAACTTTATCCATTGAGCAGTCTGCCTGCTCAATAAAATGTGAGTAACCACTTGGTATTGTATTACTTCACCTCTGACTTTTATACAATAAGCACTATTATTGTTTCTTTTACATTTCATATGGTCCTTATACCAACAAGATATCCATCTACTACAAAACTTCACGTATCCCATAGGTGGGGATTGTACCACTGTATGCCATCCACACTAGAGGTAGTCTTATAGCTCTGGGAAATGTGAGTAGGACTATATACACCTCTTAAAATAGTACTTAGTACCTGTTGGGATATACTGCACCATTATTTGCTGTCTTTTTATTTTTTCATACGGATTTCACGAATATCCCATGTCCATACGTTATTGAGGAATACTTCCCCTGACAAGATTGTGATTGACTTCTTATACAAGGTTCTATTTGGATTTTTTTTTTGCTGCATTTAACAGGCATAGACTCTTTTGGACTTAATCTTTGGACTCTTGATTATTATTCATTATCCAGATTTTTTTTAACTCTTTTTGTTTTTTTACCTTGTATGTATTTTCTCTTATGTAGTGTCTTGTATATGTGCTTGTATAGTTTCTAATCAGGTTTATTTATTTATTTATATTTTATTTCACCTGTGGCGCCGCCTCCCCCTTCACCTTTTTTAGATCCACCAATAAGAACTACAAAATAAAATAAGGGGAAACAACAGAGGTACCCAGAAGTCTCTGAGATCTGTACCTATGATATGCTGGTAACAATTCTAAAAATGTGAGACTTTTTAACATTTTATGTAAAGGTTTTAACAAATATATTAACATTTTGAAAACTACACTTAGCGGTACTCTTTGTCCTTCCCTCCCTATTATTCAATTTTTTTGTAGTGCCTATTGGTGGATCTATCACTATTTGACGCACTATAAGGTGTTTTAAGAAAAAGACTATTCAAATTATTTTTATCTGGATCAGGCTTCTATTCACAGATTAAGTTCATTTGTGTTTAGTTAGAGCATAGCCCCCAGATAATTTCTCTTATAGAGTATTATATTATTATTATTATTTTATTATTTATGGTATAAACCTATATTTATAAACTCCACAATCGTTATATTAATCCCTCATCATGCTGCATTAGTCCTGTACCATGCGCCTTAGACCCACATTTGCAGCATTAAATCGGCATTCACTGCATTAAAACCCTGCATCTGAAGCAATACCATCTCATGGTGTATAATGAACTCCAAATATTGTGCATTAAAGTGTCACTATGTAAACATAAAGATAGAAGGTATGCAGTGTGAGGGGAACAGGAGAGAACGGATTTTGGTAGAATTTCCTATGGAGTGGAATACCCTACTAGTTACAGGAAACAGTAAGGGTACAGTAGAGAACTTAATGTGCAACCTTAATGCGTGAATATTAAAACTTTACTTTTAATGAAACATTTCTAATATATAAAAACTGGTGAGTGTCAATACCCCAAAACACTAGTGTGTAAAACAAAAAAAACAAAAAAAAAATAGAATAAAGTCAACACTTGTGTGAGACTTGCATAAAGTACCCCACATATGTGAGGGGACTATTGACTAAACTGTGCATGGTAGCTGTAGTTTTAAGACAATAAGTCGGGTACAGAGTTTCCAGCAGTATCTGGGAGTCCCAGCCAGGTATTAATCAAAACTTGTCTGGGATATGTCACAATTTGATACAATAATTTGTAGTGGGGATTATTGTCTAAACTGTGCGTGGTAGCTATAGGTTTAAGACAATAAATCAGGTACAGAGTGCCCAGTAGTATCTGGGAGTCCCAGTTTAGACAATAGTCCCCACACATTTGTGGGGTATTTAATGCAAGTCTCAGACAAGTGTTGACTTTATTCTATTTTATTTATTTATTTTTTGTTTTACACACTAGTGTTTTGGGTGTTGACTCTCACCAGTTTTTATATATTAGAAATGTATCATTAAAAGTTAAGTTTTAATATTCACTGATTAAGGTGATTTACTCGTTAGGTTCTCTAATGTACACTTACTGTTTCCTGCAACTAGCAGGGTATTGCACTCCATAGGATACTCTACCAATATCTTTTCTCTCCTGTTCCCCTCACATTTTTGTGTTAAAGTGTCACAATCACAAATCATGCAATTGGAGGTGTTACTTAACCATGAAACCAGGGCTAACAATGATAAAGTGCCAAAACCAGACCATGGGCACAGGTAAACCCATCCCTAGAACACCTCTGAGTGCCTTAGACTGTCAGAAACCATGTGGACATAAACCTTCTTCAAATAGTAGAAAACCGAGTGACCTTTACTTACTATCAGTAGATTTAAATGTCTAATTTTTATCAATTTATTTTATTAAATAAAGTATTACCTCTTTAAATTGTATCTTGATCGTTTTCAAAGTAATTAGCCAATTTGCTTAAGTTACCAATATTATTGTTCTAACAGTGCCTGTGTTTGACGCGAGACTACATCCATATACAGACAAACTGCAAATGGTGGTTGGAGACAACATGACCTTTACTTGCTCAGTGGAGCGAGGCACCACTCCTCACTTCCGGTGGTGGCACAATCGAGTGGAGGTAGATAATCAGTCTGGGATGTATCAGATCAGAGAGTCTGGGAAGATGTTATATATAGAGTCTGTCAACTCTGACCATGAAGGAAAGTTCTACTGCAAGGCCAGCAATCAGATTTCAAACAAAATAACTACTATACAGAGCAACGTCTTGAACGTCCTTGTCATAGGTCAGTCCCTTTGGAGCAATAGTATTTTTCTGATTAACAGACTGGATTTCTATGTACATCAGCATGTATTACACATAGACAAATTGTCCGAAAGATAACTTACTTTTAAAACTCATCAATTCCTGTCTCCGTGAGGAATATAGTGCTCACTACCTGTATATTTGTCGTTTTAGGAATTATTTTTCTCGAAATAGTTTTACCTTCTCAAATTGTATTTTGCTAATTTGTACCAATATCATTCTTCTAACAGTACCTGTGACAGGTGCCAGAATCCGTGCTGACAGAGACATTCTGGAGATGGGGATTGGAGACAATGTGACCTTTACTTGCTCGGTGGAGCAAGGAACCTTTCCTTTTTTCTTGTGGCAACACAATGGAAAGGATGTGGACCATAAGTCTGAACTTTACCTGATCAAAGAGTATGGGAGGATCCTATATATAGAGTCTGTCCTATCCGCGCATAGAGGAACTTACCAGTGTTGGACCAGCAACCAAGGCTCAAACAGGAACTTTACTGCAGAGAGCAATGTTCTGACCATCACCGTTGCAGGTCCTGTTTAACCAGTATCTTTATTAATTGATTATAATTAACATGTGTATGTCTGGTTAAAGCATATGTTGTGCCTAATCATTAAATTCATGAAGCACCAATATCCCAAAAAAAGTAATGATCAAAACCTAATAAGGTTTATGGCGCTATTGGCAGGCACACAACCCAGTTCGGGATGAGTATCTTGAGCTATAGGAAAGAGAAACCACACAGAGACCACGTTGCAGATAAGAATTCACACCACACTTTATTGTCCACAAGGGGACCCAATACAAAGTAAGCTTAATTCTCATTAATATTGTTGCATGCATTTACTTCAAACAGCTTAGTACCTAGCTATATCAGCTTAAGTATACATCACCATTAGAGGGGCTTGGTTGTGTCCTCTGCACGTGACTGGGGAACTCTGACAGTCAGGCTTGGAGGGACCCTCTCTGGGAACAGCAGAGACCAGCAACACGCGTCCGCATTACAGGTGGGTAGTTCTCCAAGTGATTGCCAAGTTTCTCCGTCTTTTATACCTTTTACCAAGTTTGTAACTTTTCCAAGATTTCTTATCAGTGCAGCCCAGCATGTATCTTGTCACACGCATTAAGTAATCTTTATGGTTGATCAGGCCAGTCATGACCACCCAAGGCCCATGCCAAACACATGCAGTATCTTATTCTATGTCCCTACTCTTATCTTTCTGAACATTGTTGGCACCAAATCACACTTTTTAGCACCTAGGCCTTTTTGGATATTGGCCAGATATGCTATGGAATATTTTATGCAATGTCATCTTAGTTGAATTTCTTAGTGCGACACAGTTTAAGGCAATTGCCATCTTGGCTATCTATAATAGTTTAATTTGCTCAATAGTGATCAATCATTCAATCATTGATCTACTCGCTACAAAATCTCGTGGTCACTACTCTATCCTAATTCTCCTTGACCTGTCTGCGGCTTTTGACACTGTTGATCATCAACAGCTTCTTCTCATCTTCCGCAATATCGGTCTACAAGATATTGCTCTCTCCTGGTGCTCCTCCTACCTCTCCAGCGCTCTTTCAGTGTTTCTTTCTCTGGCTCTGCATCTTCTCCCCAACTCCTCTCTGTTGGTGTCCCCCAAGTTTCAGTCCTTGGTCCCCTACTGTTCTCCATCTATACTGCCTCTCTTGGTAAATTCATAGCTCCTTCGGCTTCCAATATAATTTCTATGCAGATGACACGCAAATCTACCTGTCCTCTCCTGTTCTCTCCCCATCCCTCTTGACTAGTGTCTCTCACTGCCTCTCTGCTATTTCTAACTGGATGGCTGCCCACTTCCTTAAACTAAAATTGACCAAAACTGAAATTCTGGTCTTTCCTCCCTCAAGTGTTGTTACTCCTGTGTCTGTCTCCCTCCAAGTCAACGGTGCTATAATCAGCTCCACCACGCAGGCTCGCTGCCTAGGTGTTCTCTTTGACTCCGACTTCTCCTTCAAGCCTCATGTTAAGTCTATCACCAAATCCTGTCATTTCCATCTCAAAAACATTGCTTAACGCCAGATGCGACTAAGGTGTTGGTCCATTCCACTGTCCTTTCTCGCCTTGACTACTGTAATCCGCTTCTCAGTGGTCTTACGTGCTCCCAACTTGCGCCGTTACAGTCCATAATGAATGCGGGGGCGAGGCTCATCTTCCTGTCCGCCCGCACCGCCCACACCTCACCCTTCTGTCAGTCCCTACATTGGCTTCCTATAAGGTATAGAGCTCAATTTAAAATTCTGATTCTTGCTTTCAAATCTCTACATAATGCTGCTCCCACCTATTTATCCTCCCTTATACACAAGTATGTCCCATCTAGGCCCTTACGATCTGCTGAAGACTTACGTCTATCTTCTGTCCGTACTCCCAACTCTGATGCTCGCCTTCAAGATTTCTCGAGGGCTGCACCGTTCCTGTGGAACTCGCTTCCCTCCTCCGTTAGATGCTCACCCAGTCTCCACTCATTCAAAAAAATCGTTAAAAACCTTCTTCCTCCTAAAAGCGTATCACTTAAACTGTGAATTGCTCCCAACTGATTTCTCTTCTGCAACTGTCACTAGTCTAATACTATCTTTACCTTTTGTGTCATTTTACCCCACTCCCTCTAGCATGTAAGCTCATTGAGCAGGGCCCTCAACCCCTCTGTTCCTGTGTGTCCAACTTATCTCGTTACAACTACATGTCTGTTTGTCCACCCATTGTAAAGCACTGCGGAATTTGATGGTGCTATATAAATAACATAATAATAATAATAATAATAATAATAATCATCTATAAAATTGAATATTATCACAGCATATTAATATCACAGGTAGATATCAAAATGTTACCCACCTTATACAAAGTCGACATATGCTGTTTATTGTAAGTATACAAGCTTAAATGTTTAATTTCATAAGGCAAAATAGATTGTGTATTGCTCATGGACACTGTGGTTGTCAAACAGGTTATCTATGTAATCAGAAAACAGTCTTGTAATCACTGGAATGGTGTTTGGTCCCTATTGATGACCCAAGGACAGGTTAATGACCCCACCTTATGAAATAGTTTATAACTGGACAAAAAGTGTTTTTATCCATGAAATACACAGAATATAGTTGTCTTTTATTCACCGTTTTAATCTTATGGGAGATATAGTCTACGACATCTGTAGTGTCAAAGAATACATATCCCTGATCTAGCATATCTCCATAACTTCACCATTAGAATATCATTCCTGATTATTCTCTACCCACAGAGAATGCATTGACCTACCTGGCTCCAGCGATATCCTCCTTCCTGCTGATAGTAATTCTGACCACGGCCATACTTGTTTTCATATACCGCCACAAACTACCACTCCCGTGTACTAAAAGTCATCAGCCTGAACCGAGAACAGGTAACTTCAAGCACTCTATATTTGTATATTTGTTCCTCTATGTAAGTGTTAACATTTCTAAACTGTAATTATCTGCACAATTGTATGTATCTATTTCTGTGCTATATTAACCAAACAATATGTCAATAATATATCAGTATTTCAAATAATGCCTACTTATACTATTATTAATTTAAAAAAATTGCTGCATACCAAATATTTAATAAGGAAATAAAGTCAAGATTTATTTTTTGCTATTTTGTTTTTGTATATGTGAAATCTGATAATTTTAGGAATGAATATGAATAATGGGTCCAATATCATTCTGTTGATAAGCTTAAAATTAAAATGATACTTTTTAAACAAAGCCCCCTGTTTACCTAAATACATCTGAAAGTATATTAAAGTCTAGTTTTAAATAACAAAATGAAGTTAAATTAGTTTTCTCCTGAATTATAAATGTATATTCAAAATTAATGTTTTAAAATTGTTTATATTTTATTTTTTTATTTATATGAAGTATTTGACAAAGTCCAGGTTAGGTGAGTAAAACTATTTTTTTTTACTTTCATTATATTCTACTTGACGTTTGCCAGCCATTGGCAGGATAAATATACCTCCATTTCTCAAACTTAGATATGACAATATATTTTACAAAATGTTATATTATATAAATTTCAAAGGAAATAGTTATAAAAATCTCAATAAGGTACAAATATTGAACACCCAAAATTCTAGGTCATTTCAGAATATATGCATATATATCTGACCCTTCCTATTGCTTATAGGAAAGCATATAGCATTATTTATTAAAGGGACACTGTAGTCACCAACACAACCTTTGCTTACTGATGCAGTTCTGGTGTAAAGCTCATGCCCCTGCAGTTTCACTGTTCAATTCTCTTGCATTTATGAGTTAAATCACTTTGTTTATGCAGCCCTAGCCACACCTCGATGCATGTGACTTACACAGCCATCCTAAACACATCCTGTAAAGAAGCCTCTAATATTTAAACTTTCATTATTGCAAATTCTGTTTAATTTAGAATTTTGTATCGCCTGCTCTGTTAATAGTTTGCTAGACCCTGCAGGAGCCTCCTGTATGTAATTCAATTTAAATTTACAGAGCAGGAGATAAAAACGTTCAAAGTAAGTTAAATGTAATTGAAAATGAAACCATGTTGTTTTCAAACAGGCTGTGTCAGTCACAGTCAGGGGAGGTGTGGCTAGGGCTGAATAAACAGAAACAAAAATGATTTAACTCCTAAATGGCAAAGAATTGAGCAGTGAAAATTCAGAGGCATGATCTATATACAAAAACTGCTTTGTTAAGCTGAAGTTGTTTTTGGTGACTATAATGTCACTTTAAGATCTAGAATGTTGTTGCAAAGTAACGTTTATTTTTAAAATGTGTATACACAAATTTATTTATATTTCCTTAGAATAATCATAATATAGAAATGTATGTTTTAACTGGTTATGTATAACAAATTGCGCTTGTAGAATTATCACTTGATAATTAACCAAAATATTTTGCTGTGGATTATTATTTTTTTAAATCTGACTTGCAGTTCTGAACTGGTTTATTAATTAGAATATTTTTTTACAGATATTTGGTATTAAATCTGACTTATTTAATTAAATAAGCTTAGTAGAGAACCACAAACTATTTTGGAATTTGGAACTTGTATGCTCTGGATATTTATAATTAATACGTATAATTGATTAAAATATTTATTATTGGTATATGTGAAAACTTGGGCTTTCTTATTGGCAGGACTGCTCTGGGGCCAGGAAATGAAATGAACCAATTAAGTTCTGAAGATGAACAAACGGAATACAGAAACTGTAAGGAAATAAAACTATTTCAAGCATCCATTAGCCATGATTACCTTCTATTTAGACATACGTATTCAGTTTTGTCAGAATGTCAATTTATCTGAATTTTGGGTGAGTTGTCCAAATTCCGTAACTCCGAACATCCGTATGACTGAATTAAGAAACTACTTTATGGAGTAAGACATAGATTTCCATATAAGTGCTCAAGCATTGAAAGAATTTCTGAATCAGAAATACATGCAGAATTTAGATTTTAACGTTGTAATAACATTTTTGTAAGTTTAGCCTCTTCTATTAATTTACACCTGTATGATCCCATTTCTTTTAGTGCCCGCCCGGTCACCAGCCAGAGACTCATATACAGAAGATGACATTTATTACATTGATATCCGCTGCGTGCCTCAAGGTAATCTAACTGATGTGTTGTGTCATGAGTCTACTTCCAGTGAAGGTTTATATACAAATAAATCATTAGAATGATCCTAAAATTATTGTTGCTTTTAGAACCAATATTCTTTTATAAGGAAAAAAAATGCTTTTTAGTGCTCATCAGCTGGTTAATTAATTTACATTTTAGCTTGGAATGCACAATGCATTTCATTTATATACACCTATTGGCATACCTGACATACCCACCTTCCACTGGGTTCCTCTACCTTAAAAAGTACACATCTCAACACATCGGTGCTTACCTTATTTCGTGGGGACATTTTTATCAAATATTGACACTCACTCTCAAATACTCAGTTGACTAAAGATAGTTCAAATTATACTGTAATACTCTTTCTTGTGCGCATGATGAAGAGATATCTAAAATCCTTATCCATCAATACAATGTATCTTCACTTTGATGGCCAGTGTTTTTGAGATGTCATTTAGCTCTCGTCAATCTTCGTCATGCATAGTGGGCTTGCCAAAGTGGCCACTGTTCCCACAAAGAAAAAAAATATTCTGACATATCTAATTTGTCTGAATCTCCTCTAAATACCCAGCAGAGAGAAATTGCATGTTATCACGCTACAGTGTCACTTTCTACCGTGTCACATTCCATCAGAAAGTTATCCACAAAACGGACAAAATTCTGAAAAGATGAATGACCTTACTTCTTAGAACATTAATAATCATGCATTATACACTGGATGGTTAGAGCAGTGGTAACATCGTTACCTTAGAACTGAGAAACCCAGGCTCGTAATGTCTGTCAGAAAGTAAGTGTCCGTTGGCAAGGCAATCTCAGATTCACATAGATTTTGACTAGGGCTTTCCTCACTTTATTTATCATTTTGTAACAATACAGATTAGATATGCATAGAACAAGAGAATTCACGTTGTTAAGGTAGAGATTCATGTGATAATTTACTGTCAGAGTTGTCCGATATCGTGGTCACATTTGTTGTAGAATACATCACGACATAAAGAGACCAAACACAAAATTACAGGTCGTCAAAAAAATCTCCCAAATTCAGGCTTATAAATTCTATACCAAATATTTTTGTTTTTAAGTTCTCCCTTCCTCTTCTCTTTTTCTGTCTCTTTTCTCAAATCTTTGTGCTTTGAGTGATCCACTTTCTGGTTTTGTCGATTGCTCAGTTCTTTAATCTGCTCTCTTATATCACTGTATATGTTCATAGGCAATGCAGATTATTTTCTGCCCCACTTCGTATTTCCCTTTTTCTATTCTTCTCAAAACTATCATTTGTAATTTTTTTTACAACTAAATGATTTTTATCTCGTTCCCCCTAGGAATTACAAATTAACAGTGAATAATTAACATAAATATAAGCAATGTAATGTCTATACCATCACTAACATAAAACATTACCGTGTGCTAGGCTTAACTATTGTCAGAATCCCCGTTCTTTTGTTAGATATTCACGCAACATATAAAAATGTATATTAGAAACTGATATTATTGTATTTTGTTCTTTCAGATTCTTCAGCTCCCCCTGTTGTAAGTATTGCACAGCTTTGTGTAGTTAGAATTACAAATCACTATGTGCACCTTTAAATGGCATCTCATGTTGATATCAACATTTCTAAATACAGAGTGATCACTGTGACCCTTTGGAATGTTCTCACTCATTGCTCCAAACTTAGAAACCTGCTCCAGAATTGCATTTTATAAATAACCTTCACTGAATTGGTGGATCTAAGGTTATGTGATTTTATTAAATAAAATTTGAGGTACCTGGGGGGCGGGCCCTGACCTGCATGGTGGTTGGACGCATTCTGAAAGAGCTCCAAGCCTACCACGGATTTTCTCGTGTTTTTTGCATTGTTGGGCTCTACTCTTGCAACTGTTAGCAATTTACCACTATACTGCTGTTTTGGGTCATCCCTGGAACAGCTGAAATTCGGAGTGCTTTTTACGATCCATGTAAAAAGCCATTGGGCCTAGTGTGTGTGCCAGGCAGGAGAGACGGCTGCTCTTCCGGGTCACTGGACGCTGGTTGACCGACACTAAATTCTCCTGCTGCCCAGTACTCCCCCTCTGGACCAGTGAGGGTGATTCCGGTCCACACCCGCAGGTCTTATTGCACAGCTGTCAAGCCACATCGGTGGTGGCATCAAAGATACAGTGAACCTTTGATGGCGGATGCCATGTGCTCTCTAGCTCACAACAGCCAATATCCTCACAAGGCTGAATTTAATCTTTGAGAGGTTTTGTACAAATAGAGAACTTCTATAACTTCTCCAGTGGAAAAATCTACTAAGTCTGTGGCTCCAAAGGGTGAACAAGCTACCATCAGAGGGCATAGGCTGAGCCTCTAGCTCAGTGATTTAGTTTATTCTCTGATCTTTATTTTGCCATGGTGTTTTATATATATATATATATATATATATATATATATATATTTCTTTACATGCTTTATTTCTATACCTTTCATGGCGCTACACTAATCACTGGACCACTGCTAGACCAGAGCAGGGACTCTAGAGTGTGCACAAACATGACTACCTATGTACACTAAGCTTGTGCAAATTTCCTTTACCCAGTCCTAGGTATTATAAAGCATTTCTAAGTTTATTATCCTTATGTTCAGAAGCCTTTGGACTCACTGTCTGTCTACAAACTAAAAAGTGCTGTTACTCTACATGACACAGCTTGACAAGCTTTCTTGAAAACCTATATTCCTAAAAATGTGTCTCTAACTGCTTGTATTTTACTCTTTACACTACAAAAATAAAAAAATATTTAAAAAAATAATAATAAATTAAGGGACCTGTGTGGTAACCCAGGCAGAAAGTCCAGAGAATTTAATTTGCAAGTCCTATATTTAACCCTGTAACTTTCCAAAACACCATAAAACCTATACGTGCGGGATACGTTTGTCCTCGGGAGACTTCACTGAACACAAATATGAGTAGTATTTTAAAAATGTAAAACATATCATGATGATGATATCACCTGTGAAAGTGCAATTTTTGTGTGAAAAATGCAAAAAACTAATATGAATGCTAAATTTGGCCAGTGTGTGTCACTACTCAAATAAAGACTGGACATACCCCATTTTGAATATCTTGGGTTGTCGACTTTTGCAAATGGTCCACCATGATGGGGTAATTCACATTCTGGGCTGCCATACGGTCTCAAAGGCAACATAACAAATCGGGCAAATTTCAACATGTAAAAATTGAAATGGGCAAGCCTTATTTTTGACCCCATAAATTTCCAAAATACTATAAATCCTGATATGGGGTTACTGTTGTACCTGTGAGACATCGATGAGCTCATATTTGAGTGTTTTGGAGCACTGTAATATATAATGCTGATGATATCCGTGAAAAGGCAGTTTTTGTGTGAAAAATGCAAACAAACATATGAACGCTAATTTTGGCCAGCGTAGGTGACTATGTTGCTACTAAAAAAATACTGGACATAAGCCATTTTGAATATCCTAGGTTGTCTACCTTTGCAAATGTAATGTCATGATGGGGTACATTTTCATTCCTCGGCTGCCATACGGTCTCAAAGGCAACATAGGTCCAGCAGATCAAACTGGCAGGTAACAATGTGTAAAAACTGAAAAGTAAAAAACTGAAAAGTGGAAAGCCCTATATTTTCAAAACCATTATAAAATTTGTAAAATTCTACGTGCATATGTATGATATTTTTACATAATTAAGTTATTTTATTGATTGCAATTTGTGGAAGAAGCCATTGGGCCTAGTGTGTGTGCCAGGCGGGAGAGACGGCTCGCTGGGTGCTGGTTGACCGACGCTAAATCTTCCTGCTGCACAGTACTCCCCCTCTGGACCAGTGGGGGTGATCCCGGTCCACACCCGTAGGTCACCGAGCTAGAACCATTAGTGTTTCATAACAGTAAAACATATCACAGAAATGATATTGCCAGTGAAAGAAGTTTTTTGCATTTTTCACACACAAAAGGCACTTTCACTGATGATATTGTTGTGATATGTTTTACTGTTTTGAAACTCTAATATTTGTGTTCAGCGAAGTCTCCAGAGTATAACAGTACCCCCCATGTACAGGTTTTATAGTGTTTTTGAAAGTTAAAGGGTCAAATGTAAAGCTCGATTTTCAGTTTTTTCACATTGAAATTTGCCAAATTCGTTATGTTGCCTTTGAGACCATATGGTAGCCCAGGAATGAGAATTACCCCCATGATGGCATACCATTTGCAAAAGAAGACAACCCAAGGTACTGCAGATGGGGTATGTTCAGTCTTTCATAGTAGCCACCTAGTCACAAACACTGGCCAAAGTTAGCGTTCATAATTGTTTTTTGCATTTTTAACACACAAATAAATATAAATACTAACTTTGGCAAGTGTTTGTGAATAAGTGGCTACTAAAAAAGACTGGACATACCCCATATTCAATACCCTGGGTTGTCTACTTTAAATAAATATGTGAGTTGTGATTCAGAGATTTATGACAGATAACAGTGTCACTATTGATACACTTTAAATATATATATTTTGAAACCGCAATGTCCTACTTGTACTTATAGCCCTATAACTTGCAAAAAAGAAAAGCTAAGAACATGCTAACATTGGGTATTTCTAGACTCAGGACAACATTTTTAAACTATTTAGCATTGGTGTATTTTGGCGGCTGTAGATGCGGAACACATTTCGGGGGTCAAAGTTAGAAAAAGTGTGTTTTGTAAAAAAATGTCATCATAATTTATAGTTTTTTATAGTAAGTTATATGATATGATGAAAATAGTGGTAACTTTAGAAAGACCATTTAATGGCGAGAATAATGGTATATGGGTGGGTACAGCAAATGAGTAAGAAGTAAATTACAGCTAAACACCGCAGAAATATAAAAACAGCCCTGGTCCCTAATAGTAAGAAAATTAAAAAACGGTCTGGTCACTAAGGGGTTAAAAGAAAAATACAAAATGATTGAGTTGGAATTTTATTAAATGAATATTTCAAATACAATTACCTCTACAGCTTTTTAGGCCTTTTGCATGTAATTATGAGAACCCAATGAGTTGTTCGGGGCTCCCTAACTATTGTCTGACTGTTTCTATGTTTTTTTCAGGATAATAACTCAGTCACATATTCTGCAGTGAAGTGTTCGAATATTATTGAGGAGACATGTAAGGAACCTCAAGAAGAAGTGACTGGATCATCTCCCAACATCTATGAGAATTTCAGTTCAAACTAGCTTCAAACATAAACCCTGCACATTGAATAATGAGCTGAATTAATCATTAATCATATTTATCCAAATGAGTAACTTAAAGGAAAACAGTCATCATTGAAAATAAAATATGCCATGTGTATTACTGTAATGCATACATGTAACAATCTATTTCAGTCAATTTCCTGACTTACATTTTCTCTGTGGGGTCAGCCATCGTTAAATGCCCTTTGGTCAGAAGTCACATATATCTGCCAATACCATGCCAAATTCATACAGCTAAACTGAGCTGAGAGGACATTTTTGAGATACTACATTGCACATGACATCAGGATTTCATTAGAATTTCTAAAGACACATCACTCTCGGTCCCTTGCATGGTCTTCGGTTAAATGAGCAGTGCTTATGACCAAAGATGATTTAAAGATGGCTGACTCAGTTGAAGGTTAAGTCGGATGATGTACTGAATATGATATATATTTGCATTATGAAATAATATACAAAGAGGTCAACATACTTGTTGGCTTTCATGTTAAATAATAGAAATAGATGAAAAATTTCCTTTAAATAGTCAATATACATTTGCAGTGATAGACCTTACTTTTTAGATGTAATATAGTAACATAGAAACATAGAATGTGACGGCCGATAAGAACCATTTGGCCCATCTAGTCTGCCCAATATGTCAAAATACTTTTAATTAGCCTTATCTTATAGCAGTATTGGGGATCTAGTTAAAGGAACACTATAGTCACCTAAATTACTTTAGCTAAATAAAGCAGTTTTAGTGTATAGATCATTCCCCTGCAATTTCACCACTCAATTCACGTTGTTTCTGTTTATGCAGCCCTAGCCACACCTCCGCTGGCTATGATTGACAGAGCCTGCATGAAAAAAAAAAACTGGTTTCCCTTTCAATCAGATGTAATTTACCTTAAATAATTGTATCTCTTTCTCTGTAAATTGAACTTTAATCACATACAGGAGGCTCTTGCAGGGTCTAGCAAGCTATTAACATAGCAGGGCATAGGAAAATCTTAATCAAACAGAACTTGCAATAAAGAAAGCCTAAATAGGGCTCTCTTTACAGGAAGTGTTTATGGAAGGCTGTGCAAGTCACATGCAGGGAGGTGTGACTAGGGTTCATAAACAAAGGGATTTAACTCCTAAATGGCAGAGGATTTAGCAGTGAGGCTGCAGGGGCATGTTCTATACACCAAAACTGCTTCATTAAGCTAAAGTTGTTCAGGTGACTATAGTGTCCCTTTAACTTACCATGTGTTATCTGCTGGTTAAAACAAGGGCCTCTCACGGGCCCTTAAGCAGAGATAGCAACTAGATTATCCCAGATACTTCATATTAAAGTATGCATGTGATGCATAACCGTTGGATACATGAATTCAATCTTAAATTAATTTCAGTAATGGAGGGAGGTGGGAGGAAGTAAACAGAAGGAGGGTAGAAGGGACGGGAGAGCAAAGCTTCCCTTTGCACCTACGCTGTGCGCGCTGGTGAATTACAGACACAATTTTTGCAGAGAATTCACATTACGCAGCCCAGAACAGAGATTGGAGCTGCCTAAGTCCACATGTGCTGGGGGTGAAACGGGCAGATTTCATTGCATGGGAAGTTGTCGTGGCGGTTAGAGTAAACCTTTAAATTTATATTATGTACAGAAACATACAAACAAATCCAACTATGTTTATTATACTTAGCAATACATTGTAAATAATAATTATAAAGATGAATGAAGCCATTAATATGTATACCACTCAGGTAAATAGTGGTTAACTGCAAATTTGTAGCCAAAATAGCTCATTAAAAATATTATCACTTGTCTTATCGTAACAATGCAAGTAATTTTAATATAGATGTCTTAATTTGGTTTTCAATTAACCACAATTCAGTGTACATATTATATTCCCTCAAGTGTTTTCTGTGTTAACCTACATGTCTGTGCTACCCCTCTTTGCTTTTTTTTAAAGAAAATGTTTACATACATGTTTGTAAAATGCGATAGAAGAATAATTTGTACATGAACAAAGAGTAGTGACTACTTTTGCCTTTTTGTTAAATAAAAGTTTACAAAAAACACATCGACTAACAATTGGTTTTCAAATCGTCACCTCTCTTGTTTATTAGTAGGACCAATATGCTTGCTTAGTGAAGTTTTACATAAAGTTAAACGATCATCTGTAGAACATGTACAAATCTCACATAAGATAACCTAGACCAGGGGTGGTCAACCTTCGGCAATTCAGATGTTGTGGACTGCATCTACCATAATGCTCTTACAGTCGTAGTGCTGGTACAGCATCAGGGGAGATGTGGACCACAACATCTGGAGTGCCAAATGTTGACTACCTCTGACATAGATAATGCAGTAGTAAAAGGAAATAAAGGTCCAGAGGACTAGAGTTCCCCCCCTGGTAGTTTGCAAAGACTACTTTCCCAGTTCTTATATATGTAACATGGATACAAACTTGATATCTACATACAGTGTGATATCTACACACCTCCTGACAGCTACATACACGTACATATACATTCGCATACCATGATCTTGGATATAAGTGGGCAGATGTTGAAAGAGTAACCTTATGAGCCAATACACACCATGTAGCCCAAGCATGTGAAACTCAAAGGCTAATACGGGCCAAGTAAACAAGGTTTAAGATTATGTGGGCCGTAAAAAAAAACTACTTCATAGAAACGTAGGTTTGTTTAGAAAAGTACAGTATAAAAATGTTGCCTGACTGACGTACTCACACTCAAAGGGCTTCAAAGTAAACAAAAGAGCGAATTTATTTTAAGAAGACGTGCATTTGCATATAACCAATGTTTCAGTCTAACTACCTTGACATTAGGCATGTGCATGGGGAAAATATTCGGCTCGGTTCGGCATTCCGAAATTCGGGACTTGAACACTTCGGAACTTCGCCACTTCGGAACTTCACCACTTCGGGACTTTTCTTGCAGCCGCTTAGTAGATAACTCCTTAATTCCCACGGTATTAGGGAGTTATCTACCAAAAGGCTGAAAGACCTAAATTGGTCTTTCAGCCAAATTTACTAATACTAAGTAAAAATTACTTAATATTAGTAAATTTTGCCCCTACTCACTATACTGCGAGTAGGGGCATGTCTATTAAACAGTGAGCAGCCTGTTAAAAAAATAAAAAAAAGGGTCCCCCCCGAGCAGCGGGTGGGGGCCCTAAAGTAAAAAAAGGGGAGGAGGACCTATTGTCCCCACCGGCCCCCACCCCTGAGCGGTGGGTGGGGGCCCTTAACAAGAATAAGGGGGGGGACCTAATGTACTCCCCCTGGCCCCCACCCCTGAGCGGTGGGTGGGGGCCCTAAACAAGAATAGGGGGGGACCTAATGTCCTTTCCCTTGGCCCCCACCCCTTAGCGGTGGGTGGGGGCCCTAAATACAAATTGGAGCGCATGCACATTAGTGCTCCCCATAGGAAAGCATTGAAAATGAATTTCAATGCTTTCCTATGGGGAAATGGTCAGTGCTGGTCCTCACACAGTGTGAGGACGTCCAGCGACGCTCTAGCACAGGTTTTCTGTGCTATGAAGGAGGAATTTCCCTCTAGTGGCTGTCTAGTAGACAGCCACTAGAGGTGGAGTTAACCCTGCAAGGTAATTATTGCAGTTTATAAAAACTGCAATAATTACAGTTGCAGGGTTAAGGGTAGTGGGAGTTGGCACCCAGACCACTCCAATGGGCAGAAGTGGTCTGGGTGCCTGGAGTGTCCCTTTAACTCGTCGAGAGTTAACCTATCTTGTTTCCCACATCGCTCTTTTCTTTCCGCAACTGTCCCCGCCTTCATAGCTGAGATCATCCAAACCGTTGTTCTAAACCAATCTAATGCTTTTGCATTTGAAAGCATTGGGAGACTATTGTGCATGCGCGGCAAAATGAGATGCTGCGTCAAACCAAAAGGTCTCTCTGAGATCATCTGAATGAAATACTGGAGTTTAATTCCACTATTTGGTGGGAGCAACTCTAGTAGCTGTCATATTGACAGCAATTAGAGTTAGGATCAACCTGCTAAGAAAACATTGAGCAGCAATATTCTAATCTGGAGGGTAATAATGGGTGGGAGGAGGGCATGGTACCCAGACCATTTCATTGACATAGTGTTACTTTAATGTAAATTCCGCAGAAGTGACAGTTCTCTTTTAAAATAGTGTGGGTCATTACAGGGTGGCTGCCGTGGTTTTGTGATCATGTCATCATTGTATTATAAAAAAGTACAAAGTTGCAGGCTCCTGTTTCAGCCTGTTTATTCATGGGCTAGCAGAACAATGTGACAAGCAGCATGCTATAAATTTAAACTCAAAATCTAAGCCTGGTCCAGTTAAAGAGAAGTTTCACTTTTAGGGAGGTCCTATCCTGTCGCAGGGTAAAAAAAAATAGAAAATAAAAATACTACAGGTAATGATCAGCTCTACATTTTTCCATTTTGTTAAAAATGCATCATTTATTTCTTCATATTAAACAAACACTCCAAGCACTATAATCACTACAATGTGTTGTAGTTGTTATGGTACCAGTATGCCCTAGTGCCCCCATTGTAAGTAATCATAGTGTTTTAGAATGGCTAGAGTTGTTACTTAGACATTGCTCCATGCCTTCACCACTGACAATGGAGAAGCTGCTGTTAGCTCTCCTGAACTAAGCCCTGCTGATTGCTCTCAACCATTGAGCTAAGCCCTGTACTGTAATGATGATGGTAGTTACAACCCACAGCATTTCAAGTGAATGTGTTTAGAAGGTATTTAGTGTATTCAATGTATTCTGACTACCTCAATAGATATCATTTATATATTTATACACTGATCAGCCACAACATTAAAACCACCTGCCTAATATAGTGAAGGTTCTCCTTGTGCTGCTGAAATAGCTCTGACAAGTCAAGGCATGACTCCACAAGACCACTGAACATTTTGTATGTTATCTGGCACCAAGGTATTATCAGTAGATCCTTTAAGTCCTGCAAATTGCGAGGTGGGGCCTCCACGGATTGGATTTGTTGTTCGAGCACATCCCACATATGCTTAATCCAGAGACCTGGGGAAATTTGAGACCAAGGCAATATCTTGAAATCTTTTTCATGTTCCTCAAACCATTCCTGAACAATTTTTGCAGTGCAGCAAGTGGCATTATCCTGCTGAAAGAGGTCAATGCCATCAGGGAATACCATTGCTACAGAGGTGGTCTGCAACAATCTCTAAGTAGGTGATACATGTCAAAGTAACATCCACATGGATGTGAGAACCCCAGGTTTCTCAGTAGAACATTGTCCAGAGCATAACACTGCCTCCGCAGGCCTGCCTTCATTCCATAGCGCATCCTGCTGCCATCTCTTCCCCAGGTAAAAGACACCCCCCCAGCCATCCACCAGATCTAAAAGAAAATGTGATCAATTAGATCAGGCAACCTTCTTTTATAGCTACATGGTCTAGTTCTGAGGCTCACCTCCCCATTGAAGATGTTTTCAGCAGAGGCAAAGGGTCATCATGGGCCATCTGACTAGTCTGAGACTTTGCATTAAACTGTGATGTTCTCTTTTTTTCCTGACACCTTTCGTTCATGGCCAGCATAAGTTTTTTTTTTTTTTTAATTCTTTATTTTTGTGTCAACACCGAATGCGGCTCAAAAACAGTAGAAGGCCCACGCAGGGGCCGATCATTGACATATAGTACATTTCTTTTTTACATAGAAACAAATAAGTGTGTACAGCATATATAATTTCTTAGCGCCGTTCGGTGTTGTTTTTAAATTTTAAAATTGTAGGGCACTTTAGGCCCTGTGTTCGAACATGAACATAAATTGAGTCCAGTCAATGCAATACTTGGCAAATTAACTTTTCTTTTAAAACCTTACAAGTTTTGTGCGGTTCGGGTGTCCGCGCTTCAGGGTCAACATTGTTGTGGTCGTGTGTGTCTCACTCAGAGCGGTTCTCATTGGTGTGTACCGGTTGTGTGTGTTAGAGCGTCTAGCTTGGCTTCAATTTGTCTTGGCAGCGGACGCCTCGTGGGTCAGACCCCTTTGGTCATGTGCAGCTGTGTCCTCGTCAGGCGATCTCCCCTGAGGGGGCGATCACCTTGGAGGTGTCAGCAGCCTGTTTGTGGTGTTCGTCTCTGACGTGGGGTGGGTCCCCGGAGGACCGCCTGTCGGGTCCTGTGCTTGAGTTTGTCTAAGTGCCATCGTGGGCTATCATAGCCTTAAGTGTTCTGCGCTAGATAACCTTAGTTTATTGCCCAATTGGGTTGCTCTGGGTGACTCCCTTTAGCATTCAGGTAGTCGTGAAGGTCGGTTTGTCTGTCTGTTCTAGTGTATCTCGTATCTGGTGAGATGGGAGAAGGGGGGGTGTTGGACGGGACTGTGGGATGGAGTGAGGGGGGGAAGAGGGATAGGGTTATGAGTCGTCGGGGCGCCCGGCGGGCACTGGTCTCAGCTCTCGTCTGGTCCCCTGATCAATCTGAGTGGTCTCAGTCTGAAGTGTATGCCTCCCATGGTTGCCAGATTTTTTGGAATGTTTTTTCTGTGTTTCGTATTTGGGATGTAAGTTTGTCCATCAGGTATGTGTCTTTGATTTTAACTATAACGTCATTGTCAGTGGGGACCGTGGGTTTCAGCCATACCTGTGCAAGGGCTCTCCTTGCTGCCAGGGTGAGTTTGTTCAGCAGTTGTTGTTCTTTCCTAGGGAGGCCGTCTGTTGGTCGGGACAATAGGATCGCCCAAGGGTCTAAGTCAATGGGGCGTGTGAGAACATCTGTCATCAGCGACTGGATTCTCTTCCAGTAATTGGTTACTTCAGGGCATTCCCACCACATGTGAAGGAAGGTACCTTTACCTCCGCATCCCTTCCAGCATGTGTCTGTTGAGGTTTTCCCCATTTTTTGCAGCTGAACAGGTGTGGTGTACCACCTCATAAGCATTTTGTAGGATTGTTCTTGTTGCGTTACACAGATCGACGTTTTAGCCGTCGCCTCCCATATATCTACCCAGTCCTCTCCCTCTATGGCCCCCCCCAGGTCTGCTTCCCATTGGTGTATGTAACTGGGGTCAGTAGCTCCCCTTTCCGGGGCGCTGAGTTGCGCATAAATGGCCGTGATCAGACCCTTTTGAATCCTTTCCGTATTACATAGTTGTTCGTAAAATGTCATTGGGGTCTGGGCTGCTTTTTTTACAACAGGGTTTTTGGCGAAGTCACGTAGTTGTACGTATCGGAAGAAGTCCCTAGTTGTTAAGGGTGCCATGGTTTTTAAAGTGTCGAAGGTTTTAAAGGAGTCTCCGTCGTACATATGCCCGTATCTTTGTATACCTGTGTTTTCTATCCCCCTAAAGTCTCGTGCGCTCAGCCCGGGCTCAAATGCTTTGTTCCGTAGATACGGAGTTAGCGGTGAGGGTGTGTGTTTTAATGCATATTTAATGGCCGTGAGATCCCAGATCCTTATGGAGTTAAGGATTGCCGGGCAAGTGGTGCGTAGTGGAGGTCTGTCTTTTTTGGGCACCCATATCCAGAACTGTGGGAGGTCTGTACTCATTAGTTTCGTCTCCAGGTCTACCCACCTATGTGAACCCTCCGGTGTGTGCCATGCTATTATTTGGGCCAGTTGAGCCGCCAGGTAGTATAGGTATAGGTTTGGGAGTCCCAGCCCGCCCCTCGTTTTTGGTCTGTACAGGACTAGTCGAGCGATCCTGTGCCTCTTCCGTGCCCAGATAAAGTCATCTATATGCCTCTGAAGCGTCTGTAGGTCTTGTTTAGTCACTTTAGTCGGCAGGGCCTGGAATAGAAACAACAGTCGTGGGAGCAGTGTCATTTTGATTGCGTGCAATCTTCCAATCCACGATATGGGCTTTTCATGCCATTTGTCCAGATCACGGCTGAGTGCCTGGATAGCGGGCGTGTAATTGGCGCTATATAGTTTCTCCGGGTCCGCAGTGAGTTTGACTCCAAGGTATTTAATGTCTGTTCTAGTAAATCTGAGAGGGTGGGTGTTTTTTTTTTTTTTTTTTTAAATTCTTTATTTTTGTTGTGCGGGAAGTTACAGACATTTCAACAGTCGCCACAACAGCGTATTTCAGGATTCACATAGGTTACACAGTGGCGTGATAATTCGCACAAGTTTTATATTTTTAAGCTTAGCCAAACATTTAATCCAACATAGTGGGATTTATCTAAAATAACTAGCATAAAGAGAGCACTTTTTTGTAAATAACATGAAAACCAGTTTTGTTATAACGATTTCACGTCTTAGGCCATCAATAATAACAAGCTTTATCAATTATATTCAGAGTCAGGTAAGGTGACACCTAGGTTGTATAGCAATGCTTAGCTTTGTATCGCCTTTGCTTGGAGAGGTGCCTAGGCATAAACATCAGCCAGTATTCCTATGAGCGCATTGCATGCGGAGAGTAGGCAACGCTCCCTCACTCAGAGCTTTACACTTAAAAACATATAATAGGAAATAAGTCAGGTGTAACAAAGAAGGGTAACAGTCAGGCTATTCATATTGCTTAAAACAATTTAACTTGAGTTGCTTCGCTTTTGGTTCGAATATATTAGCGTGATGCACATGTCATGGAAGAATAAGTGAGGAGAGACTGTAGACTATGCTTATACATGAAACCATATCACGAGACTAGAGGCAGAAATATGCAGTGCGCAAACAAGTCAAGACAAACAGTGCTGGGTATAGTTTAAACCTTACAGATAAATTCAACTGCTCAAAGTACATGATAAAACAAATTGCTGAATTTGATGTTCGTCTGGAGAGGTGTCCCCTGAGACTGATCCTAGGACCCTACTTGTATGACAAAATAAACTATTAGACATCTTAAGGCTGTGCTGTTATCAGGCAAGGTAAGCTAGGAGTAGCATTAACATTAGTAAAGATACTAGTAGTTTGGACTATAGCATTGAGAGGATGTGAGAGTGCTTAAAAGGAGACAGCAAATCGGCATATATTTACAGACTGAGAGTTCTTGTCACAGCGCTGGAAACTTTCCCCCGTACTCGGGTGGAACTCTCAGATCTCAGTTCTCGGACCGCAGTCAGCCAACGCCTGCTCTGTGGGTCCTTTGGGGTTGCGTGTAGACCGCTGGCTTTGTGTGAGAGATCCACCGGTCCGAAGTTCCGGATATTGGGCCCACAGTTCCATGACAGCGAGGTTCGGTGAGTGGTGTGCGGGCCAGTGTCACTCTGGGGGATACCCGGTGGTATGTCTGTGGAGGAGTTTGGGCCCTATTTACTGGGGGGCGTTGTGTCGTCCGCGGTTGCTTGGGTTGAACCCCTCGGCTGTTGCGTGTGTGAGGGGCTTGTGGCTCGGGTCGTGAGGTGCGAATTTTTCTGCCCCCTTCCAATGCTGGATAAAGTGTGGTCTTCTGTAAGTGGTATGCAGCTCGTTGTGTGGGAGACCTGCTCCCCGGCTTGTCTGGGATGTAGGTGTTCGCTTGCGTGCCTTCTGTGTGATCCTTTGCGGTGCGGGTACTGGTTTGCTGTGCCCCCGGCTTTTCCGCATGATTTGCTTGATTTGGGCCAGCCTTGGAGCTGTGGTCAGAGCTCCGGATCGTGTCCCAGAGGTTGTGTGTTGTCGGGGCACTTTGCTGTAAGTTTTCCTCTGGTTGTTGTGGGTAACGGTCTGGCTTGAGCTTGTGAGCGCTTTGTGTAGTGGGCGCTGGTTCGTTGCAGGCTCTCTCGGTGCCTTCGGCGCGTGTGGCGTCCGCCATTTTAGTTGAGGTGTTTAGGCCACAGCTTGCGGTATTGAGGCTACTGCTGGGTCTTGGCTGGCCTGTTGTTGTCGTGGCCACTGGGTGAGGACCGGGATAACCCCCACCGGTCCAGGGGGGGGGGGAGGCAGCCAAACGCCGTTCGGAGACCTGGGAGAGCGGCCGTCTCTTCCCAGCTCAAGCCCGGTAGGCCTTAAACCTTGATCGGGTTACTCCGGTACCGTGCTGGGTCGTTGCTGGTACCTTTGTGTTCGCCTGTAGCTTGTGGGCAGTTTGGGCACCTTTGTGGATTAGTGGGTGCTGTTGGTACCGAGTTGGCTCCGAAAATTTAGTCTAGGCGCTGGAGCTCAGACTAGACGCGTCTGATCCGTTTGGCGGTCGGCTCCGCCCCCCCGAGGGTGGGTGTTTTTGATGTAGTTAATCCCCTCCGTGTCCATTTCTATAGGCATGGCCACAGATTTGTCTAGGTTAATCTTGTAACCCGAGACACTCCCGTAATCCTCCAGGAGTGCCACCAGTCGGGGCAGGGACTCCCTTGGATTGGTGAGAGTGACCAGGACATCGTCCGCATATGCGGAGACTTTGAATTCTTCCCCCCCTGCTTGTATGCCTGATATGTGCCTGTCCTCCCTTATTCTCTGCAGGAGAGGTTCCAACGAGAGGACGAACAACAGGGGGGAAAGGGGGCAGCCTTGTCTGGTGCCGTTAGCGGGCGCAAATGGGGTCGGGGCCGTTCCCGGTACATTAGTCTGTGCCCTCGGTTCAGTGTACAGGGCTCTCACTCCTTTAACAAATGTTTCTGGCATGTGTAGTCGGTCGAGCAATGCGAAGAGGTAGTGCCATTGCACCCTATCGAACGCCTTCTCCGCGTCCAAAGATAGGATCAGAGAAGGCGTCCGGGTCCTCACCGCCCACCATATGACGTCCGCCCCTCTCCTGGTGTTTTCATACAGCTGTCGTGACGGCACAAAGCCAACCTGGTCCGGGTGGACCAGAGTGCCCAGTAGGGGGTTCAATCGCGTCGCCAGTATTTTTGCAAAGATTTTTACGTCAAAGTTGATTAGGGAAATGGGTCTGTAGTTTGCCGCTTCTGTCGGGTCCCTTCCTGGTTTGGGTATCAGTGCTATATCTGCTGTGAGCATTTCCGGGTTGGGGTGTCCACCTTCCATCCATTCGGCGTACACTTTCGCCAGTTTTGGCGTCCGCGTTTCCCTAAACAGTTTATAGTAGGAGCCGTCGAAACCGTCCGGTCCTGGGGCTTTGTTACCTTTGAGGGCCGTAATCGCCTTGTCTATCTCCTCCTCCTCTATGGGCGCCCCCAAGGTGTGTAGGGCCTCCGGGTTCAGTTCCGGCATGTGTGTGTTTGCTACGTAATCGGCTACCGCCTGTGTGTAATCCCTATTGTTGCTGTTTTGGTCTGGGGAGTGGTTGTAGATGTGCGCGAGGAATTCCGTGAAGATCTGGTTAATCTCCGTAGGGTTCTGGGTGATCTGCCCCCTTTTGTCTCTAATCGCTGTTATGGTTTGGAAGTGGGGCTTGGGGTTTAGTGCCCTGGCTAGTAGGGTGTCCATCTTGTTGGAGCGTTCGTAGTAGAGGCGTTTCTTACGGACTAGGTCTCGCCCCAGGTCCTCTACTGCTGCGGCTCTAATTTGATGTCGGAGATCCCTAAGGTCTTGTAGTCCCTGTGTCGTAGGGGATTGTTTATGTCTGGCTTCTGCCCTTCTCAGCTCCTTTTGGAGCCTAAAGAGGGTTTCTGCCCTTTGCTTCTTCCGACGGGTTGCAAGTTTGATGAAGATGCCCCTTAGCACCGCCTTATGAGCGGCCCATATCGTGGATTGCGTCAAGTCCGGGTCGTCGTTGTCGTCGAAATAGGTCGAGAGTTCGCCCTGTATAAGTGTCATAATCTCTGGATCTTTTGTGAGCGAGCTATTCAGTCGCCACTTCCATGGAGGTTTAGGACCTGGGAGTCTGAGAGTAATTTCTACATCTGCGTGGTCCGACCATGTAATAAGATTGATGCGCGCAGACTGTACCCATGGTATCCCGGTCTGATTGACCAGGAACATGTCTATACGGGAGTATGTGGAGTGCGCTGCCGAGAAGAAGGTGTAGTCCCTCTGTCCCGGGTTGCGCAGCCTCCAGGAGTCGAGTAGTTTCGTCTTCTGTATAAATTGGGTGAGGAGTTTGTCTTGGCCCCTCGTGTTCTGCGTCCTTTGTCCGCCAGTCGGGGTACTACGGTCTACTGTGGGGCAGGGTGTAGCGTTTAGGTCTCCCCCCATGACTATGATTCCGTACGGTAAAGCGTGGACTATCGTGTGAAGTCGCTGGGTCTGGCTGGTTGGGTGCGTATACGTTGATCAGGTGGTATGTGGTGGCGTGTATCGTCCCCGTGAGGATGATGTACCTGCCCATAGTGTCTGTGCTCGTCGTCTGGGTGACGAAGGGGCATTTTTTATGCATGAGTATTTCTACTCCGTTTTTCTTTACCAATGCCCTGGAGGAGTATGCCCTAGTGTATAGGTGGTCCGTTAGTTGGATCCGGGCGGAGCGCAGGAGGTGTGACTCTTGGACAAATGCTATGTCAGTTTTTTGTCTTTTTAATTCCCTCATTAACAGACGTCTTTTAGTTGGTGTGTTTAGGCCATTAACGTTCAGGGAAGTAATTTTCAGTGTCGCCATGTTATATGTTACTGTTAGGTCTCTATTGGCCTTGATGCTTTGGTTCCGATACCTACCCGCCGTGCGCCCCTTCGAGCCTTGATGTTAGGGTGACCTCCTGGAGGTCCCTTGGGTTTCTGGGGCCCTGGGCTTTGTGCCGGGCTGGGCCGGTGAGGGGGGAGGGAGGGGGGATAGGATTTGGTGGGAAAAAGGGGGGGGGGGGCAGTGGAGAGGGGGAGGTAGTAGGGAGAACTACCTTGGTTAGGGGGTGCTGGGGAATTCCCCGGTCTTATCTAACTTTGCCGGGTATCTCGGGGGATGGCCACCCGCTCCGCGGCAAAATATTTGGGCACGGAGGGGGCGGTCAGTCGCCGAGCACCCCGACATCGGCACTATGAGCAGGGTTATCTTTACCCTTGACTCAAATCCCAAGAACGTCTGTGTTTCAGGTCGTGTGTGTGTGTTCCGACATATACATTTTTATCCAACAACATTATATACAGTAGTAATCCAGACATAGAATAAAACATAGGTGCCATAAAAACATTTAGTTAAACCTCTTTCTGTCTACAGAGTCTACAATTTCCCAGCTATCTCCACTGTGTAATTTACATGAAGGATTAAATTCCTGTCCCAGCCTTCCATCTTACTGCCATTTGGGCCCTAGGGCCCGTGTGTTCCCGTACACCCCTAAGGAGGGAGGGGGTGATTCATGTGGTCTATCGTGTGCCTACTAATGTCGTCTTCCTCTGTCTCTCTCCCAGTGAGGCTGTAGTGTCGTGTAACTTAATGTGTGTGTTGGTGTCAGAGTCCCTTTTCGGTTCGGTTATGAGATGGGATGTATATGCCTGTGTGCTCCCTTCTGTGTACTTTCTAACCTTATCTAAATCCCGATTGGCCCACAACAGTGAAATTTGCAGTATACGACATAAGGTATAAAACTTGCGTATCTGGTCAGGTAGATGGTGGGTACCGCATTCTAGGTTCCGCCCCGGCAGTGTAACAGGTGACCTAAGTCCATAGGACTGATGGGTCTTTGCGCTCAGGGTGGGTGGCAAAGTCCTGTCGAGTGTATAGATTTAACTGCGGCTGTGTTCTCTCTCCGGCGATGGATCTCTTCTGGATCGTCGGTTGCCCTCTTCTGCCTTTCGCCGTTAATTCAGCTTTCGGTGTTCCTTATCTTTCGGTCTGGCTGTCGGGTTTTTGCGCGTTTGTCGTAGCCGGTCGCGCTAGTCCATTCTGTGATTGTCTTTATGCCTTGGATTGTATTGGGTGGAGTTGTCATTCATATTTGTTGTTTTTGTACGTTTCTCTCCGTTTTTTTTTTTTTGTTTTTGTTTTTTATTTTTATTTATTTATTTATGTATTTATTTGTATTTAATTTAATTTAATTTAAAAAAAATTTTGGGGGGGGGGTTTGCGTTGCTTTCGTTTCTTTGTTGTTTCGTTGAAGGGACGTCAAGTGCAGTGTCTATTTATTCCTATCTAGTTCTTGGTGTGGCAGTGTGGAATGTCCAGGACAGCTGTCGTATAACTTTACTTTAACTTTTTGTCAGGTGGATCTCCAAGAGATTCTATGTTAGGGGTTTTGAAGTCCCCACTATTGCACGATGTTGTCGCACAGTGGAAAGAGGGTTGAGCTGCGCGACTGTTAGGGTGCGTTGCCTTCTAGAGCTGCGCCGTCTCTGGGTATCAAGCCCATTGCTTGGGTGCCCCTCTGGGGGATGTGGAAGTCCACCGGGACCTCGATGCCTAACTCCCGAAGGAAGGCCTTGGGGTCCGCCGAGGGTAGTAGAACGGCTGGCCGCGGCCCGTTGAATACAAGCATCTTAAAGGGGTGCCCCCAGGCGAAGTTGAGGCCTTTGGCTCGGACGAGGTCTGCAATGGGCCTCCATTCCCTGCGCCTAGCTAGTGTGGCAGGCGCTATATCTTGGTATAATTGCAGCGTGGCACCTTCAAAAGAGTATGTGTGATGTCTGGCACTCTTAATAACGGCTTCCTTGGTGGAGAAGAAATGCCACCGCATGATTACGTCTCTGGGTGGGCCATTGGGGGGACCCCGGGCTCTAAGCGCCCTGTGTGCCCTATCTATAGTCCACAGGTAATCAGGGATAGCTGGTAGGTGTGCCCTGAACAGATCTGTGAGCACCTTTTGGATGTCTGTGTCTCTTACCCTTTCTGGCAGGCCCTTTATTCTCAGGTTGTTTCTACGTGATCTGTTGGAGGCATCTTCTAATTCTGCTTCTAGTTCAGCCACTTTTGTAATTAGGGTGTTGGTGGCAGAGGCAGTTTCGTTGTGGGCCGCAACCACATGATCCATCCTCCATTCTAGTGCCTCTGTACGCTGCCCCACTGTCTGGATTTCTGCTTTAACTTCCCTCGCCGACCGTTCTATCTCTCCAGCGAGGTAATGTTTAACTTCAGCTAGTGATTGCATAATATCCGCTGTAGTGGCCTGATGTGGCTGGGTTGCTCGGTCTCTGTTACCCGGGGAGCTCGGGGAGTCCGCGCTCACGTGTCCGCCGCCATATTTGGGTCTTGGCGTTGTGAGGAGGTCGGCCACAGATGGGGTGCTTTCCCGTTGTTTTTTGCCGGTCTTTTTTTGCTGTGCCATCTCCGGATCGTTCCCGCTGGTGCCCCAGGTATTTTTTGGGGGATTTGGTCGGGTTTGTTGCGTGTTGCTGGGCGTTTTGTGCCGGTCAGGGTGCAGAGCTCTCTGCTTAAGCGGCCATCTCTCGCCGCGGTCAGGCCACGCCCCGCCAGCATAAGTTTTTAAGCAATTTGAACTACAGTAGGATTTCTACGTATCTGGTCAGATGGGATAGCCTTCACTCCCCACGTGATTCAATGAGCCTTGGATGCCCACGACACTGACACTGGTTCACTGGTTGTCCTTCTTTGCACCTTTTTGGTAGGTAGTAACCACAGCATACTGGTAATACCACACAACATTTGCCATTTTGGAGATGCTCTGACCCAGTCGTTTAGCCATCACTATATGGCCATTGTCAAAGTCACTCAGATTTTTTCATTTACCCATTTTTCCTGCTTCCAATTCATGGAATTCAAGAACTGACTGTTCACGTGCTGCCTAGTATATCCCACCCCTTGACATGTGCCATTGTAACAATATAATCAGTTATTCACTTCACGTGTCAGTAGTTTTAATGTTCTGGCTGATCAGTGAATATACATAAATTAAACGTAAGAAATAAATAAATCTATACATGTCTAAATTAGTATAATGGATCCAGTATGGTGCAGAGAATTGCCAGGTAAAGGTGGACTTTAATTCCATGGGTTATAGAGCTTCAGGATGATCCATACCTCCTGAATCTTGAAAAATATATGTCCACTCACAATATGTCAGGAGGACATTACTGGTGAGATCTTTCCTAAGGTGTGGGCATCATTATATAGGGAAAATATCTTCTCGGCAACAGAAGTTCTCTTTAACATTTTTCCGCCATGAAGGTAACCTTTTAACAAAGAACCGAACAGACGTAGCAGCTGGGACTCCATTGTCTGGACATTGTGTTTTTGTTTGCATCTTTTGCAACTTTGTAAATTCTCAACTTATCAATGGCAGTTATGAAACAAGCTGCAAAGGAACTTTTTTTTTCGGCAAATCCTGAAAATGCAAGCTTCCATTATTCACAGCAGAGTGAAAATCTATTTCTTACACATATTTAGAAAGAAAACTATAATTCATAGTTTTGAGATATATATATATATATATAACAAATAGAAGAAAGGTCCAGGCACTCCAATGTACATGCAAGTAAATTTTATTGAACCCACTCCATCACAACGTTTCGACCTTCACGGTCTTTGTCAAGCTTGGACCTTTGTCAAGCTGGACCTTTGTCAAGCTGGACCTTTCTTCTATTAGTCATTCAGCATTTGGTCTCTGGTACTGAGACTGTCCGAGTTGCACCCAGCTACATACTGCTTAAAGGGATAGAGTGCAGTTCCACACCCTACCATAACTACTTCTATATATATATATAATGATTTAACTGGGTCTTTGGGGAGAATGCACTTTATCCACTTGTACCTAGGTAGATATCATTTGAATAACTTCAGATAAAATACAAATATCTAGTTGGTAGAAATTACTGAAACAGTTTTCTCTAGATCACTAAGCAGTATAGCTATTACATGACATTTCTTTAACTCATAAACGTTCTCGGATGCAGAAATTTACATGCCTATAAATATAGGTATAGCGATCACGTGTTTAGTCACACACAAAGCCAATCATTAATAGTTCCAAACTTCATCTACTTGTGCCAGAAATCATTATTCTGCGCGGATGTACCCCAATCACCATGTTAACTTTGACATTAGTGACTCTAGTTTGTAAGTATGGGGATGTTTTTAGATAATTTATTTCAGTTTTACTGTTTTTTGTAACGTGACACATTTTTGTCTGACTAGACCGATTTAGTTGTCTCAGCATCAAAGTAATGAGCAATCTCTAGAAACAAGCGGGGAAAATTCACTACATACAGAATTGTGGTGAAATGAATGCTGAATTGCAAAATTTAGACTTAAATGCCCAAGCGGTTACGATAGCAGAATTAAAGAATTTTTTTTTTGCAATTCAGTTTTCAGTTCACTGCAAATCAGTGTTTAGCAGATAATCCCTTGCATTTTCCCAGCAGTTAATTAATATTCTTTTTTTAAGGTTAACTGTAGCATAACAAAACAGAAAGCCACGGTGATATATGATAAGTTATTAACATTGCTGTATGTATTTATTGAATGGATTAAGGATGGATGAATTATTTGAACATAGATTACTTATAAAAAAAAAAAAGATCTATGCATATATTTTATCATTATTACTATTTAATATTTTTAAACTTACTACCATTGCTTGTATGGCATTCCATAATGTCCATGTTCCGATCATAGAACATTATTGAATGTATATAATTGATACTAAGTAAAGCGCAGGTTTACTGATCACATAACACCTTTTTCAATATTATGTAAATCACAGGAGTTTAGATTATTTTTGAATTGTGCTTATACGTTGCTTGTAAGAGGGGAGCCGCCCTAGTACAGAAGGAAAAAAACAACCAATAAATATATTTAGTAATTTAAAAAATATATTTTTTTATTTTACAGCTGCGATCATAGGAAATTCAGGTGAGTGCATTTTAATGACAAGCTAAAAATTGCACCATGCTTACATATAGGCTTGGGAGTCATTGCTTTAATGCACCACAAGAGGAATTGCTGTGGTTTAACTAGGTACTAAAAAAGTTTTTTTTTTAATTAAATACATATTTTTTTTCTATTGATCATTATTGGGGGTGTTAAAGGAACACATTTCAAGCATACATAACCATTGAAGTGTGCTGTAGTGGTGATGGTGCCAGGAGTGTCCTCTAACCTACCCATTGAGTCAAATTGTTTTTAAACAGTTTCTTTTCTGATCTCGGGACCACATGACACCACTCCCTGCCTCCACTACTGATCAGTGAGAGCCAAAAGCTCTCCTTACTGAGCTAAGCTCGGCAGCAGAGATGTACCTCTGTTACATGGTACGTGGGGCGGAAATGTATTTTGCTCCTCCCTCCAACTGTAAATAGATTTTTAGGGGGATCTCTCTCTGCACCAACCCACTTTTATTAGGGAAATTACATGCACATACTCACATTAATTTACACATTCATATACATACACATTTACATTCATATTCACACACATGGACACATATATACAGAGACATAGACACACACAAAAAGACCCACACATACACACAGACGCACATTTATATACACACAAATACGCCTACACACATACATTCATATACACATAAACTCATAGACACATTCATGTACACAGTAACCCAGACTCTTACAGATACACAATCATACAGACAAACAAACATTCATATTCACACTAACAATTACACACACTTAATTTATATTTGAATATATTTTATATTTTTTATTTTAAGGTCCACCCAGTTCTTTATCTGACAGTGAGAGCTGTAGTGGAATCTCTGTAGTATTTTTTTCCAAGCTTGCTGCTGCTATATACTATTGTCAGCGGTGGGATTACATCATATCCTGGCTCCAGGACGTTGCATGTAGCAAAACATCCACTTCAAACAGACAAGAGTGCAGGTATCCGCTGGGTGGCACCCCCTGTGAGCAAGATTGTCATAGGCAGGTGCCTGCACTGGCAAGAGGGAGTAGTGGAGGCGGGGAGCAGTGCCTGGCAGGTAATAAGTCAAACCATTCTAAAACAGTTCGACTCCCTACAATAGTTTGGCACCATAACCACTACAGCAAGCAGTAGTGGTCATGGTGCTTGGAGTGTTCCTTCAGATATTCTGACAGCTGCCTATTACCATGTGTTACATGTTAAAATGTGTAGCCTGGTAACAATAAATAACTGCGAATGATAGAGATTGCTATTTTAGTGATTACTGACATATTGCTAAATTTGCATAAAAAGTTCACATTACATGAATCATGTATTAGTATTTATATAGCGCCAACAAATTCCACAGCGCTTTACAGTGGGTGGACTACACATGTAATTGCAACCAGACAAGTTGGACACACATGAGGGATTGAGGCCCTGCTCAATGAGTTTACATGTTAGCGGGAGTGGGGTATAGTAGCACAGGAACAGAGGGGTTGAGGGCCCTGCTCAATGAGTTTACATGTTAGCGGGAGTGGGGTATAGTAGCACAGGAACAGAGGGGTTGAGGGCCCTGCCAATGAGTTTACATGTTAGCGGGAGTGGGGTATAGTAACACAGGAACAGAGGGGTTGAGGGCCCTGCTCAATGAGCTTACACGCTAGAGGGAGTGGGGTAAAGTGACACAAAAGATAAGGATAACATTTGGAAGCTATTAACAGTTTAATTGATACGCCTATGTGAAGAAGTGAGTTTTTAATGATTTTTTTTGAAGGAGTGGAGACTGGGTGAGCATCCAACGGTATATTAACACTATATACAAAAAAATACATTAGACGTAATAATATAATTAAAAATAAAGAAAAAAATCTTTTGAAGTTCATGTATTTACTGCAAATCGTTTTCAGGTTTTCAAAGTCTGCCATGAAACTTTATTATCACCATAAAACCTCTGTCCTGTTTATTGATTACCCTTCATCCAACAGTCCACCGGGTGGGGATAGGGGTAGGCCTTGTATGGCTCCTCATGTAACTAGGTAGAGGAAGAGGGAAGGTCATCTTCTGTGCTTCTCCTCATTTTGTCGGGGTCCTATGAAACCCTGTTATTATTTATTTATTGTTTGAAAAGAGAGGCAATCGGCTCTATCAATTTGCATGCTAAGGTCTCAAAGACCTCAGCAGATGTCACATTTAACATTTCACTTTCCTGTGCATGTTGCTCTCAACTGTGGCACTAAAATGGTTATTTATCCAGGCATTAATTACCTAGTGAGATCCTGGTCTTATAAGGCATACCAGTGATGCTAAAAACTAGCTTTTCAAACAATACTAATGTTGTTATGGTTTCTAATTTTCCTACGGAGTGATTTCACTCCAATCATCATTTATTACTTTTTACATTTTTAAATTTTACATTTGGCAAAACGTTGCTCCAAATGCCATTTTATTCAGCTTGGGGCACTAGTGAATCAATTTATATCTCTTCAATTATTAAGGGAAAGTTTCCCATTTCAAATCTAGAACTATTGAAAAATCATCAAAAATAGTCGGTAAAAGAAAAACAGAAAAAGGATCTGAGATGATTTTTCACCTAGAACCACTGAACGTGAAGGAAACATTTGCATTCAAATGTGTTTGTGGTTGATTTATATAATATAAGAAATCTTCGTTGCAAGGGAAAATTATGAGAAGTTTAATGTTTGGGGGGGAAAATATAGAAAGTAAAATAATGATGGCAACCTCAAAATCAGGTCAGAAAGAGGCAGACTTAGGCAAGATAAATTAGATGCTAAATTAGATGCTAGATAATATCTGTTTTATAACCCATTCTATTTTAATCGCATACCTTCAAAATCATACCAACTTTGCAAAAATGGTGTGAACTACCTGTAAATCCAGAAATGGCAGAAATACTAAACTACCGTCAGCTAAATCAGCTATAAAACTATTGACCTGGTGAATAGGGCTGAATTGTAAATAAAATGTAATAATATTCAATTAAAAAAAAGCCTGGGCGTTTATAGAACACAGTAGCCCACTTTACACACTTGACACCTGACACGAAACTGTTGTCAATAGTGTTTTAATTATTTCTCTTATAACTATGTTGTTGTAGCGTTACTTACCCTTTCCAGGGGCTGGCCGGGGTCCTCTGTTCGAGCCGCGCGCGGTCCTGCTGCTGCACGAGCCGCGCGCGGCTCATCCGAAGGCAGGAACAGGAAGGCGGGCAGTGACCGCGAGAAGCGGTCACGTGTCCCGCCTGACTCTAAGAGCGCGCCGCGGGTCTCGGGCGCGCTCTTAAAGGGACATTGGGAGCCTAAATTGGAAAAGGCCTCTCATTGGTCCCTGTCATGCCACACTCCCCATACACTTACCTTTTGGGGGTGTGGAGATGACAGGGACCAATCAAAATAGATGTTTAGTTATTTATACTCAACTTTTTCCCTTGGTTCCTTGCCCTATCGTGGTTTCTGTTTCAGTTCCCTTTAGCGCTTGTTGTATTCAGTTGTGTTCCTTCGTACTTGACCTTGGCTTTGTTTCTAACTACGTTATCTCTTTATCCTTATCTGTTCTGTTTGCCGGCTTGCTGTTTTCTGTGTACCTGACCCCGGCTAGTCCTAGTTTACGCTGTCTCTTTGTGCCCTTGACCTCGGATTGCTCGTGACTCTGTACTTCTCCTATATACGTCAAGTCCGGCCACTCTAAGGTCCGGTAGACTTATCTCCCCTTTGTGTTGTCTTCTGTTTAGCTGAATCCTGCGTGTTGGGGTATTTTCTCGTTACAGTTGTTCACGAGAATTTCTCCAAACATTCACCTTATCCTCCAAATAGTCCACCGTGTCTCTACAAAATAAGGACACACGATGCACATGCACGAAGGAGTGTATATCCCCAAGTATAGGATGAAAATTAATTATGCATTTAATGTATGTGGCTTTAATGCAAAGATAATACATGATAGTAGGGCGTATTTGGGATTATATACTTCGTTATTTTTTGCCATATTATTTAGATATGGGTCTTGACACTGGAAGTGATGATGCCACTTCCAGTTTTGATTAGGACCTGATGCTGTGAGTGGGAGATTTTAGGTGGCAAAGAAAGGTGAGCATACAGGCACCTTTGAAAAAGGCAGCCGGAGAGTTGCCGAAAGTTGTGGGGATTGGTGACTCGTGTTCTGTGATGTCCCATTAGGCTTGTTTATCGGTGGTAATTATATTTGTATATATGCCTTGATTTTTTTGGTCGCTTTGTCTATTGTTTGTTTGATTTTGCATTTATGTATACTTTTTTGTGGTTTATTGAATAAATTATTTATAAGTAATTTTTACGTGTAAGCCAATATAGTGTACATCCTTGTATTTATATATCTATATGGGAAAATAGGTGTCTAATAAGAGAAGGGACCTAACTGTTGCACTTTGAGGGTAACTATTAAAGCACAAAGACGGATATAGAGGAAAGATTGGTCGGCTGAAGTCGACCAAATCAAACCACTACATCCGCACACCAGTGGGATATTCCAGGGATATCCCAGGGCATAACCTTATTGCGTAAATCTGAGAAGGAAATCTGAGAAGGAAAAGGCAGTTCTCAAAAGAGAATTGCCACCTGGATATGAAACAATATAAATGCTAATTCCTATTTTTGGATGGTCGTAGGATGACATCCCCCTATTATATCCTCTCTATATATCCAAATGTTGGCTAAGGAATAGCCTTACAAGGCTTGGATTTTTCTATATTTTGCTTAGGTTTTTATTGTTTCTGTTGTAGTTTATTCATGGTTATTTAGTATTTATATTGTTTCATATCCAGGTGCCAATTCTCTTTTGATAACTTCCTTTTCCTTCTCAAATTAACTATTAAATCACGCTAACAGGGAGACACAATATTCTATTTCTTTGAACATCTGTCTGTATTTTATCCTGTTTATAAAACCGAGTTAAAGATTTTATTTCAATATATATATGGGTTGTTTTTTTTTTGTTCTAGAAACTGCAGTCAGACCCGTGGTGTCCTTTACACCAAACTGGAGAAAAATATTTGTTTACGAGTCTGTGACTATAACGTGTAGCGTTCATCCTAGTGCTCAATGGGTCCACCAGTTTTACTGGTACAAAGACAATAAGAGGTTACATATGAATAACCAGAGTGTTACCATTGATTTTGCTGATGAGACGCACACTGGAAATTACCAGTGCAAGACCAACACAACTCAACAAAGTGATCCAGCTAAACTGAGTGTTCTGAATGGTAAGTTTACAATTTGCGACCTACAAATCTACCACCACTGATAGAAGGATATATTGTAAACAGAAACCCTAAAATTTTTAATTTTAGAAATGTAGAATGCAACGGTAAATAAAAACCATTCGGCCCATCTAGTCTTCCCAATTTTCTAAATACTTTCATAAGTCCCTGGCGTTATCTTATATCTAGGATAGCTTTATGCCTATCCCACGCATGCTTAAACTCCTTTACTGTGTTAACCTCTACCACTTCAGCTGGAAGACTATTCCATGCATCCACTACCCTCTCAGTAAAGTAATACTTCCTGATATTGTTTGTAAACCTTTGCCCTTCTAATTTAAGACTATGTCCTCTTGTTGTGGCAGTTTTTTCTTCTTTTAAAGTCTAATTTAAGTTTAAAGGGGCACTATAATGAAATAGCAAAAGTACATTAAATAGGAACGGACCTCTACAATTTCTGAACAACTTTTCAAATGATTTATTCACAGAACACACTATGAAATTTACGGTATTTTTTGTCGATAAACCAAGATTTTTCCAACAGTTTGTGATCATTTGTAACACTTAAAGGGAAACTCCAGTGCCAGGAAAACAATCCGTTTTCCTGGCACTGGAGGGTCCCTCTCCCTCCCACCCACCAATCCCCAGTTACTGAAGGGGTGAAAACCCCTTCAGTCACTTACCTGAGGCAGCGGCGATGTCCCTCGCCGCTGCTTCCTCCTCCGCGCCGCTCCTCCTACTGGCTCCGTCGGCCGTCGGACTAAACTGATCCCGCCCACCGGCCGAGGAGACCTAATGCGCATGCGCGGCAATTCCGCGCATGCGCATTAGGTCTCCCCATAGGAAAGCATTGAAAACGAATTTCAATGCTTTCCTATGGGGATTTGAGCGACGCTGGAGTTCCTCACACAGCGTGAGGACGTCCAGCGACGCTCTAGCACAGGTTTCCTGTGCTATGGACCAGGAAGAGACCTCTAGTGGCTGTCTAGTAGAGGTGGAGTTAACCCTGAAAGGTAATTATTGCAGTTTATAGAAAACTGCAATAATTACACTTACAGGGTTAGGAGTAGTGGGAGTTGGCACCCAGACCACTCCAATGAGCAGAAGTGGTCTGGGTGCCTACAGTGTCCCTTTAACTAAACAAATTCAATTGGAAAGTGGCTACAATTCACACAACATCTATGGGTGCTTTCTTAAAGAGGCATCCCTTAATGCCAAACACCATATTACTATATACAAAAAGATGCATACCTTACTTAATAATCCACATTTCTTTATTATACAAATAAAGTAAATCAGACAAAAATACAAAACAAACACTATTACAAAACTATAACAACCAGTGACAAAGGCTATAAAATATGCTCTACATCAAACAGGCATAAAAACTCACTTGCATATTACCTGATAGGGCTGGACACGTGTACAGAACAAAACCCCAATGTTTCGGCACAGCTACTAGTGGCTTTCTCAAGGGATTACCAGGGTGCCTTTTAGTATGATTTACTTTGTTTGCATAATACATAGATTTGGTTTATTAGCTAAGGTGTGCATCTTTTTGTATATAGCATTTGTAACACTCATCCATAAATATTAAGTCAAGTCCAAGGTCTACATCAAAGTCCAATTATCTACCAGACGAAACACTCTAAAGGTAGAATAGAATGATTTTAAAAAAATGCTCTGTTTTGTACTCCATGATTATTGTACAGCTATTTTAATTATATTTTCTATCTTAGGCTGGGTGATTCTGCAAGTCCCCCTCTTAATTTACAAAGGGGATATCCTGTCCCTGAAATGTCACAGTTTTCCTGGGCGCAAAGCCCAAAACGCAATGTTTTTCCTACACGATAAACTGCTGAATTCTTCAGGAGATATTTTACAAGTTGGGAAGGTGAATCTATCAAAGAACGGTCCATATAAATGCAAAAAGGAGGTATATTCTAGCAACACATATCGAATTTACATAGATGATGTATCTGTATCTGTCACAGGTAAATAAAGAGTGAATGTAAAATGTTCCTGATTTGCTGTAGGGCAGAGCTTCAGAATTTGTGTTTTACATGGAAATTGTCCATGCCACAGAGCTTATTAACGTGAGGTAGAACGGTTTACTGTCTTTATATATTGAAATGTATGTGCTGAGCAGTCTATGGATATGTGATGCTGTAGGCAAACTATCTGAAGTACTGAACCCAGAGACAAACACTCAACAGTTACCCTGAGACTTGTCGTCAGATAACCACAATGATTTCCTAGTCAATATTGGATGCTGGAGAATTCTAGTGTAATTGGCTAGAACGCCATGTATAAAGGAATCTATGAGTTCTGCTGCATACATTAAAGGATCACTATAAGGTCAGGAACACAAACATGTATTCCTGACCCTATAGTGTTAACACCACCATCTAGCCCCCCTGGGCCCTTCATGCCTCCTTAAATATAGTTAAAATCTTATTGTATTCAAGCCTGAAGCTGTAACTCTGCATGCTGTTAGACTCAGAAAAACAAGCAGTCTGCTGACATCATCAGAAGTGGTGGCCTGATCCAATCACAGTGCTTCCCCATAGGATTGGCTGAGAATGACAAAGAGGCAGATCAGGGGCAGAGCCAGCACGACTCAAACACAGCCCTGGATAATCAGCATCTCCTCATAGAGATGAATTGAATCAATGAATCTCTATTAGGAAAGTTCAGTGTCTGCATGCAATGGGAGGAGATACTGAATGTTTGGATGCATTGAGTTGTGAGATTTATTAATGAAAAACAGATGTTCTTTTGAGGGAACGTTCTAAATGCTGAGATACATTCTATATGTTTACATGGCAACTGCATCTTATATATCGCCAAAATAGTACTTATTTACCTTGATAATTGTAACGAGTAACTCTAAATATCAGTGTAACAGCTAACTCTCTTACACAGCACTAATTGTTTAGCAAATAAGCAACCAACATACCAGGATTGTGTACCCTGTAATGGGCAGCACTGATGAATACCTTAAAATTCAGGCAGATCCATTTAATCATGGGATTCCCTAACCCCATATTTAACCCTATAAAAAAATAAATAAAGATAGCAATTAACATATTTATCATTTAAAATCTTTGACTGATTACTTGATGCGGCCATACCCCTAGATGGCTTCTATGATCACTGACTCAATCATTCCTGTTGAGTTTGATTATATTTTAGATTTAGCTTGTTGCTCTGACCTTTTGAATTTTCAGAGGATCGTCATTGCCGACAGCTGCCATTTTGTGCCGTACGTGAAAATGAATTATGGCAAAACGATTTGGGCAAGACACATAACTAAGCAGCTTATGTTAATGGGTTGCAGATGTAACTGTTTCTCTGGACAAAGATACATTATTTGCCATTTTCTCCATCCTAATTAAAGAAAAAATAGTGCCGAATCTGGACCAGGGTAGACCAGGTGTCAATGATAAAAGCAGCCCAGTAGGTCGTGGAGGGCAGAGGCAAGTTCATATGATGACTTAAAATCCACTCCAAAGTCATTAACTAGACCAGGCATAGGCAACCTGCGGCACTCCAGATGTTTTGGACTACACCTCCCATGATGCTTTGCCAGCATTAAGGTTGTAAGAGCATTGTTGGGGGATGTAGTCCACAACATCTGGAGTGCCGAAGGTTGTCTACCCCTGAACTAGACAATCAGTCTTTTTTTTTTTGTCAATCAGAATTTTATTGCAATAGAATGAGATATCGCATGCAAAGATATAGTACAATTTGTAGAGAAATGAGTGTGCATACAGGCATATTATTTGTACTTGTTGGGTCTCTGCTTGTTTGTCGTTGTTCAGGTTAACATACTTAAATACATAGCTACACTTATTCTAGGTGAAACAATAAGTAGGAGAATCAGTCTTTGTCACACAAGCTACACATTTCTAAATCACACTCAAGATGTCTGCTTTGAACATGCTTACGGTAACACACAAACATCAATGTCAACTTGGAATACAAACTGCAAGGCCACCCATGTCACCTATTTTTACTGCTTCAGTCTAAAATGTAATTGTTTGCCCATAACCTCATAGCTTGGGACAATCAAGCTCAAGATCACGTGATTCGTGGTAACACCATAAGTTAAGTCAGGGTTTTAAATTGATAATATTTTCAAAACCTTGCACCGTTACAGGCAGAATAGCGGTCCTTAAATTTTGGATTGCACTTGCGCTGATAAACACAGAACGCTGGACACAAATTAGAAAATGTTATTGATCAAATACCGATACTAGATTTTGATCAGAGCTGCTGCGTATGAAATGTATAGCTTATCCCAAGTTATGGTAGTCTGAATGACATTGCTCAAAATATGAAACGTTGAATATATTTCTGCTTCTATTTCTCAGAACTGTTTTCCAGTCCAGAACTTAAAGTGATTCCATATCCACAGACAGTAGGCCATACACTTACCTTGATATGTGACACATCACTTCCTCCACTCAAAGAGGATACAGAACTCCACTTTGCTTTTTACAGAAATGGTCAGAAAGTGCAGGAATTTGGGACATCGAATAAACACCAAATTAACTCAGCCCATTTCACAAATTCTGGATATTATACATGTGAAGTGAAAACTGTAAATGACGACATTAAGAAAATAAGCAATGGGTTATATCTTAAAATAGGTGAGTCGATAACACAGAACACTTTAATATGTCTCTATAATCTTAATAATAAATAAACTATAATATAATAAATGAGCTGGGAATTAATAAATTGTCCTTACCCCATGGTGCAGAAGGGGTTAAAAACCTCTTCTGCCACTTACTCGAGTCCAACTCCTATGTCCCTCAGCGCTGATTTGGGCTGCGCCTCCACTTCTCCCCTGCCAACATCACCCAGGCAGGAGAGACCTAATGTATTTATTTATATTTATACAATATTTTACCATGAAAGATACAAATGCGTGACAATGGCTGTGCTCACATTCGTATTTCCCCCATAGGAAAGCATATATAATGCTTTCCTATTTGGGTGACACTGAATGTTCTCATGCATAGTATGTGTGAGGATGTCCACTCCAGGTGCTTCCTGGGGCAGTGCTACACAGTGTGCAGCACTGCTGTTCAGTGTCTCCACGCTCTGCATGGAGACGCTGGATTTTCCTCCTAGAGATGCATTGATTCAATTCATTACATCGGCTAAAAATTCTAAAGTCTGATGATGTCACCAAGGAGGCACATTAGTGGTGAATAACTTGGGTTGAATAACCCGGTTTGAATAACTCGGTTTGAATTCACTTTAAAATTTCCAACAAATGACATTTTAGTGACTCATCTTGTCAGCCTCAGTGTCAGGGCAATATGCTTCACAACAAGAAAAGGATAGACCAAAAAAAATACATTTAGGGGCGTATTCAATTAAAACCGAATTTTTGTGAATTGAACATCAATTTGCAAAATCTAGGCGAAAAAGTACTCATTTGGAGAATTTCTCCAATTCATGTATTCTTATGCATTAAACATTGTATTTTACACGCATCAGATTTTGATTGCTACAATACGTTTACTGAAAAAAAAACCCCTAAGCTTCAAATAGGAATTTGTTTTTAGAAGGTGATATGGGGTGATTATTACGTTCTAATATGTTTTAATATGTTTTAATTGTTTTAATACGTTCTAATTTTTTACCGCTAACCAACTTCTGCAACCAAAGTTGAAAGTGACACATATTTTCTGTAAATCTAATTGTGAATTGGGCAGATGTGAGCCAAAGCCTTCTCAATACCCATGGGAAGCAAGTCTATACAGCTGCAGGAAATTAGAAGCGCAGAGCATTTTTCACACCAAACTGTGATGATGCCAGCCATTTGCCTACGCCTACACACTCTGAAGCTTTGCACGGCACTGTGGCCTGTTTGAGATGATGTACTGTGCTTGCTGGGATAACAGCCCCCAGACTGACCATGTAAATGAGATTCATTTGTAAATACTATTTTATATAGAGTACTAGCACCTCAGGTAACCTTAAATTGTACATCTCATGGCACACAACATGTGGCATAAAATGAAAGAACACAATTCACCTACATATTGGGCTACTAGAAATTCTAGCAAATGTAATGATTTTAAGACTATAATGGTTTAAAAATATGGTCCCGTCACCATCTGTTAATAAATTCTTAGCATTGAGGTCTATGTACACAGTGTAACACAGTGTAATGTCGACCATTGAGTGGGAAAGGAAAGCAGAAGAATATTCTTACTATCTGTCACAGTAATTGCCAGTCATGTTGGAAGACCTTTGTCATAGCTGCTAGCACCATAACCACTAGATCATATTCATGTTATTATGGTGCAGCCTCTCAGGTTGAGTTGGATGGTCCTCAAAATTCATCCCAACTGCCAAGGATGGCTTAATACGAACATTTAATTTAAGTTCAGGCCAACCCCCGGAGTGGATACGGAGGGGGGAGCATGACTGCTGCCTGGAGAGGTTGCCATGGTGAAAAAAATTGATACAATGTTTGGGATGAACCTGGACCGGGGTCACTGGGAAATACTTACCAGACCACTGGAGAGCACACTGAGGGAACCTAGCAGTGCTGTTTCTGGTCACCTTAAAAAGAAAAAACTGCTGTTAGTGTTTTAAAACTGCTGTTCCAGAATTTTGCCAATGCAGTTAATAACTTAACATCATGGCTCATGTCCCTGACATGCCCAGAGAGGCTCTACTCACCATTTTGCAGGCCTTTCAGAGGACACACGGCGCAGAGTCCTATGCTGCGCTGCTTCACAGCGTCCAAAACACCCAGGAGTCTCAAGAGGGGTCAGGGCCCACCAGAGGACGTCGTACCCGCTGTTCCAGGCCGCCATCCAGATTGTCTCCCAGTCCGGTGCGGAGAGCCAGGGCTGTGCCACCAGCTACTACCTGTCCGGGGCCGAGTGAGGCTGGCCCCCTGCGGAGGAATCCGGTTTCCGGAAGAAGAAGGAGCGGGGAGAGGTGTTCCACGCGTCGGATGGCCCGGTCGGGGCCTGGCCGTCAAGATGGCGGATCCCAAGATGGCGGATCCCAAGAGAGGTAGAGGTGAGGTCGCGCAGTCCTCACCCTTCTCTTCCGGCTGCAGCGGATGTGACGTCAGGGCGTGCGGCCGCACGCCGGACGAGGCGGGGCGCCGCACGCCAGAACGCTGGTGGCGCGTACGTGACGTCTGCGGGTCAAGGAGCGCAGACGTCACAGGCCACTGCCGAACCCAGAAGTCCGGGTGAAGATGGATCCGGGGATTCCGGAACGGAGCACCACTGGACCCCCGAAAGTGGAGATGGCCAGCGGGTGCAGGCAGGCCGGCGGAGGAACTCGCCAGGGCCTCTTTGGACCACCAGGGAGAGGAGAGGGACGAAGGATTCCCCTCTTCTTCATCACCCCAGGAGACCTGAAGGTGCTTCTGCAGCCACAGAAGAGGGAGGGACGCAGGATTCCCCTCCACACACCCACCCCAGAAGATCTGGAGCTCCCATGGGGGTGAGCCGCCAGCCCCCTGGAGGGGCAGCTGGCAGGCTGGCCACAGGACCTGTATTGACGGATGGATCGGATCTGGAGCTGATGGAGAGACCCCTGCTCCAGAACTGTGAGTTGGAGTGCGCACGCGCGTGGTTAGGGGCAGAGGGGGTCTCTGGGCTGGAACAAGGGAATTCAGGGGAAGTCATAAAATTGCTGCGCTTAGTATTAGATCGCTTAGGGCAGGTTGGCTTAACTGCGCAGGACGCTTCGCTTCCCACGGGGACCCCTCCGTTGGGTTCTAGGGAGGGTACTGCAGGGGGGCCAGTGTGTGACATAGCCCCCCTGGGGATGCTGTGTCGCTGGAGGTGAAGGAGAAAATCTTGAAGGGTGAGTATGTGGACCTCATATCGTTAGTCCCGTTTGATAGGGAATCCGCTGATAGACCGCGACGTGGTCAGGCGACGGAGATTGGAAAAGGTAAGGAGCTCCCCCGTACCTTCGGTAATTGGTTGCAAGGATTTGCAGCTTACGCTAGTATTTTGTCGACGAGGTTTCCAGAGCGGGCCCCGTCTTTGTTTTCTTATTTGGATTTAATTTGGGGGGCTTTATGGGGGTCAATGCTGGTTTAAATACGACCAGCAATTTAGACAAAAAATGGCGGGAGGACCCCGGTACGGGCGGTAAAACTGCTTCCGTGGCTCGCACGGTACCCCAGGCATAGGGAAGCGCGGGTGCTTTGGGAAGGTTTCACCAACGGTTTTAGGATCCCATTTACTCCGTCTGGGGAGGCGTCGTTTGCGCACAATTTGTCATCGATTCGGGGTAAGGAAGGGATTCTGGCGGCTAAGTTGCAAAAAGAAGTGGACTTGGGACGGATGGCGGGACCGTTTTCCTCTCCTCCGTTTGATAATTTGCGGGTGTCCCCATTGGGCCTCGTTCCTAAGAAGGAACCGGGGGTGTTTCGGCTGATTCATCACCTGTCTTTTCCAGCGGGGGCTTCGGTTAACGACGGGATTGCGAAGGAGGATAGTCGGGTCCGATACGCTTCTTTTGATCGGGCTCTGGATCTCGTTCGGGAAGCAGGGCCTAGGGCCCTGATGGCTAAGTCTGATATTCAATCGGCCTTTCGGTTGCTCCCAGTTCACCCTTCCTGTTTTCATTTGTTGGGATGTCAGTTTCAGGGAAAAATTTTCTACGATATGTGCCTCCCCATGGGTTGCTCGATTTCTTGTTATTATTTTGAAGTTTTTAGCTCATTGCTGGAATGGATCGTATCAGGTGTCAGGTTTTTCTTCCCTCTTGCACTATCTTGGCGATTTTCTGTTCGTCGGTCCGGCTCACTCTTCGCGATGTGAATATTTGTTGGGACAGTTTAAGGCAGTTATGCGAGATTTAGGGGTTCCAGTGGCAGAGGACAAGACAGAGGGCCCGAAGGCGGTTATTTCCTTCCTGGGTATAGAGATTGACTCCATCAGTTTGGTCTTTCGTTTGCCCAGTGATAAATTGGGGATCCTTACGACCATGGTTGATCGGGTAAAGGGTGCGCGGAAGGTGCAGCTTCGTCAGATTCAATCCCTGTTGGGCCACTTGAACTTTGCATGTCGGATCATGCCTATGGGTCGGGTGTTTTGTAGACGGCTGTCTCTGGCTACTGTCGGCATTAGTCTTCCCCATCATTTTATTCGGGTCACCAAGCGGCTCAAGGACGATTTGAATGTCTGGAGTGAGTTCCTCGCAGGGTACAATGGTCGGACATTTTGGCGTCGAGAAGCGATATCTAACGTGGCCCTGGAGTTGTTTACGGATGCCTCCGCCTCCCTGGGCTTCGGGGCATTTTTTCGGGGACGTTGGTGTGCTGAGCCTTGGCCTGCTGCATGGCGCGAGGCGGACCTGATACGTAACTTGACTTTTCTCAAGCTTTTCCCTATTGTGGTAGCAGTGGAATTGTGGGGGGAGGAGCTCGCGAACAGGCAGGTGGTTTTCCGCACGGACAACATGAGTGTGGTCCATGTGGTGAATCGTTTATCATCTGGCTCGGTTCTAGTATTGGCTTTGTTACGCCGGTTGGTTCTGCGTTGTTTGGAATTTAACATTTGGTTCCGAGCAATCCATGTTCCCGGAGTGTCTAATGTCATTGCCGACTCTCTTTCTCGCTTTCAGTGGGATCGTTTTCGGGAGGTCGCTCCAGGAGCCGAGGAAGCTGGTCTGGTATGTCCCACGTGCATATGGACCCTCGATTTCGGAACCTAGCAGACCTGTTCAGGAGATCGCTGGCTCCCGCTTCGTGGTCTGCCTATCGGGCAGTGTGGGATCGGTGGCTGGTCTATGCGGGAGAGTTCGGTTTGTACTCCTCTGAGGGTAGGTTGCTGTCTACTTTGGCTTTCATGTCCTCCTTACGGGAGCGTGCAGCTTCGGTGTCATCGGTGGAACGCAGTTTAGCGGCTCTTTCTTTCCTGATGCGTTGTATGGGGTGGGAGGACCTTTCAAAAGAGTTTGTGGTCCAGAGGGTTCTTCGGGGATGGAGGAAGGAAAGGGTTCCTGATTGTAGACAGCCGGTGTCCGTCCACTTATTGGATGATCTATGTGGGGTTCTCTCTGCGGTGTGCTTCTCCTCCTTCGAGGCGCTGCTTTTCAGGGTGGCCTTTTCTCTGTGTTTTTACGCTGCGCTGCGGATAGGTGAGTTGGTGGCCGCGTCGGCTAGGGCTCTGGCATCTCTTCGAAGGGGGGACGTTCCCATAGGGCAGAGTGGAGTGGAGGTTTTCATTCGGAAGTCCAAAACAGATCAGTTAGGTCGGGGGAGGTCAGTTAGCATTGGTGCTACTGGGGGTAGGTGGTGTCCTGTGGCGCTGGTAGGTCAATACACGCGCTTATGGCCGGAGGCTGCAGAGTCCTTCTTGCTTCACGCAGATGGGTCAGTCTTAACTCGGTCTCAGTTCTCCAGTGTTTTTAAGGCTAGTTTGCGGGCTTTGGGCATAGAGGATAAGGGATATTCTCCCCACTCCTTCCGGATTGGTGCAGCAGCTCAGGCGCGGCAGGTAGGGTTGTCCGATGCTGCAATTCAGCGCATGGGTCGATGGGATTCTCGCAGGTTTCAACTGTATATACGTCCTCATCTGTTATAGACTGTTGGTAGTTATGATGTGTTGTTTTTCTTCACAGGTTCCCCCCGGTATGTTTGGATCATTGGTCACTCCTTTATTTATTGGGCGGCTAGGCGCGCTGAGCACAGACCATACGGCCGGAATCTAGGGCTCCCGCATGAGCAGGCTAGGGTTCGATGGCGGGGGATACGGGGTTTGGAATGTGTCGCGCTCCGGCGCTTCGTGACCGGGTCAGTGGTTCTGGTACTTCATGCCGGGGGGAATGACTTGGGCCGGTGCCGAGCTGTGGATTTAATTTACGCGTGCAAGCACGACTTGGCCCGCTGTATGGCGCTTTTCAGCGAGGTCACACTGGTGTGATCCGAAGTTATTCCTCGTCCGGCTTGGGGGGCGCTGCCACACGCCAGGGCGGTGGAGCGTGGCAGGCGTCGGTTCAACATGACGATTTCACGTTTTGTGCGTAGGCTGGGTGGCTTTGTGGCTCGTCATGTGGAGCTGGAAGGGAACAACGCAAACATAATGAGGGCTGATGGGGTCCACCTAAACGAAATTGGGCTGGATATATTTAATTTGGGATTACAGTCAGCCATTGAACAGGCGCTGGCTTCGGGGGGACGCAGTCCTCTCCAGGGATAGGGGAGAGGCTGCCGTGGCGGTTTGTCCTTCGCCAGCAAGTGGAACTGAGAGCAGTGCCCGGACGGGCTTGGGGAGTTGCAGCCTGGTCTGGTTGAGGACGAACTTCAGGCTGAAGAGGCTTTGGAAGATTTGTTGTGTTAGCTGTCTGCTGGGAAAACCCAGCAGCTGACAGTTGGTTTAAATTATGCTGGCTTAATAATAAAAGCTGTGGCCGTTGCCCTTACCCACAATTTGGTTGTCTGTGTTTTATTGGGGGGAAGGGTAACGGAAGATAAAAAGGGAGAGGGTCAGCAGTCATGCCTTACAGCAGGTTACGGCCATGCCTGAATCCCTGCAATCCTTGATGTGTGGCCACATTACCTTTTTTGATGCTGCCAAATTGATTCAGGAATTCATGTTTGCTCCCACTTTGACCAATTTTCTGAAAAGATAATGTGGCATGTTCTCATTATATTGACCAACGTGGGTTAGGCTTTGGGTGCCAGGAAACACTGTTTTTTTGTCAAAGCATCATGGGAGATGTTATTTAGATACTTCTGTGGTGTGAGGTTAGCCAACCCTGCTAGCATCTGGCATCTGTATGCATACCTCCCAACATTTCAGATGGACACCTTCATTTTAGGGGTATGAGTGGGGTGTGGACAGGGGCAGGTGGACTAAAATGTTATTTAAAACAAGAACAATGTATCTTATTTATAGAGACTAATTTCCGAACACATTTATTCTAGTTTAAAGACACATTACTGGGAGTATTATTGCTGTGGAGCTCTGTTATAAACAGACATATTACTGGGAGTATTATTGCTGTGGAGCTATGTGATACACTCAGACACATTACTTGGAGTATTATTCATGTGGAGCTCTGTTATACACTCAGACACATTACTGGGAGTATTATTACTGTGGAGCTCTTTTATACACTCAGACACATTACTGGGAGTATTATTGCTGGGAGCTCTGTTATACACTCAGACACATTACTGGTAGTATTATTGCTGTGGAGCTCTGTTATACACTCAGACAGATTACTGGGAGTGTTATTGCTGTGGAGCTCTGTTATCCGCTCAGACACATTACTGGGAGTGTTATTGCTGTGTAGCTCTGTTATACACTCAGACACATTACTGGGAGTATTATTACTGTGGAGCTCTGTTATACACTCAGACACATTACTGGGAGTATTATTGCTGTGGAGCTCTGTTATACGCTCAGACACATTACTGGGAGTATTATTGCTGTGGATCTCTGTTATAAACAGACATATTACTGGGAGTATTATTTGCTGTGGAGCTCTGTGATACACTCAGAGACATTACTGGGATTATTATTGCTGTGGAGCTCTGTGATACACTCAGACACATTACTTGGAGTATTATTCATGTGGAGCTCTGTTATACACTCAGACACATTACTGGGAGTATTATTACTGTGGAGCTCTTTTATACACTCAGACACATTACTGGGAGTATTATTGCTTGGGAGCTTTGTTATACGCTCAGACACATTACTGGGAGTATTATTGCTGTGGAGCTTTGTTATACACTCAGACACATCACTGGAAGTATTATTGCTGTGGAGCTCTGTTATACACTGAGACACATTACTGGGAGTATTATTGCTGTGGAGCTTGTTATACATTCAGACACATTACTGGGAGCTCTGCTGTGGAGCTCTGTTATATGCTCAGACACATTACTGGGAGTATTATTTGCTGTGGAGCTCTGTTATACACTCAGACACATTACTGGGAGTATTATTGCTGTGGAGCTCTGTTATACACTCAGACACATTACTGGGAGTATTATTGCTGTGGAGCTCTATTATACACTCAGACACATTAATGGGAGTATTATTGCTGTGGAGCTCTGTTATACACTCAGACACATTACTGGGAGTGTTATTGCTGTGTAGCTCTGTTATACACTCAGACACATTACTGGGAGTATTATTACTGTGGAGCTCTGTTATACACTCAGACACATTACTGGGAGTATTATTGCTGTGGAGCTCTGTTATACGCTCAGACACATTACTGGGAGTATTATTGCTGTGGATCTCTGTTATAAACAGACATATTACTGGGAGTATTATTTGCTGTGGAGCTCTGTGATACACTCAGAGACATTACTGGGATTATTATTGCTGTGGAGCTCTGTGATACACTCAGACACATTACTTGGAGTATTATTGCTTGGGAGCTTTGTTATACGCTCAGACACATTACTGGGAGTATTATTGCTGTGGAGCTTTGTTATACACTCAGACACATCACTGGAAGTATTATTGCTGTGGAGCTCTGTTATACACTGAGACACATTACTGGGAGTATTATTGCTGTGGAGCTTGTTATACATTCAGACACATTACTGGGAGCTCTGCTGTGGAGCTCTGTTATATGCTCAGACACATTACTGGGAGTATTATTGCTGTGGAGCTCTGTTATACACTCAGACACATTACTGGGAGTATTATTGCTGTGGAGCTCTGTTATACACTCAGACACATTACTGGGAGTATTATTGCTGTGGAGCTCTGTTATACACGCAGACACACCAACAATACGGAGCTCCTAGAAAATAGGGACATTGGGATTAAAAAGAGGGACCTGGGGCAATAATACGGATTGCCCCTCTTAAATTGGGACAGCTGGGAAGTATGTTCATGCCTTTGAGTTACACAGGAATACAACACATTACAGTTCAAGGTGTGTGGGGCCAAATAGTTACTTAAATAATATCACTGAAATTATTGTCTGCTTCTCTCTCTTCAAAGAACCTGATTACATTTTACTGGGTCTGGTACTGGTGACCGTTCTGCTGATAACCATCATCTCGGTCGCCATTATTGTGAAATGCAGGCAAAGATACATATCCTCACACACTTATCTGCAACACCAACCCACAGGTAACTTTATCCGTCTTTCACAAAATGCCCAGTGAGCAATGATGTATTTAGATTTGTGCTGTTCCAGTCCTGACTAAATCTGTGCCCACCTGGGGAAGTATCTTGGGAAAAGTTATTGACGATAAACTAGCGTGCCAGGTTTTTGCCATATATTTTTAACCATATGTTGCAAGGTGAGTAACCATGGAAACCTAGATGTATGTTGTGCATGCCTGCGCATCATGGCAGCAGTAGTTTACAAAAATATGGGGTAGCCACATATTAACTGTTAGAATATACCATAAAACATTATCATAAAACATAGTATAATGCAGTTTGCATTCCCAAAAAAGTGAGGAGCCAAGTTTGGTCTCAATAACGGTGTTTAATTATAAAATAATAAATGAATTAGTTACTGGTGGACCATGGTGTAGGCAGTCTTCTCCTATTTTCTGAAAGCCCTGAAGATGTGCTGTCTCAGCATGATGACATTAAAGGTCCAAAGGGGACATCTATCTGTACAACGAGCAGCCATTTTTGCTTGGGAAAGGAGCATCATATTAAAGTGGGCAAGCCTGAGGGCTGGCAGATTGGTAAGGGGGTCTCAAAGAGGATTAAAGGAACACCATAGGTTCAGGAATCCAAGTTTGTATTCCTGACCCTATAGTGTTAAAAACTATTTAGGACCCAGGCCTACCTTGCCCCCTTAAATAGATTAAAATCTTACCTTTATTCCATCGCCGTGCAGGCCCGCCAGCGCTGGCTCTGCCCACTTGGCTGAGATAATCAGAATTGTTGATCTCAGCCAATCCAATGCTTTCCCATTGCAGGCTTCTTTAAGAATGGTGGGAAGGTGAGATTTACTTACTTGTCCCACACCACAGTTTTCCTGATGGCCTTCTTTAGGGCCTGGCACTTCATCATGTGCAATAGTAGAGCACTGAGGTCTATGGAGAATCCTGCAAGGCCACGTGAGCCTCCATAAATATTAAAATACATAAGACCCAAATGTAGCTCCAAGTGCTGAAGAATTCCACCAGAAAGACAATGGCGGCCACCTCCAGGGACAATTTCCTGTAAAACTTACCTTTCCCTGAAACCCAGTGCTGTATTTAGCACGAGGCTGACAAGGCATTTGCTTTAGGCGGCACTTTCAGGGGGGCGGCAAAAAATGCCCTGGCAAATACATTGATAGCCTCTTGTCCTGGGGGGCCGGCTGGCCAACTCAGGGCCCCCCGCGACTGGCTTCTCTTCAAGTAGGAGGCGGGCGGCAAGGGAGCACTCTCCCCTGAGCTCTCTCCTGCACTCCTGTCACTCCGGCCCCAGAATCACTGAAAATTGCGCAAGAGAGCTGAACAGGGAGTTCACTGTTCCCTCGCTGTCTTCACTGACTGCCTGCACACCCAGCCACTCGGCAGCCCCACTGGACCCCAGGGACATAGAGACTCTATTCCAACACTCCCAAAGGTAGGGGAGCTGGGTGGAGTGAAATAAAAAAAAAAAAAAAAATTATGTGTGTGTCCATTTGTCCGAGTGCGTATGTGTGTCTGTCGGTGAGAGTGTAGATGTGTTTTGTCAGGAAGAGTGTATGTGTGTTTGTCAGGAAGATTGTATGTGTGTGTTTGTCAGTGAGAGTGTATGTGTGTCAGTGAGTGTTTATGTGTGTTTGTCAGTGATGTGTATGTGTGTCTGTCGGTGAATGTGTCCATCCATCAGTGAATGTGAGTGTGTGTGTGTGTCAGTAAGTGTGTGTTGGTTATACAGTGTGTCAATTAGTGTATGTCAATGTACGGTCAATGAGTGTATGTCAGTGTATGCAGCAGTGAGGGTGTGTGTCTGGTAAAGAGCATGTGTTTTTTTTTTTTTTAAAGGAAGATAAATTTAGATTTGGGGGGTGGGGGAGGGGAGGTTGCCATGCCTAGGGCAGCACAAAACCAAAATACACCAACAACACTGCAACACTGGATCTTTCACTTTTGTGTGTATTTGCAAAATATGCAAAGAGGGCCCCAGAGATTCACTAACACCTCGATGTTATAAATAAATGTATAAAAATACGAAAAAAAAGTGCGACAGTAGCGCTTACAAACAAATATCTCTGTGTGCTAAAAAAACAAACAAAAAACACAGCAACAAGCATCTCAAATAACACACATGATGTATTTACTTATAGTAATGTAGTGTTCCTGTAAATGAAAATTGACTTTGCCCAGAATAATTTGCTGGACACTCCTACAAATCAATTACTTTCTCCTGATTGACAACAGTTGGTTCTCCTTTCTTCTCCCCTAGTGTCTGCCAGGGACCCTTCTTCCCAAGAAGAGGATAATCACACATACATTGAGATAAATCATAAATTGAACGGTAAGTCACATTGATACAGCTCACTGAACAGTCACAGGTTTGAGGGAACTTCAAGGCGAATGCAATACTCAACATTTTTTAGCGATACAAAGAGGATTAAAGGAACACCATAGATTCAGGAATACACGTTTGTATTCCTGACCCTATAGTGTTAAAAAACTATTTAGGACCCCGGCCTACCTTGCCCCCCTTAAATATAGTAAAATCTTACCTTTATTCCATCGCCGTGCAGGCCCGCTGGCTCTGCCCACTTGGCTGAGATAATCAGAATTGTTGATCTCAGCCAATCCGATGCTTTCCCATTGCAGGCTTGTTTAAGAATGGTGGGAAGGTGAGATTTACTTACTTGTCCCACACCACAGTTTTCCTGATGGCCTTCTTTAGGGCCTGGCACTTCATCCAGAGGACATCCAACCAGAACTGAACCAAAGCAACATATTATCTTCTGAAAACCTCTATGAAATGTAATGCTACTGGACGCAGTGATGGAGTAGAACCAGGGCCTTCATGATATAGCTATCACCGTTGGTGGATCTGTGATCTTCACTCTTTTCACCTCTAAAAATCAACTCATTCAATGGAGGTTGACCCCAAACAGTGCCCAGGATTTGGGTTAAGAAGTGGGTTTTGTCAGTCTGAATTCCTGCTAGCCTTTTTTTTTTACAAACTCTGATGTACTTTGTTATAGTATTCTACTAATTCTATTCTGTTTCCTTCTTTCAGCGTTTTCGGATCTACTCATTAGACATGTGAGTATATTCAAGATCACGCTCATTAAATTTGCCACTAGCTTGCTGTGCAATAAATAATATATGCAGTTCCAAATTTGTTGAAGATAACTTATGCAAGAGGTTGTCCAACAACATATTAAAGAGGGCAGTGATGGCCATTTGTGTTAAACAAATCCACATATATTGTTATTGATATTGTTCTTCAATTGTTCTTGGTATCAAGGACACATGAATATGTATCTTCAAGTTTGTCTCACTTGTCTAATTTGTTGGGCTTAAGGGAAGAACTTCCAACCCTACACATCCCAAGTGTATGAGAACAATATATTATCTGACTTAGAGGAACACAACGTGTCCGCCCTGCGGCTTGGCAGATGGGTAATTTCCATTATAATCTGTGTCCCTGACTTACAGAGCAGCTAAGGCACTTCATCAGGATGTTAATTCTTTAGGTAAACCCATAAAGGGACAGTCTAAGCAATTCGGCAAGGGATTAAAGGGAACCTATAGTCCCGAAAATAACAATAGTTTTTTTCAGGAGTAGACTATAGGTTCCCTTCTGTCAATTGCCCTTTTTCCCAGCGCCCGAAACTCATCTGTTGCAGTTGCCTGCTGACGTCTTGCGGGATCTCCTCGATTACAATGCTTCTCATAAAGAAACAATAGATTGGAAATAGGCATGCGCAGACAAACGCCGTGCTCCTGTAATCAAATGCTGTTATCAGCAGAATTCGATTCCAGGACACAGTTTCACTATGTTTTGGAGGATGAAGTGCTCCTTGTGTTTTACATTGCAGGGTTAAAGTGGCAGGACCATTGCATGTAAACCACTTCACTGAGATGAAGTTTTCTGGGTGACTTTAGTGTTGTGGTTTTTTCTGTATATCCTTTCTGGCTTATTTTATTTAAAAAATAAAAAATAAAAAAATCAAGACAAATCTGCACTTTTATAAATACTCTAAGTCCCAGCAACCAGGTATCAAGCAGACAGCCGGTAGGGTTTCCTACCTCACTCACAAGTTGTAGTCTGAAACTCATGTGAGTACTACTCTGTGAGAAGCATTGCACTGACAATTGCCGCACATGCACAATGTGTCCCAAACCTTGTTAATGAGAAGCATCTAATTTGACACAATTCGTCAGTAATGATGACTTCCCCCAGAGGAGGATTAGGGGGACTTTCCTGGCACTGGATTGGGGGGAACAGTACTTTAAAGAGTGTAAGGAAAATAAATATTACTTTTAAGTGTAGCATTCCTTTAAAGGAATAATTCAAGCACCATAACCACTAGAACTCAGTATTGCAAGGAGTCAAAGTGTTTTAGAAAGGTTTGTTTTCTTACATGGGGTCTGCCGGGCATGGCTCCCTGTTTCCACTACTGCTCAGTGACAGCCGGAAACTCCTGCTCAGGAACCTATGTTAGCTCTCCTGAGCTACGTTCTGCAACACAGGGCAAACATATTGGCTGGGAGCAACCCTGGCACCATAACAACTACAAGGGGCACCAGTGGTGCTTGGAGTATTCCTTTAACTTAAGAAGACCTCATTAGAAATAGAAGATCTTAATGGGGAAGTGGAGAGTCTCAGGGTGGATTTTCAACTCCGTAAATTACATATTCTGTTCAAGACCATGAAGCATTGTACTTTATTCTCTACTAACCTCTGTATTCTGTTTTGTTCAGAATCAAAGCTGTGTCATCTATTCTGCTGTGAGACTTCCAGAGACACCAGAGGACATCCAACCAGAACTGAACCAAAGCAACATATTCTCTTCTGAAAACGTCCATGAAATGTGAAAGGCTGTTAGTTACAAGAACTCATATAACATGCCTGGGCAAGCAAACATTCAGTTTGTATAATGAAAACCATGGAAATGAGTCCCCTTTTTGTACAGATTTCTAAAAACAAATGTTGCTTTAATAAGGGTGAGTTTATCCCCAATGTTAGAATCTCTAGCATACGAAATCGTACCTTAAAAGTACGCTATAGTCACCCAGACCACTTCATCTCATTGAAGTGGACTGGGTGCATTGTCTCTGTTCACCTTAGCCCTGTAATGTAAAATATTGCAGTGCTAAGAATGCCTCTAGTGGCTCTTCTACCAGAAAGCCACTAGAGGCGCTTCCTGCAGTTTTACGTTGTTTGACTACGTGAAACGATGAGAGACGTGCTTGTGCTTTGCATGAGGACGTCCAGTGTCAAGCAAAACCACATAGGAAAGCATTGATTCAATACATCACTGTGGCAAACCTAGCCACTTTAGGTCATACTGCTTTACATTTGAAGGTTGTCTGTAAAAGCCTCTGTAATTCTATGTATAAATGTATTTCTGTATTTTGCAATATAGAGCATTCGTATGCTAACGGCCGAAAGCTGCTAGCATTCATATGGTCGTTTCACGAACAGTGACTTTAAACACTGTTCGTGAAACGAATAAAGTACCGAATGGGAGCCCACACACAGAGGGTCGTGTGGCTCCCATTAACAGATTGCAACATTGTAGCAATCAGCGGTTAATTGCTTTACTGGGTGGCCGTCGTTCGGCCATTTTGGATCCTTTGTTAGCCCAGCGGTGTTTGGTCGTCGAGCGCCTGGAACTAAAATCGGCTGACTTCCAGGCCATTCGGGAGCTCTGGTCTTTCAGTATTGTGTTGCCCAATCGGTATTCAGTACTTTTAGGAGAATGTGATATAAAGTATGTTTCGTGCGCCGTTCGGTTATTTATGCTGGGATCTGAGCGGTACTTTCACGAAGTATGCTCTCAGACCCCATCTATCTACCTAACAGTCATTCATTATAATCCCACGAATAACGTAAAAGTTATACATTTTTATGTTAAAATCCAGTTCTGCTGTACGGAGGGATAATCCACTTAATGGGATATTCTAGTGGGAGTATCCCTCTCGTACAGCAGTGCATGGTGGGAGAAATGCTCTGTATATTCAGTTCCCCATGTAGTCCTCTACTGTAATACCCCTGTAATGTGACTAAGGAAACCCCTTGCATGGGGAACCACATAAATACTGGAGCTGTGAATAAAATCGTCAGTGGACTCCCAGAACTGTTTCGTCCGGTTACTGGGGGATTTGGGATATTGCCTTCATTTCCAGCGCTTTATGTGGATTACTATCTGTACCAGCGGAGAATTTGGGATTTTACCTTGCAGCCCGCTACAATCACTTTGGAAAAAGGCCTAAAACGTCCATAGTGCTCGCCGCGCATGCTCTTTAGGTTCCCACCATCGACTGTCGTCAGCTGAGGAGGAGCACAGTCTAATTTTTCCACTGGTTTACCTACCCATTGTTCAGTGAAACAGGCTTTTTACCGTCTTCGGGGAACTATCCTGAGCTGCAAACATAGGTCTCTGGATTTACTATTGGAATGTGTAGGTGTCACAGCTACCCCCTGAGAATGGGGACAGATTAGGGTAGGTTTGAGTTTGGGAGGGGAGCCATGGCAGTTTCACAGGGAATTCCCTTTGTCAGCTTCCCAGTCCTCTCTTATGGTGACCGGGAAACCCAGTCTGGCCTGCCAAAACCAGACTTTCACAAACTAATTGCCTGATGACTTCATGCACCCCACCTGTGACAAACCAAGAAACTTTGTGAAACCACCTAGTGGATACAAACTTTGGCACAATCCACTGAAACTTTAATTGGACGGATCACAGCGCTATTTTACCAGTCAAGGCACTCAGGGACAAGCTATCCAGGGATATCATATGTGTAGGGTTTACTAATGTATAAATGTATGTTTTTTAGGGATATTCAAGTAAGGTGCCCTGTTGTCTGGAAGCTAATTAGATTAGCGATACTTGATCTGATTATCTCTCAGACATAGTGGCGCCAGGGAGAGAACCAATTGCAACAGTTGATGACCTCGTGTTGTGACTGTCACTATAAATATGTGTGCTTAGTGACAATAGAGGTGTGTGTTTTTTTACCATTCACTAAGTGTCATCTGGTGTTTGGGGAAATTGTTATATCACTTCAGCGCTGCCTTCTCCAGCCACAGGGAACTTTTAACGGTGATACTCAGCCAGAGTACTGGAGCTCGTTACAGTTATGTTCTGTGATGAATAATTATTTTCTTATTAAACTTATTTTTTTTTAGATCGCTGCATCCGATTTTGAATTCATTGCTACATTAAAGGGTTATTCCAAGCACCATGACTACATCAGTGTTTTGACGTGCTTATGGTGCCTGGAGTCTGAATGTGCACACAGAGTTTAACCCCTTTGCTGTTGGATTTGTAATTCTACCTCAGGGCAATGTCACTGAGGCATCATTACCCAGTTCCAAGCTGGCTAATGTCAATTATGTGCATATTTCTAGGGCCAGAGAGTCATTCATTGTCTGAGAGTGATCAGCTGACACTCTCAGCCAATGAATTGTGACAGGATCGACTCCTGCAGAGTTATCATTCACTCAGCTCCAGCGGAGACCAAGCACTCGGCGTGGGCACAGGTAAGAAGACAAATCATTGCAAAACTATTTTCCTCTTTACCAGGGTATTTCTAACATTGTAGCTACTACAGCGGGCTGCAGTGGTTATGATGGTTGGAGTAACGTTTTAAAAAGATGGCGCTACAACAAAGACAAGTCTGATGAACTAGCTCAGTTGGTTAGTGTGCTACCCATTCCACCATAAGAGTAACAAGCTTGATTTGCAGCAGGGGGAACTTTCACCCTATTAAGAATGATACAAATCAGTATCACAGGATTGGATAATACTAATATTAGTTTAGGCACCATAACAACTTCATCTAAATGAAGTTGTTATGGTGCCAGGAGGCTCTCAAGCCCCCTCTTACCTAAAGGAGTTAAATTGTTCTCAGGTGGCAGTCTGATTCTAAAAAGATCTTTTTTTTTTCAAGCCAGTTTTATAAATGGAGAGTCACTGATTAGCTGAGAGGGTCAGCTGACCACTTTCAGCCAATCCGTGGAGCCCCGACCTGGCAGAACTCCGTGCTTTATGAAACTGAGATTTTATAAGCCATATGCTGCATGGGGGGAGTTGAGATCGGCATTGAAGGCAATTTTGGGGTTAAACTGTTCTCGAATGGTGAGTGGAATATACCTTTAATATAATTGGCTACAACTAAGAGAATGTAATAAATGACCACAATTTTTTTTTATCTGCGGGATGTGCCGCCCGCATGCGCATTACACCCATCAGATTAGAGGCCCAGCTGATCACGCCTCTTCGGAGGCGGCAAGCAGGCGCGGCGCCTCCGGCAGAATTTTATCAGAATTCTATATCCCGGAAGTAACGACCGTATAGAATTCTCATAGATATAGAATTCTGATAGAACACCGGTTATAGCCCATACAATCTTCATTCTGAACTATTATACTCTAATCATCAAGGCAGTCACAAGCTTTCCACAGCTAGCATATGTTGTCTCCCCTCAAAAAACAAGTGGTTTTATCAGAGTCCATACAGCTGTTCAAACAGCTGCTAGATGCATACTTGCAAAAACAGAATATTCAAGGATATAATCTTTCAATGTAGGGTAATAACTGCTTGATCCAAGGATAAATCTGACTGCCATTCTGGGGTCAAGAAGGATTTTTTTCCTAGCTTGTTGCAAAATTGGAAGTACTTCAAACTGGGTTTTTTTGCCTTCTTTTGGATCAACAGCAAAAATCAAATGTGACGAAGGCTGAACTTGATGGATGCAAGTCTCTTTTCAGCTATGTAACTATGTAACTCTGTTTTAAACTAAAACCTCCATGCCCTTCAGACTTTAATTTTCTATTTAGTATGATGTTTGCGGAGTTCACACAACACAGATTAGGGAGAACATGTGACAGAAATAATCCAGGCTCAATAACCACTACAGCTCAGTGTAGTAGTTATGGTGCCAGTAGGGCCAGGACCCCATCCCAGAGTAAGTAGTCAAACCGTTTAAGAACAGTTTGACAACTTACCTGGGGTCTGCTGGGATATAGGGCTTAGAAGCAGTGGTATGTGTGAGGGGTGAAGTGTATGTGAAAGGTGCAGTGTGTGTGTGAGTGCGTGAGGGCGGCAGTGCATGTGTGTGGGGCAATGTGTGTATGGGTGTGCAATGTGTGTGTATGGGTGGCAGTGTGTGTGGGGCAATGTGTGTATGGGTGTGGGCAATGTGTGTATGGGTGTGCAGTGTGTGTGTGAGGCAGTGTGTGTATGGGTGGCAGTGGTTGTGGGGCAGTGTATGTGTGTGTGGCAGTGCATGTGTGTAGGGCAGTGTGTGTATGGGAGGCAGTGTATGTGTGTGAGGCAGTGTTTGTGGGGCAGTGTATGTGTGTGAGGCAGTGTGTGTGGGGGCAGTGTGTGTATGGGGGGCAGTGGCGGATCCAGAGCCTGATCTCGGGAGGGGCACTTGTAGATTTAAAAAAAATAATCCTAGCACAATAACCACTACAGCTCAGTGTAGTAGTTATGGTGCCAGTAGTGCCAGGATCCCACCCCGGAGTAAGTAGTCATACCGTTTAAGAACAGTTTGACAACTTACCTGGGGTCTGCTGGGATATAGGGCATAGGAGAAGTGGTGTGTGTTAGGGGTGAAGTGTGTGTGAAAGGTGCAGTGTGTGTGTGAGCGGTGAAGTGAGTGTGAGTGCGTAAGGGTGGCAGTGTGTGTGTGTTAGGGGGCAGTGTGTGTATGGGGGCACTGTATGTCTGTGTGGGGCAGTGTGTGTATGGGGGGCACTGTGTGTGTGTGTTTGGGGCAATGTGTGTATGGGGGGGCAGCAGGGTGTGTAGGGCACTGTGTGTGTATGGGGGGGTCGTGTGTGTGTGTTTGGGGCAATGTGTGTATGGGGGGGCAGCAGGGTGTGTAGGGCACTGTGTGTGTATAGGTGTGCAGTGTGTGCGGGGCAGTATGTGTATGGGGCAGTGTGTATGGGGACAGTGTTTGTGGGACAGTGTTGTATGGGGACAGTGTGTGTATGGAGGCAGTGTTTGTGGGGGCAGTGTGTGTATGGGGTCAGTGTGTAGTGTTTGTATGTGGGGCAGTGTTTGTGGGTCAGTGTGTGTATGGGGTCAGTGTGTGTAAGGGGGAAGTGTGTGTATGGGGCAGTGTTTGTGGGGCAGTGTGTGTATGGGGGCAGTGTGTGTATGGGGACAGTGTGTATATGGGGTCAGTGTGTGTATGGGGTCAGTGTTTGTGTGTATGGGGTCAGTGTTTGTGTGTATGGGGGCAGTGTTTGTGTGTATGGGGGCAGTGTTTGTGTGTATGGGGGCAGTGTGTGTATGGGGTCAGTGTGTGTAGTGTGTGTAGTGTGTGTATGGGGGCAGTGTATGTTGGGCAGTGTGTATGGGGGCAGTGTGTATGGGGGCAGTGTATGTGGGGCAGTGTGTATGGGGGCAGTGTGTATGGGGGAGGGGAGGAGGGAAGGGAGGCTTTTTAATTAAAAAAAAAAAAGTATTTAATAAAATATATTATGTCCCCCCTCCCTTCTTACCTTTATTGAGGAGGAGGGGGGACATTTCTGGATCCCTGGTGGTCCCAGTGGGGAATCCCTGGTGGTCCAGTGGTTCCAGTGAACTCTAGCCCGCGCTCCAGGGCTAGAGTTCACTCTCGCGAGATTTGGAGCGTTGCCGTGGTAACCGCGGCAACGTTCCAAATCTCGCGAGAGGAGGACCCGGAGGAGCTGCTGGTAACAGCTCCCGGGTCCTCTCTTCCTCCCCTGCCGGTCGGCTGTCAGTAATGTGCCTGCGGACCGGGGAGGGAGATCACTGATCACTGATCTCCCTCCCGGTCTGCAGGCACAATGCAGGGCTGGCACTTGGGCAATGTCAGCCCTGCACTAGCCGGCAGGGGAGAATCTCGGGGGGGGGCAATTGCCCCGTTGCCCCCCCCCTGGATCCGCCAATGATGGGGGGGCAGTGTACGTGTGTGGGGCAGTGTGTGTATGGGGGCAGTGTGTGTATGGGGGAAGTGTGTGCGGGGGCAGTGTGTGTATGGGGCAGTGTGTGTGTGTGTGTGTGGGGGGGGGGCAGTGTATGTGTGTGAGGCAGTGTGTGTATGAGGGCAGTGTGTGTATGGGGGAAAGGAGGGTAGGGAGGCTTTTTAATAATTTGTATTTATTTATTAATAAAATTAATATATTGATGTCCTCCCTCCCTTCTTACCTTTACTGAGGGAGGAGGGGGGACATTTCTCGATCCCTTGTGGTCCGAGTGGTTAGAGTGAACTCTAGCCCGTTGCTCCAGGGCTAGAGTTCACTCTCGCGAGATTTGGAGCATTGCCGTGGTAACCGCGGCAACGCTCCGTGCTCGCGAGAGTAGGACCCGGATGAGCTGCAGGCTGAGCTTCCGGGTCCTCTCTCCCTCCCTCTCCTGCCCATAGTGCCTGCGGACCGGGGAGGGAGATCTCTGATCTCCCCTCCGGTCCGTGAAGGCACATAGCAGGGCTGGCACTTGGACAACGCCAGCCCTGCATTAGCCGGCAGGGGAGAATCTCGGGTAAGTAAAGACAAGTAAAGCAGATTTGGTCACACATTCCACTATAATAAAAATAAACACCTACTGATTTGCTGGAGTAATTAATTGCAAAATAAACTGATAAGGAACATGGTGTACACATTTGTACAAATCTGACATTTGGTCTGGTGGGTGCTGATTTTATGTTTTTTTTTTACCAATAGCATATCTCCCAACATTTCAAATGGACGAAGAGGGACACTTTAATGTAAGCTGTGTAAGTGCGGTTGTTGCCAGGGGCTGAACTGCTTTGAGAAATTTGAGGTGACTTATTAATGACAATTTATGCAACTAAAACACATACATCATACAGTACAGAAAAGGGGGGGGGGGGGGGGGAGTGAGATAACTCACAAGACGTCAGGAAATGCAGGCTTGTCTCCCTGGAAAGACTGAATTTCCTGACGTCTTGTGAGTCGTTGCCCCCCCCCCTTTACTGTACTGTATAACGCTATGTACAGTTTTTGTTTTTTTCTAGATGTTGTATCATCAGGTGGTATTTATATTCTCACAGTGTGGAGCTTGCCTTTTTCTTATACTTTGTATAAGTGTTTGTTTGACCTTGTTTTAGTGGTG